>NC_069384.1:71786614-72128228 GCF_027475565.1 Acinonyx jubatus | reverse complement strand
GACATGTCTTGGTGGAAAGCAAACTAAGAAGTCAGACAAAAGAATGGAGTTGATATATCCTGGGTTCTAATCCTTTACCATCATTACTTTACCATCATGACACTGCCATGTCATACTGGCCAACCACTTGAAATCTGACTTATTCATTACTTATGAAATTCCAAATAATATCACTTACCCTACTTCTCCCAAAAGAGTTTTGAGATTCCTAAAATATCTGAGCTCCAGATATTAAAGGTAATCCATTTTAATTCTTCCATTTTAAAAGCAGAGAGAACAGGGGTGCCTGGGTGGCTCAGTCAGTTAAGCATCTGACTCTTGATTTCAGCTCAGGCTGTGATCTCATAGGTTCACGGGATTGAGCCCTACACTGGGTTCAGTGCTGACAGCATGAAGCCTGTTTGGGATTCTCTCTCCCTCTCTCTCTGTGCCCTCCCTGCTCACACATGCATGCGCGCTCTCTCTCTCTCTCTCTCTCTCTCTCTCTCTCTCTCTCTCTGTCAAAAGTAATCATTGTTTACATAACAAATTAAAAATAAAAATAGAGAAAACAAATTCCACTGAAGTATTTGAAACAAATTAAATACAAAAGAATAAAACAATAAATATAAACACCAGTTATTACTAAGAAATAAATTCTACAGAAGTTTAGGGAAGACTAAAGTCTGTGAGGACTGGAATAATCACATGACTATTTTAAAAAGGAGACTTCAGTATTTAATAGGAAGGCAGGGGAAGGAGAAGCAGTAAGGGCATGTTTACTTACTTCCCTGAAGTTTACAAACATGAATAAAAGAAAAGAAACAATTATTATAGGAAATTCCACCAATAATAAAACTAGGGAACAGCTACTATCCCATACCATAGATAAGAATGTATGTCCAGTACCATGAAATAAGGACAAAATGAAAAGTGAAGCTCCCACAATTTTACTAATCTCAAGCAAAGTGCATGTTTTTAAATTAAATCAGACTTCCAGAAAGTCCTACTAACAGCATATAACATGATACCCACATAAACTCTGTCTCAATCTCAACTGAGGGCTCCAAGGCACTATTGTTAATACTCCCACTACCCAAAATGAAGCGTTAGACCACATGGACAAGATCTGCAACAGAGGGAGAAGCGGGGGGGAAGCAATTTTACAATACTTAGCTCATCACCCACCTCCAATTATTTTTAAAAAGAGTGGAGGTGGAGAGCATTTGGAGAGATGTAATGAGGAGATGGAAATTGGAAAGAAGGGATTTCTTTAGAGAGAGTTGTCAATACCATTCTCAAATCAGAGGGATGGATTGGTGCTTTACCCCTTTACCCTTACCTCTAGCCTAGTAAGGGTGGACTTCAAGGACACCACTCTGAAAGCTCAATATCTGTCTCTTGGAGATTAGGGACTCTGTGGACCGGTTATCTGACCTCTACCTGAGGAACCTGAAGACTAGCATCTGAAGTGATCCATGACAGCAGAGTAGAAGACTATGATTACAAAGTAGCTGCACTCACTGATAGCTGGCCAGGTGAGTGTTTCCCATGTAAAAAATGTGAGCCACTTGAGAGCTGTCTTGAGCTTGTTTTATAACCTAGAATGAGGAAACTTCTAAAGGAAGAGGTTGCAAGTACCATTGGATGCCAAGGGACTGACAGAAATATTGTAAACAACCAGACCAACAAGAATCACTTGCCTATGACAAGAGAAAAGCAGTCAGAGATCCTCACTGATGGAGATTAGGGAATAATAGTAGTGAGAGCCTCACACACTAAGTTGGGTGGGTTTTTTTTTTTTATAGCTTTATTGAGGTATAACTGACATACAATAAACTGCACATATTTAAGCTGTACAATTTGATCACTTTTGACATATGCATACACACATGAAGCCATCATCACAGTCAATAAACACATCACTACTAAAACTTCCTCCTGCCCCTTTATAATCTCTGCCTCCTGCCCCTCCCTTCCCAAAGCAGTTCCTGTCACTATACAATAATTTAAATTTCCAATAATTTTACATAAATGGATTAATATAATATGTACTCTTTTTGATTTAGGCTCTTCTACTTAGCATACTTGATTCATCCATGTAGTAGTATGTATGAATAGTTCATTCCTTTTCATTACTGAATAGTATTTTTTTAATGTTTATTTATTTTGAGAAAGAGTGCAAGCGAGGGAGGGGTAGAGAGAGAGAGGGAGAGAGAGAATCCAAAGCAGGCTCCATGCTCAGTGCAGAGCCCAACGTGGGGCTCAGTCTCACAACTGTGAGATCATGACCATGAGATCATGACTTGAGCCAAAATCAAGAGCTGGATGCTTAACACAGAGCCACCCAGGCACCCCTGTTTTAAGGATATACCAATTTATTTATCTACTTACTTAATGATGGACATTTAGACTGTTTCTAGTTTTCAGCTATTACAAATAAAGCTGCTATAAATATTCATGTACAAGTATTTTTGTGGACAAATGCTTTCTTTTTTTCTAAGTTTATTTATTTTAAGAGAGAGAGAGAGAGAGAGAGAGTGCACATGGATGCTCACGTGAGGGGGAGGGACAGAGAGAGAGGGAGAGAAAGAATCCCAAGCAGGCTCCATGCTGTCAGCACAGAGCCTGATGTCAGGCTCGAATTCAAGAATGATGAGATCATAACCTGAGCAGAAATCAAGAGTCAGATGCTTAATTGATTGAGCCACCCAGGCATTCCTGAACATATGCTTTCTTTTCTTACTGGTAAACACTATCTCTCTTAAAAATAAATAAATATTAAAAATTAAAAAAAAAAAAAAAAACAGAATTGAACAACTCAAGAACTAATTTGGGGAGGTAGGTAAAAAATAAATATTATGGGATACCACATTAACAAGGTGAAAAAAAGAAGGCATCAATTACAAAATAAAAAATGAAACAGACAAAAATAAATTTGAAAGCACAAATGAAATACATAATGTATTAGTTTCCTAGGGTTTCCATAATAAATTACCACAAACTAGGTGGCTTAAAACAACAAATTTATTCTCTCACAGTTCTAGAGTCGGAAAACAAGGTGTTGGTAGGGCCATGCTCCCTCTGAAACCTGTAAGGGAGGATCCTTCCTTGCCTCTTCCTGGCTTCTGGTGGTGGCCATGAACTCTTGGCTTGCAGCTACATCACCCTAATCTCTGCCTCTGTCACTACATGGCTGTCTTCTCCCGGTGTGTCTATCCTCACATTGTCTTCTGTCTTCTTATAAGGACACTAGTTATAATGGATTAATGGCTCAACCTACTCCAGTATGACCTCATCTTAGCTTAATTACATCTATTATGACCTTATTTGGAAATATGTACCTTATTTGGAAGTATCTGCCTATAGTACCTGCTACCAAAGAGTGGCAAGTTAGAAAGGTACTATGTAGGTGAATTACATAACAACTTCAAGAGCAAAGAATTTCAAAATCAAATTACACCGGAGCATGAAGAAGTGGGCATTTGGTTTTTCAGATCTGTTTCTTCGTTTTAAAAAGTCAATATAGTGGCACCTGAGTGGCTTAGTCAATGAAGCATCCAACTCCTGGTTTTGGCTCAGGTCATGATCTTGTGGTTCAAGAGATCAAGCCCAACATCAGACTCTGCGCTGACGGCACAGAGCCTGCTTAAAATTCCCTCTCTCCCTCTCTCTCTGCTCCTCCCCCATGCTCTCTCTCTCAAAATAAACATCTTTTTAAAAAGGTCTATATAACAAGAGCACCCGGCTGACTCAGTCAGTTAAGCGTCCAACTTCGGCTCAGGTAATGATTTCACAGCTCATGAGTTTGAGCCCTGTGTCAGGCTCTGTGCTGATAGCTCAGAGCCTGGAGCCTGCTTCAGATTCTGTGTTTCCCTGTTTCTCTGCCCCTCTCCCACTCACATTCTGTCTCTTTCTCTCTCAAAAATGAATAAACTTAAAAACATAGTCAATATAACACTATTACCAAAACCTAAGACAGAACAACTGCTCATTGTAACTTATGAATATCAATGTAAAATTATAAATAAAATATTAACAAGTAAGATCCAGCTTTTAAAAAATAATAACCAAGTGAAGATTACTTATAGGACTATAATAATATTTAAATATTTAAAAATCCATTAATTTAATTTACTATAATAAGCCAAAGAAAAGCAACATGATAATCTCTGCTATAAACTGAATGTTGTATTTGCCCAAACTTTTATATGTTGAAACTCTCATCTCCAAAGTCATCATATTTGGAGGTGGGGCCGTTGGGAGGTATTTAGGGTTAGATTAGGTATTTAGGGTTAGATTAGGTTAGATTAAGGTGGCCTCCCATGACAGGATTAGTTCCCTTATAAGGAGATGAAGGGACCAGAGCTCTCTCTCTCTCTCTCTGTACATCAGGAAGAAAGCCTTCATCAAGAACCCAATGCTGACACTCTGATCTTGAACTTCCAGCCTCCAGAACTGTGAGAAATAAGTATTTGTTGTTTAAGCCACTCAGTCTATAGTATTCTGATATGGCAGCCCAAACTGACTAAGTCAGTCTCAAATGATAAAGAGGCATTAAACAAAATTAAACACCCATTTCCTATCTAAAATTATTTACTTAAGAAATAAAAAGTTACTTAACATTTAAAAAAAAATTTAATAAAAAAATTGTTCTTGGGGCAGCTGGGTGGCTCAGTCAGTTAAGCAACCAACTTCAGCTCAGGTCATGATCTCGTGGTCCGTGAGTTCGAGCCCCGCATCGGGCTCTGTGCTGACAGCTCAGAGCCTGGAGCCTGTTTCAGATTCTGTGTCTCCCTCTCTCTGACCCTCCCCTGTTCATGCTCTGTCTCTCCCTGTCTCAAAAATAAATAAAATGTTAAAAAAAAATTTTTTTTTAATTGTTCTTGAAGTTGTTGAATTTGTTCTTGAATTTGTTCTACATAGTACCTTTCTAACTTGCCACTCTTTGGTAGCAGGTACTATAGGCAAATCTTTAAGATGATATACATACACACACACAGGACAGGACAGGACAGGACAGGACAGGACAGGAAAGGAAAGGAAAGGAAAGGAAAGGAAAGGAAAGGAAAGGAAAGGAAAGGAAAGGAAAGGAAAAGAAAACAAAAGAAGAGAAAACAAAAGAAAACAAAAAAAGAGAAAAAAGAAAAGAAAGCACTAATGTTTGGTTGGACTAGTCTTCCCTTATTTTTCTCTTATTGAACCAAATATTTTCTAAAATTTTAGGTGTATATTTTTTGACCCAATTATAATCCTTTTTAATTATTTATGCTACAGATGCAACAAAGCAAATATACCAGAAGTACAAAGGGAAGCTCTTTGGAGCACCTGGGTTGCTCAGTCGGTTAAGCATCCAACTTCAGCTCAGGTCATGATCTTGCAGTTCTTGGGGGTGGATCCCTACATTGGGCTCTTTGTTAACAGCTAAGAGCCTGGAGCCTGCTTTGGATTCTGGGTCTCCCTCTCTCTCTCTGCCTCTCCCCTGCTTGTGCTCTTTCTCTTTCAAAAATAAATAAACATTAAAATATTTTTTTAAAAAGGGAAGCTCTTAAAAAAAAAAAAAAACAAACTAAGGGGCGCCTGGGTGGCTCAATCGGTTAAGCAGCCGACTTCGGCTCAGGTCATGATCTTGTAGTCCGTGAGTTCTAGCCCCACGTCGGGCTCTGTGCTGACAGCTCGGAGCCTGGAGCCTGCTTCAGATTCTGTGTCTCCCTCTCTCTGACCCTCCCCTGATGATGCTCTGTCTCTCCCTGTCTCAAAAATAAATAAACATTAAAAAAATAATAATAATAAACTAAAAAAAAAAAAACCTAAAAGTGAAAAAACCATCAAGCAACTGGTTATTCAGAGTATTATTCAATAATTAATACACTGCCATTTAAGGAGTATGCAGCCATTTAAAGAGTAAGGCAGATCTCTGTGTACTGAAAAAGAAATATGAATATCATTAAGTGACAAAAGGCAAGGTGTAGCAGACTTAGTATAATCTGATCTCATTCATGCAAGAAAAACATATATGTTAGCATAAACAAAACAAAATGTCTGAAAGCATAAACACTAAGTTGTTAGCAGTGTGAATTTATTTTAAATGTTTGTATTGTATTATTTTTCCAATTAATATAAACTGTACAAAAAACCAAAACTCGTACAAAAAAAATAAAGCTTCCTAACTTTAAGACAGAAGAAAGAAAAGAGCATTGCATGTAAAAGGTTCAAGTGGTAACTATGGCATTGTTTAGGCGACACAAAAAATATTAGAAGACACAAGAGGAAGTAAATCAGAAGACCTTAGCAAAGCGTACCTCAAAGGCAATGTAAAGACAGAGAATTTTTGTGTATAAAAGTAAAAGTGATGAAATAAGTATCTTAGGAAGACTATTGTCAATACACTACAATAACAATAAAACGTAGCATTTGGTGGGGCAGGAACAGGTTATCTAGCAAAGTCCTATAATGACAATGGGGGTTACTGAGATGGATCTAAGGTATGACAATAATTTTGTTACTAATAAGTGAGATACAAAGGTTATCACATCACTTGCCTGGTAAAAACACCTTAATGGTTATGCACTACAAATGTAAATGATTTACTTGTTGTAGAGAGACAGAATAAGGAATGGAGTTATAGACAGCCAGTGGAAAACAGCCTTACCTAAAAGCATTAGGTTTAAAAAACCAAGGAGAGAGAGGGGCACCTGCCTGCCTGGCTTAGTCAGTTGGACATGCAACTCTTCATCTCAGAGTTGTAAGTTCAAGCCCCATGTTGGGTATAGAGATTACTTAAAAATAAAATCTTAAAAAAATAAAACTAAAAGTAAATTTTAAAACAAAGACTGAAAATCACTGTGCTTTATTACTATCTATTTATATATATTAAAAAAAGAATTCTGACACTGCTAGAGCAATAGTCCTTGAGTAAAGGTTCAGATCACAACCATCTAAAAAGGCTTTTAAAGTATCTCTGCCCCAAAAGTTATGATTCAGTAGGTCTGGATCAGAGTCCAAACAAAGGTATTATGGAAAAAGCTCCCCAGATCATTCTGATGTGCACCTCTGCTAAAAATTGCTTATTTGACCACGTGGATGGCTTTTCAAATAATCAATGAAACATTTAAAAGAAAAAGAAAACATTCTTAATATAGAGGACAAAGGCCTTGACACTAAGTCATCTGTTAACTTCCTTTCTTAGAATCAAATTCTACCTTCTAACATTATCATATTTTTACTTCAATGACCACTACCAGCACCTGTGGCCAGAATGCAGCTGCTGGATTCAAATCAAAAGGGATGCCATTGTTTATATTTCTTGGAATCATAGTAAAGCAGTACTAGTAATTCATTAATGCTGTATTCATAGGGAAGATTACACATAATTTACACAATAGCTGATTGATAAGCAAGAAATCTCCACAACAGCGTTCTACAACTCTGAGTGGTGGTTTGTTTGAATTAAAAGTTTTGTAATTTGTACAGAATTTTTCTATTGTCATAGCTAGCTTTCTTCCATAATTAAAAGATTGCAGTTTTTAAATAAATACTGTAAGAACAAGACCATTTCTTAATATTCTAAAATACTGGGTTCTTCTCAAGAGATTCAGAAACATATTCGCTAAGAATTTTTTTCTAATCAAATATTTAGAAATAAGTTTTTTTGATATATATCTCGACACTATATGTAAAGAATTCCTCTGTAAAGTAATAGAAGTTTTGAATACCAGACAATTTTCATATGTAAATTAACCCTTCTAGTTCATTTTTCAAGTAAAAAAATGAGTGTCAATGGCTATGGCTTTTTAATCTCTTATGACACAAAACACATAAAAATAGAGCAAAATATATGATGCACTCCTACATACCCATGAACTATCTAGTTTCAACAACTGAAACATGGCCATTCTTATTTCATATAGTCCTAACTGTTTCCTGTTGATATACTTTAAAGCAAATCTCAGATGTTGTATTTTATTGATCTTCAATAAGTAAAGAATTTTTAATGGAATCTCTTTATCATTATCATATATAAGAATAATTCCATCAAATATGTCATACTTTTTTCATGTTTGATTTTCCCAGATTGTCTCAAAAATTTATTTTTTACAGTTTTGTTCAAGGCTATCTCATTTTGTACCAAATTGTGATATACTAAAATATCTTGCCTCAAAAGTTAATGTTATATGAACTATCCAAATTTGAACACATCACATCTGTTTTAAGAGCTACCCACTGTTTCAATGATGATTCACCAAAATCTTTAACATGACATTAAATCTTGCATAATTTGGCCCTTATCCAAATCAAGGCCTCTGACATGACTGAGACCTCTCCTAGCTCCATAATACTAGCTCCAGTATTTTTTTAACAGCTAATTCATCCCAGTGAGAGATAATGGATTAAAAGAATCAAAAATGGGGCAGCCTTGGTGGCTCGGTCAGTCAAGTGTCCAACTCTTGATTTTGGCCCAAGTCACGATCTTACAGTTTGTAATATCGAGCCCCGAGTCGGGCTCTGCGCTGATGACACGGAGCCTGCTTCAGATTCTCTCTCTCCCTCTCTCTCTCTGGCCCCTCTCTGCTCACGCTCTTTCTCTCTCTCTAAATAAATAAACAAACTTAAAAAAAAAAAAAGAATCAAAAATATACATTCAGCTTCAGGTAATAAAAAAGCAACCCACTGCATAAACCTTGATTAGATGCTGTGGGAAAAACTTACTTATACAAGGCATTATTTGCACAGTTGGGAAAATCTGAAGATATAATTACTATTATTAGTGTTATAAATGTAGTTATGAGGGAGAATGTCCTTATTTTTAGGAGATGCATACTGAGCTTTCAAATCATTTTTTTTATGTATGTGCTATGTGTATATACATGTATGTGTGTGTGTAAGACAGAGCAAGCAAATGTGCCTAAATATTAACAAGAAATATTGTTAAACTATCCATATTACCCAAATCAATACAGATTTCATGTAATTTCTATCAAGACACCAACAGCATTTTTCACATAACTAGAACAATCCTAAAATTCATTGGAACCACGAAAGATCTCAAACAGCCAAAGCAATCTTGAAAAAGAAAAACAAAACTGGAGGTTTCACAGTCCCAAATTTCAAGTTATACTACAAAGCTGTAGTAATGAAAACAGTATGGTACTGGCACAAAAACAGACATAAAGATCAATGGAACACAATAGAAAGCCCAGAAGTAACCCACAATCATATGGTCAATTAATCTTTGACAAACAAGCCAAGAAGATACAATGGGAAAAAAGTCTCCTCAACAAATGATGTTGGGAAAACTGGACAACTACATGCAAAAGAATGAAATCAGACCACTTTCTTACACCATACACAAAAAACAAACTCAAAATGGATTAAGGACCTAAATGTGAGACCTGAAACCATAAAAATCCTAGAGGAGAACAGCAAGAGCAGCGGCAGTAATTTCTTTGACATCAGCCATAGCAATACTTTTCTAGACATGTGTCCTGAAGCAAGGGAAACACAACCAAAAATAAACTATTGGGATTATATCAACATCAAAAGCTTGTGTAGCAAAGGAAAACAGCCAACAAAACTAAAACAACCTACTGAATGGGAGAAGATACCTGCAATTGATAAAGCTGATAAAGGGTTAGTATCCAAAATATATAAAGAACTTCTACAACTCAACATCAAAGAACCGAAATAACCCAATTAAAAATGGATAGAAGACATGAGCAGACATTTCTCCGAAGAAGACATACAGATAGCCAACAAACATATGAAAAGACGTTCAACATCACTTATCATCAGAGAAATGCAAATCAAAACCACAATGAGACATCACCTCACACCTGTCAGAAGGGCTAAAATCAAAAACACAAG
This sequence comes from Acinonyx jubatus, assembly GCF_027475565.1. Classification (NCBI taxonomy): domain Eukaryota; kingdom Metazoa; phylum Chordata; class Mammalia; order Carnivora; family Felidae; genus Acinonyx; species Acinonyx jubatus. Next base: position 72,118,385 of record NC_069384.1, on the reverse strand, counting down.
AAAAAACAAGTGTTGGCGAGGATGTAGAGAATAAGGAACCTTTATGCACTGTTGGTGGGAATGCAAACTGGTACAACCATTCTGGAAAATAATATGGAGATTCTACAAAAAATTAAAAATGTGGCACCTGGGTAGGCTCAGTCAGTTAAGTGTCCAACTTTAGCTCAGGTCATGACCTCATACTTTGTGAGTTCAAGTCCCACATCAGGCTCTGTGCTTTCAGTGCAGAGCTTGCTTGGAATTCTCTCTTTCTGCCCCTCCCCAGCTTGCATGCCCTCACTGTCTGAGAATAAATAAAGTTTTAAAAAATTAAAAATAGAACTACCATATGACCCAGTAATTCCACTACCCAAAGAATATAAAAACACTAATTCGAAAAGATACATGCACCCCTATGTTTATTGCAGCATTATTTACAATAGCCAAATTATGAAAGCAGCCCAAGTGTCTACTGAAGAAGATGTGGTGCATATATACAATGGAATATCATTCAGGCATAAAAAAGAGTGAAATCTTGCCATTTGCAACAACATGGATGGACCTAGAGGGTATAATGCTAAATGTAATAAGTTAGCCAAACAAAGACAAGTAACATATTATTTCACTCATATTTGGAATTTAAGAAACAAAACAAATGAAAAAAGGGGGAAAAAACAGACAAACCAAAAAACAGTCTCTTAACTACACAGACAACAAACTGATGGTGACTAGAGGGGAAGTATGGGGTGGGGGGGGGGGAATGGATGAAATAGGTGATGGGGCTTAAAGAGAACAATTAATGAGTACTGAGTAATGTATAGAATCGCTGAATCACTACATTGTATACCTAAAACTAATATGTATGTTAACTATACTGGAATTAAAACTTAACAAAAATAATATTTGCTAAAAACAAACAAAGAAAGGAAATTAAAAAGAAAGCTGTGGGGGCACAGGGTAAAGGGGAAGAATATAATGCCTCAATTTTTCACTAATATGTTTGGGGTTTTTTTCTCTACCAATAGCACTGATCATTATAAATAAAACTTAAAAAAAAAAAAAAAAGCCAAGGGGCACCTGGGTGGCTCAGGTGGTTAAGTGTCTGACTTTGGCTCAGTCATGATCTCATGGTCTGTGGGTTCGAGCCCCACATTGGATTCAGTGCTGACAGCTCAGAGCCTGGAGCCTGCTTCAAATTCTGTGTCTCCCTCCCTCCCTGCCCCTCCCCCGCTCACTCGCTCACGCACGTGCCCGCTCTCTCTCTCTCTCTCTCTCTCTCTCTCTCTCTCTCAAAAATAAATAAACATTAAAAAATATACATGTAAAGAAATAAGCATGGCTGTGTTCCAATAAAACATTAATTATAGACACTGAAATTTCTAATTTTCTGTGTCATGAAATTATCTTTTGTTTTTTTTCAACTTTAAAAATGCAAAAACTAGGGCACCTGGATGGTTCAGTCAATTAAGCATCTGACTTGGGCTCAGGTCATGATCTCACAGTTTGTGGGTTCAAGTCCCACATGGGGCACTGTGCTAACAGCAAAGGGACTACTTGGGATTCTCTCTCCTTCTCTCTCTGCCCTTCCTCCCTCCCTCCCTCCCTCCCTCCCTCACTCTCTCTCAAAATAAATAAATAAACTTTAAAAAAAAAGTTTCTCTCTCTAAAAAATATATATATGTAGAAATTAAAAAATAAAAATTAAGAATTTCAAAATAGTAACAGTAGAGTATTAAACCACAGGGCCCTTCTAAGAGTGGGATCCTCCATCACTGCACAGGTCATATAAAGTACTTCAGATGAGGGGTGCCTGGGTGGCTCAGCCAGTTAAGTGTCCGACTTCAGCTCAGGTCATGATTTCATGGTTTGTGAGTTCCAGCCCCGCATTGGGCTCTGTGCTGTCAGCTCAGAGCCTGAAGCCTGCTTCAGATTCTATGTCTCCCTCTCTCTCTGCCCCTCCCTCCCCTGCTCGCACTGTCTCTCTCTCTCTCAAAATAAATAAACATTAGGGGCACCTGGGTGGCTCAGTCGATTGAGCATCCGACTTCAGGTCATGATCTCACAGTTTGTGAGTTCAAGCCCCGTGTCAGGCTCTGTACTAACCGCTCAGAGCCTAGAGCCTGCTTCAGATTCTGTGTCTCCCTCTCTCTCTGCCCCTTTCCCCCTCTCAAAAATAAACATTTCAAAAAACTTAAAAAAAAAAAGAATTAAAAAAAATAAACATTAAAGTACTTCAGATGGCCCTAGTACATATAAGAGTACTTTGCTAGCTATCATTACATTTAAACAGTGCTCTTAGTGAACTTCTACTTGCACAATTTTTTCTATATATAATCAAATAAATATCCTTGTTCATATAACTTTGACATTTTTCTTTCATTCCTTAGAAGAATTTCCTTGATATAAAAACGTTGAAGCAAAGTATGTATTTTTAAGTTCTGAGATATTTTACTACTTTGTCCTTTGAAAAAGCTCCACCTGGGGATACCTAGCTGGCTCAGTCAGAAAAGCGTGTGACCCTTGATCTTGGGGTCGTTAGTTCAAGCCTCATGTTGGGTATAGAGATTATTTAAATAAATAAAACTTTAAAAAATCAAAAAGAAAAAGCTCTACCAAACTACACGCTTTCCAACAGTATGAGGACTATTTCCCTAAACTTTCCCCAGCAATGGGAACTCTTAAAATTGCCAGTGTGGCAGATAAAGCCTGATTGCTGTAGCTTTAAATATGCAATCTTACTGCATCTTAATGATTTCTTAGATATTTCTGGACACAATGTTCAGCAGACGGTATTTTCCAAAGATGGCGACACATGGGCATCTACAACATGATCTTGTCATTCCTCCAGCAAGATATGGAGTCTACTTCCCTACTCCCTTAAATCTGGGTGGCCCCTGTGACTGCTCTAAAAGAATATAGTAGAAATAATGTGTGTTTTCCAAACTTAGCCTTTCATTGGCATGGTAGCTTCAACTTCCTGTCTCTTAAAAATGAGCTGCCAAAGGGTGCCTAGTTGGCTCAGTAGGAAGAGCGTGCAACTCTTGATCTCAGGGCCATGAGTTGGAGCCCCACATTGGGTGCAGAAATTACTAAAATAAATAAATAAACAAACAAACAAAAATGAGCTGCCATGTAAGTGCAATTACCCTAACACTAAACGTGCTGTGAGAAGCCGGAGCCATGTGAAGAGAAAGCAGAAAGACCAAGAAGAACCAGGGCAGCAGATATGAAAGTGGATCTTACAGCCTCAGCCACCCAGCTATCAGAACATGGATCACAGATGAACCATCCAGCCAAAACCATTCCAAACACCTGACCTATACACCATGAGCAAAATAAAATGGTTGTTTTTTTTCCTAAATGGTTGGCTTGAGTAACTAAATTTTAAGTTGGTTTATTACATAGCAATAGATAAACTAGAACACGATTTTAAAGTAACCACTGACAAAAATTTTTAAATCATATATCTCCAGGGGCACCTGGGTGGTTCTGTTGGTTAAGCGTCAGACTCTTGATTTCCACTCAGGTCATGATCTCATGGTTCATGAGATCAAGCCCCATTTCGGGTTCTGCACTGACAACAAGGAATCTGCTTGGGATTCTCTCTCTCTGTCCCTCCCCCCAACTTAAGTTGTTTCTTAAACAAACTTTAAGAAAAAAAAAGGCTCATATATCTCCAAATAAGTATGTACTTTAAAAGTTACCTTAGAAAAACACACTTATTCCAGTGATTTCTCAACTGTTATAACATCTTAACAATTATAGTTACTAAGGAGCTTTAGTTACATTTTTTTTTTTTCAAATATCTCATTCTGATTCATGTGATCCAGGGACAACAGTTTCAAAAAGACTTGGATTTTATAAGTAGACATTCAACTGAAAAATTAAGAGTTTATCAAGGTGACAGGATATGACACATTTATTAAATTTTCTATACATGTGCAACAAGACTTAATTCTCTAAATAGTTCAGTTTGCTAAATTATAGTATCTCCTTAGAAACCCCCACATATAAATATGTTGGTAACCTAGAAAGAGACTAGTCAGAGTCCCTTAAAAACTCTGACAATCCCTTAAAAACCTGACAATCTTTAGGTCCTTTAGAGGACCTAAAGAGTTTGGTTTGACTTAATTACTACATTGGAAAAGAAAATTTAAACAATTCATATATTACTTACAGTTTTGCAATTCATCAATAGTACAGTAACAAAAATGTTCTAAAATAAAAATTAGAGTATGTTATGTGAAAATGAAGAATATAAGACTATTTTATGAAAGTAATTTTGGCAATAAATGTCTGTAGCCTAGGGGCTCCTTGGTGGCTCAGTTGGCTAAGCGCTGGACTCTTGATTTCGGCTCAGGTCATGATCTCACGGTTCATGGGATCGGGTCCCCCAATGGGCTCTGTGCTGACTGTGGAGCCTAGTGGGGATTCTCTCTCTCCTTCTCTCTCTGCCCCTTCCCTGTCATGTGCACACACTCTCTCAAAATAAATACATTTAAACAAAAAGTCTGTAGCCTAACACTTGTGTTCAAGGAAGTGTGCTGAGTTAAAGAATACAAAGACACCAGAAGCCTCTATTACCAGAGAGTTTATGTATAATCTAAAAAGGAGTGTGAGATGTGACCATATCAGTTTGCAAAGTAAAATTACAAAAGGCTGCACAGAAGTGCCAATTCTGCTTACTGGCTCCAGCTGGGTGTTTATCTCAAACTCAACAAGTACAAAAATTAAATTCTTGATTTTTTACCCAAAACCTGTTCTTCCCTTGCCTTCCCCTTATCAGTAAGCAATACCCCTACTCACACAGTTGCTAAAGCCAAAAACGTCACATTTATTCTTCTAATTTCCTACAAAAAATTCAACAGCAATTCTTATTGATTCTACCACAAAAATTATCTCCACTCTCTACCAAATTATCTCTTGCCTGGCCTAGCCTAATAACTAGTTTCCTGCAATGACTTCCCTAACTGGTGTCTCTATAGTCACTTCTGCCTCTTTACAACTCACTTCCCAAACAGTAGTCAAAATATTTTTAAAATATAAGCCTTATAATTGCTCACCACTGCTAAGAGATTTCTAATGGCTTCCTATCCCACTATTCATAAAATCCAAACTTCTTTCTATGGATGAATTATAAGGCCTAACATGATCTGATCCCTGCTATCTCTCTGAACTTATCTCCTACCACTCTTCCCCTTGCTCACTCTGCTCCAACCCACACTAGCCTTCTTTTTGCTCCTTGAAAATCAAGTTCCTTCCCACCTCAAGGCGTCTGATCTACAGTCCTCTCCCGCCCTCTGGCCCCCACCCTAGCACCAGTGACCCAAATTATTGACCCATATGTCTTCTTATTGTAGAAAACAACCAAACTTCATTGGCTTCCTGATGAAAACACTACATCACCACCTATGAATATTCTTGTCAAAAATGTTCAAACTGAATCTATCCAGAGTAAACAATCAGAAAATTCAGAATGTGGGATATTCTACAAGACAATTTGCCTACACTCTTCAAAAAAGTAAGTAACATGAGATTATTAGCTACCATATTATCTATACTCCAGAAAAGTGGGGGACCAACATATCCAAAACAGATATAAGCAATAAGTGTTACGCTATAACATCTTGATAAAACATATGATACAACCATATTTTAATCATAAAATCTTTCTAGCAATATTGAAAATTTACAACATAGCACTAAATAAAAAAAAAAATACCAAAACTGCCAAAAATTTGCAATATGATTATAAGGTAATACAAACTGCAAGAGTTGAGACTTTTGGGGATGTTAGGATGGGGTGAATATATTTTGCATGTAGGGGTGCCTGGGTGGCTCAGTTGGTTGAGCATCCGACGTCGGCTCAGGTCATGATCTCACGGTCTGTGGGTTCGAGCCCCACATCGGGCTCTGTGCTGACAGCTCAGAGCCTGGAGCCTGCTTCCAATCCTGTGTCTCCCTCTCTCTCTGCCCCTCCCCCACTCTCACTTTGTCTCACTCTGTCTCTCAAAAATAAATAAATGTAAAAAAAAAAAACAACAACTTTAAAATATATATATATATATATATTTTGCATGTAGGTGAGAGGTGAATCTTTGAGAGCCAGAGGGAGGAATTATGGTAGATGTAATAATGGTCCGCTAAGGATATCAACATCCTAATCCCCTAAACCTATAAATAAAGATGAAAATAAATAAAGCTGTAAAGATGAATTAAAGCGGCACATAGAATTAACACTGATAATCACCTATGGATAAAGAAGATATTATGTGTGTGTATAAACACACACACACACACACACACACACACACACAAATGGAGTATTACTCGGCAATCAAAAAGAAGAATGAAATCTTGCCATTCGCAACTACGTGGATGGAACTGGGAGGGTATTATGCTAGGTGAAAATTAGTCAGAGAAAGACAAATATCACATGACTTCATTCATATGAGGATTTTAAGACACAAAACAGATGAACATAAGGGAAGGGAATCAAAAATAATAAAAAAACAGGGAGGGGGACAAAACATAAGAGACTCTTAAATATGGAGAACAAAGGGTTACTGGAGGGATTATGGGAGAAGGATGGGCCAAATCAGTAAGAAGCATTAAGGCATCTACTCCTGAAATCATTGTTGCACTATATGCTAACTACCTTGGATGCAAATCTAAAAAATAAATTAAATTAAAAAAAATTTTTTTAAAAAGCATTGACAATCATGTAATTTGGGATGGAGAGATTATCCTGGAATTATCAAAGCAGGCCCAACATTATTACCACAAGGGTCTTTATAAAGTGAAAGAGGGAGGCAGAACAGAGAGTGCCCCAGTAATTGCTGGCTCTCAAAATAGAAGGGTGTCATGAGCCAAGCAATGTGGACAGCCTGTTGATACTAGGAAAGGTAAAAAAAAAAAAAAAAATTCTCTTCTAGACCTTCTAGAAAGGAATGCAATCCTGCCAACACCTTGACTTTTGCCAAGTGAGACCTGTATTGAAAGGAACGTTAAGATAATGAATTTCTGTTGTTTTAGGCCACTACATTTAGGATAATTTGTTAGAGCAGCAATAGGAAACTAATAACACTTATTCCACCATTGAACTAAGATGATCATCTGCTACTCTACCTACAAAGGAAAGAGTGAATGCTCTATAGAGAATGATAACATCACCCAGAGCATTTACAATTTTTTATATAGAATGTACAGCATTAAATCAAATTGCTGGCCCACTAAAACAAAAGTAAAGAAGAAAGAAAGAATAAAAAACAAATAGAAATAGACACACAGATGAACTAAATATTGGTTTCATAAGATACTAAAAGTAGCAATAATATATTCATGAAGCCTGAGAAAAATATTCAAGAAACAGATGAAAAGGTGGCAATTTTCACCAAAGAAGAATCTATAAAAAATAAAACCAAATGAAATTTCTACAAGTGGAAAACACAATTGAAGAACTATACAAATAGGTTTAACAGCAGATTATACACAGTAGAAGATGAGCTTAAAAAACAGGAATATAGATCAATAGACAATATTCTACTTTTCTGTGAAGTGTATCCTTTCAGAAAATAATGAGACATGAAGGACACAACAAAAGACTCTAACATATATGTAACTGAGTGTCAGAAGGAGAGAAAAAAGTAAAGCAGAAGCAGGAAATATTTAAAGAGGTAATAGCCAGGAATTTTACAAACTGATGAAAGACATACCCTGCAAACCCCACCGTATACTGAATGAAGAAACTACAAGCCTCAAACAGGATGAATAAAACAGAAACTACACCTACATACATGATAGTAAAATTGCTGAAACCAGTCAAAGAAAAAGAATCTTAAAAACAGCAGAGGAAAAAAAGACACATTATCCTCAAAAGAGCAACAAAAAGACTAATAAAACTTGTAACATAAATAATAAAGGCAGAAAAAGCAAACAAAAGACAATGAAATGACATTGTTCCAAAAAAAAAAAAAAAAGCCAACTTACTATTCCATGCTTTGGGAAATAGCCTTCCAACATCAAAGAAAAACAAAGTCACTTTCAGACAAAAACTGAGATAACTCTTAGCCAGCAGATAAACCCTAAAAGAAATACCAAAGGATGCCTTCAAATTAAATGATATATGTGCTAGGAAGTATGTTGGTTTATCCGTACAAAACTATTACCTGAAAATAACCAATAAAATCTAGTCTCTTTATTATTATTAGTGTAATACATTGACTCAAAAATCCAAAGAGGTGGATTCCCAACAAGCAGAAAACTGGGAATCAAAGTAAAACCATAAAGCAACAAGTTAACCATTAAAAAAAAAAAAAAAAAAAAGATCAACAGGAAGTTTTGTTTATTTAAAAATGAACACAATTCTGGCTAGAACTACGAAAATTAAATGGTTAGCTCCATTGATTTTAATTTTGCATTAGTATACACACTTTGCACACATCTTGTCTAAAAGGGACTCTAAAATACATAAAGTTAAATCCTGTATACTAATTGTCTGAGTACCCTCTCTACTTACCGCCTTTCAATTGAACTGTTTTACCGTGTACTGCACTGCATTTTTTTATCAGTGAAAATTTTTATATTTAAATTTGAGTATGTCTGGGGCATCACAGAAAATATAAAAAATGTAAAGGGAAAACTAACTATATTTCATTAAAGAATCCTGACTTTTTTTTTTTTAAGTAATCTCTCTACCCAATGTGGGATTTGAACTTACAACCCTGAGATCAGAGTCGCATCCTCCACTGACTGAGCCAGTCAGGCACCCCTTATTCAAAATACAAATTACTACAGGATTATAATCTAGTCAACTCTTTCTGTGAGAATTCTTCATCTCTGGAATAGGAATAGTGATATAGTCATTTAACTCACATTGCTTCTCATCTAACTTCCAGATCCTTCCAGAGATATAATTCAAAGGAAATAGACTTCTGGTAATCTCAAATAAACATATATTTCCTCACAGTAGTTTTCTTCCATGACTTCTCAGTTTACTTATCCTTTGCTCTGACAGCATTTCAGTTGTAAATCTTTAAGGCATTGTGTCTTCCATTTTGTTTTTTTTCCCTCCTCTTCTTTTGCTCACTCTACCTTCTTAAATACTACAAACATAAAATCTATAAATGGCTCTTTTTTAACACCTTTACTGGTCTCCTTTTAAAAGGTAAGTGAAGTTTGCCCATCTATTTATAGTCTTTCATTATCCACAACACAGATGATTTTCTTTTTTTAAATTTTTTTAATTTTTTTTTTCAACGTTTATTCATTTTTGGGACAGAGAGAGACAGAGCATGAACGGGGGAGGGGCAGAGAGAGAGGGAGACACAGAATCGGAAACAGGCTCCAGGCTCTGAGCCATCCGCCCAGAGCCCGACGCGGGGCTCGAACTCACGGACCGCGAGATCGTGACCTGGCTGAAGTCAGACGCTCAACCGACTGCACCACCCAGGCGCCCCACAGATGATTTTCATACATACAAGTAACATGTCTAATTCTTCATGCATTCTAGACACTCCCAACTGATAGTTTATTTCCACATAGGAAAGCCAGCATCTTTAACTAAATCATCAAACTTCCTTTCAAGGATACAAAAGAGGAAAGGGAATTACCATTATTAAGTGGGTTCCTCCCTATCTACTTCTATGAAATACAGTATTATTCTTATTCATGGAGGCTGAGAAAAATTAAGAAACCTACCCAAAGGTTCTCACTACCAATAAGTGAAAAAGAAGTCAAACAGATCATCTGCTTTTAGAGTTTATATACTTGATCCATATTCACTACCCTAAATAAGTGTTCTCAGTACAAATTATGCTTTGCCCTATCAACGGCACAGAAACTTCCAGTTAAATACTGCAGGTTAGATACACACCCATTTACCTCCATTTTCTCCAAAGTCCAATTAAAATGACAGGAAAAAAAAATTTTTTAAGCACTAATCCACAAAGACAAAAAAGAGAAGCAATAACAACAGTAGCAACACAATTCTGGCAACTGAAAGGCAGATAAAAAGAACAGTAACTCACTTAGACCAGAGTCTAAGTCTTCAAAGTGCACTGGTAAAGCCAATTTGAAGCCAGAAGATTCACAATACAGAATCCCAAAATAGTTACTGAATATATGTTGAACAATGATCATGAGCAGCTTTCATGTGCTTACCGACCATATGTATATCTTATGTTTATCCAAATCTTTTGCCCATTTTTAATTAGGTTATTTGCTCTTATTGTTGAGTTGTAGAGTTCTTTATATTCTTTGGATACAAATCCCTTACATGATTTGCAAATATTTCCTACCACTCTAAAGGTCGAAGGTTGTCTTTTCACATTCTTGATGTGTCCTTTGAAGCACGAAAGTTTTAAATGTTGATGAAATCAAATCTGTCAATTTTTTCTTTAGTTGCTTGTAGTTTAGGCATCATATCTAAAAAACCATTGCTTAATTCAAGGCCACAAACATTTACTTCCATGTTTTCTAAGAATTTTATAGTTTTAGCTCTTATATTTAGGTCTGTGATCCATTTTGACCTTATTTTGCATATGATGCAATACAGGGGTCTAAATTCATTCTTTTACATGTAGGTATCCAGTTGTTCCAGCACCATTTGTTTAAAAAGTTATTCTTTCTTCACTGATTATACTGGAGCCCGTGTCAAAACCTGGTTTACCATAAATGTAAGGGTCTCTGGACTCTCAATTCTATTCCATTGATTTATATATATCTTGCTTTAATGCTAATACCACACTGTCTTGATTACAATAGCTTTGTAGTGTTTCTTTTTCATTCATTCATTCATTCATTCATTCATTCATTCATTTATTTATGAGAGAGACAGACAGAGTATGAGCCAGGGAGGGACAGAGAGAGAGGGAGACACAGAATCTGAAACAGGCTCCAGCTCCGAGCTGTTAGCACAGAGTCCAACACGGGTCTCAAATTCACACACCACCAGATCATGACCTGAGCCAAAGTCAGACACATAACTGACTGAGCCACCCAGGTGCCCTAGCTTTGTAATGTTTTTAAACTGGGAAGTGAACCCTCCAATTTTGTTCTTCTTTTTCAAGATTGTTTTGTCTATTCTGGGTCACTTGCATTTCCATATGAATTTTAGGATCAGCTTACCAATCTTCACAGAAATTAGCTAAAATTTTGATAGAGGTTGTGTTTAGTCTGTAGATCAATTTGGGATATTGTAATCTTAATAATATTAAGCCTTCTGATCCATGAACATGGAATATCTTTCCATTTATTTAGGTCTTTCAGTGTTATTATATGGTTTTCAGTGTTTAGTCTTATACTTCGTTGGTTAAATTTATGTTCATGCATTTTATCCTTTTTTGATGCCACTGTCAAATGGAATGATTTTCTTTGCTAGTACACAGAAATACAAATGACTTTTGTACACTGACCTTACATCCTGCAGCCTTAATGAACTTACTAGTTTCAACTGATTTTGGTAGATTCCTTAAGATTTTCTATATACAAGATATATAATCTAAGAGTAAAGACAATTTTACTACCTTTTTTTTTTTAAGAGAGAGCATGTGTGAGCGGGGTAGGGGCAGCAGGAGAGGGAAAGAGAATTTTAAGCAGGCTCCATGCCCAGCACAGGGCCCAAGACAGGGCTCGATCCCAAGATTGTGAGATCACGACCTGAGCTGAATCAAGAGTTGGATGCTTAACTGACTGAGCCACCCAGGTGTCCCACTATTTCTTTATTTATATAGATGCCTTTTATTTTTCTTTCCCACCAAATACTCTGGTTATAAACCCCACTACATTGTGGAACAGAAGTGGACAGACTTTTGTTCATGGCCGTAAGGGAAAACTTTTAGTCTTTCACCCTTAAGTATGATGTTAGCCAGGAATGTTTCATAGATATCCTTTACCAAGTTAAGGAAGTACTCTATTCATGCTTTATTATTTTCACCATGAAAGTATTTTCACCAGGAAAGTGTGTGGGATTGCCAAATACTTTTTCTGTACCCATTAAAATGATTACAGAGGTGCCTGGGTGGCTCAGTTGAGTGAGCAGTCAACTCCATTTCGGCTCATGTCAAGATCCCAGGTTCGTGGGTTCAAGCCCCATATCAGGCTCCATGGTGAATGTGGAGCCTGCTTGAGATTCTCTCTCCCTCTCCCCCTCTGCCTCTCTCCCTCACTCACACTCTCACTCTCTCTCGCTCAAATAAAAAAAAAAAAAAAATACATAGTTTTTGCTCTTTATTCTACCAATGTGGTATATTACATTCACTGATCTTTGCATTCCTGGATAAATCTTACTTGGTCATGATATACAATCCTTTTTATATATTGCTATATTGGGTTTGCCAATATTTTATTAAGGACTTTTATAACTATTTATAAGGGATATCAGTCTGTTGTTTTCTTGTGGTATCTTTGGCTTTGGTAGCAGGGTAATACTAGCCTCACAGAATTACTTGGTCTGAGTGACACCTCCTCTTCTATTTCATTTAAAAAGTTTGTAAAAGAGTATTGTTAGTCACCTTTAAACACTTGGAAGAAATCTTTGGTAAGGCCATCTTGGCCTGGGCTTTTCCTTTGGGGAAGCTTTTTGATTAATAATTCAATCTCTCTCTCTCTCTCTCTCTCTCTAACTCTATTTAGATTTTCTATTTCTTCTTGAGTTGCTTTCAGTAGATTGCATCTTTCTAGGAATATATCCATTTCATCTAGCTTAACTTGTTAACTTGTTAGAATTATTTACAGTGTTCTCTTATAACCCTTTCTGTTTCTGTAGGACAAAGCAATAGCCTCCCTTTCGTTCCTGAATCTAGCAGTTTGAGTCTTCTTTTTTCTTGGTCAGTCTAACTAAAGACTTGTCAATTTTACTGATCTTTTTGAAAAACTAACTTTTGGTTTCATGACTTTTTCTATTGTTCTTTGAGTCTCAACTTTCATTTATTTCTGCTCTAGTCTTCTTTATTTCCTCCATCTGCTTTGAAATCAGTTTGCTCGAGATGGATGGTTTGATCACAGGTATTTACAGGTATAAATGTCCCTCTAGGCACTGCTTTAGCTGCATCCCATAAGCTTTGGTATGTGGTTTTATTTTCATTTGTCTAAAGTATTTCCTAATTTCCTTTATGATCTCTTCTCAAATCCATTGGTTATTTTGGAGGATGTTACTTAATTTCCACATATTTGTGAATTTTTCAGATTTTCTTCTGTTACTGATTTCCAATTTCATTTCATTGTGGTCAAAGAACATATTTTGTATGGTTTCAAAACTTTCAAATTTACTGAAGCTTGTTTAATAGCCTAACATATAGCCTATGCTGGAAAATGTTTCACGTGTACTTGAGAAGAATGGGAATTCTGCTTTTGTTGCATGACATGTTCTATAAATATCTATTAATTACATCTATTATAATTATACCTATTATATAGCCATTTATTATATATCTATTATTATCTTGTTTGTTTATACTGTTGTTCACATCTTCTATTTCCTTGTTGATCTTCTGCTTAGTTGTTCTACCCATTATTGAAAGTATTTAGAGTTGCCTGGGTGGCTCAGTCCATTAAGTGTCCAACCTTGATCTTGGCTTAGGTCATAATTTCACAATTCATGCATTCAAGTCCCACATCGGGCTCTGCACTGGCAGCATAGAGCCTGCTTGCGATTCTGTCTCCCTCTCTCTCTCTCAAAAATAAAATAAACATTAAAAAAATATATATTTATGTCTCCAACTCTCTATTTGTTCCTTCAATTCTGTCAATTTTTGCTTTATGTATTTTGGTGCTCTGCTAAATGCATGTTTGTAGGTGTTATGTCTTCCTGATGGATCGACTATTTTATTATTATAAAAGGTCCTTTATCTTTAGTAATTTTTGTCTTAAGATATATTTTAGCTGACATTAGTATAGTCATTCCAGCTGTCTTTTGAGTATTGTTTGAATGAGTTATCTTTTTTGTCCCTTTACTTCCAATCTTTTTGCAGCTTTGAATCTAAAGTATGCTTTTGTTCTAACTTTTTCAAACATATATTTTTGAGAGACAGAGAGAGACAAAGCATGAGCAGGGGAGGGGCAGAGAGAGACAGAGCCACAGAATCCAAAGCAGGCTGCAGGCTCTGAGCTGTCAGCACACAGCCCAAGGCAGGGCTCAAACCATCGAACAATGAGATCATCGAATCATGAGTTGGGGGCTTAACCGAACTGAGCCACCCAGGCACCTCTAAAGTATGCTTCTTATATGAGTTTGAGCCTCACATTGGGTGTGATTACTTAAAAATAAATAAATAAAAATAAACGGTTGTTAAAGAAAAAACTAAAGTATGTTTCTTGTAAACAGATATAGTTGGATCATCACTGAAATTTTATATAAGAAAAAGTTTTAAAGAAATTAGGCCAAAATGCATTAAAAAGGCATACCCTCTTCTGAAATTGAAGAAACTACTGCAAAGACAAAATATTCAAGAGCAGTCAGTAAATTTCTGAAAAAAAAAAAAATTACGGTAAACTTGTCCCACCAGATATCATAACAGACTATAAAGTATTGTAAATATTGACATTTGAAAAATAGATAAATACATTAGTGAAAAGGAGTAGAATACAGAAAAATACATATGTATGTATGTAATATTAAATCAAGAGGGAGAAAATTATTCAATAAAAGGTGTTAGGACAAGTGGCTTCCATTAGGAAGGAAAGAAAAGTAGATGATCTCTCAAAACTAAAATCCAGTTGCATTACATAAAACTAAAAATTACTATAAAATGATAGAAAATATCCTATAAATAATAATGGGATAGGGGAGACTTTTCTAGGCAATACACAAAAGTCAGTTTTTAAATTTCTGTATGATAACAAACATCATAAACATACTTAATGCAAATTTAATTAATGCAGCTAATTAATGCCTGTAACTTGAGAGAGAGCACAAGAGTGAATTCACTTCCAGGGCCACCATTTGAAAATCTACCTTTAAGAAAGTGAATTTACGGGCACCTGGGTGGCTCAGGAGTTTAGGTGTCCAACTCTCGATCTCAGCTCAGGTCACGAGAGTGTGGAGCCTGCTTGCAATTCTCTCTCCCTCTCTTCAGACCCCTCCCCCACTCGCACCTGCATGCATGAGCTTTCTCTCTTTCAAAATAAATAAACATTTTTTTAAAAAGTGAATTTAACTTCTCAAAAGATTGAGTTTGGGATTTTTTTATTTTAAAAATGAGGATAATTCCTACCTCACAATATATTTTAACATTCAGTGAGAGAATAGCTATAAAAGCATGAAATCTGGCATATTATAGAAGCTTGTTCTTCCTTAGTTCAACTTAAGTTGGTATTACATCAAATGAATTACAACCTGCAATGGGGAACAGCAGGATTCCTGTATTTTGGTTCATGATAAAACTACTTTATAATTAATTCCATTCTATTGTGTCTGAAAGAAAACACATTTCCCCTCATCCCTCGCCCACTATATTTGCCGTGTGTAAAGTGTCAGTTGTTAAGAGTGGATCTGTTTCAAAGATGGAAGGTAAAGTGGCAATGCAGCCAGGATTGGCACTAGTTTAAGAGCAAAACATAACTAATACATATATAATTACATCTTATGTCAATGTCTTTCACCCATTAAAACCTTTCTCCACAAAACATCTTTTTTAAGATGGTTTTCCTAAGTTCTTCCAACAAGGATCACATCTGAAATAGAAACTACAAATGGAAAATCTTCAGAATGGTGCACAATAAACACCGGCTAGGATAAAACATAAATGTATCAGGTAAAGACTAAAGTTTTAAAGACTTGCTAATGCCAATATTTTTACATTTGAACACTGGTTAGAACAAAAATGCTTCAGAATTCAGAAAGCGCAAATTCATTCAACTTTTTGTTTCAAACAAAATATTCACTTCCTGCATGAACCATAATATGTTTAAGTAAAGGAAAAGCACAATTTTTATTAAAATTTTAAAGAGCAACTACACAAAAATTTAGGGTCCAAACAAATTCAAACTTCTTCAAGATATGTTGGTCAAGATGGAAAATTCCCACTTAAAAAAAAAAGTACACTTAAACGTGTACTTTCTTGTAGAGTTTTAGATGAACAAGATTTTGACCTTTAGACTGGTTTTTAAAAAACTAAAAAGGGAATTTTTATTTACACAAAATTACACAATGAAATGTGCCCTCCAATCTAAAAACAAAACCAAAAAAATGCGCTTTGGAATGTAAAAGTAACCATTGGCTTTGGCTCTATTCAAATTACTAAAGACAACGTTGCAATAGTAACATCCTCTCCCTACTTCAACCAATCCCCCCACTATTTTCCTTATCAACTTAGCAAGAAAATTAATGTTTACACTTGAACACTGATGACATTTTTCTTCAGCAAGATCTGCCTTCTGCATCAATTCTATAGCATCCCAGGTAGTTATGTCTCCACGCCAGACTTAAATGCCATAAGGTTCGTTTGTGAAGGTGCGCCTGGATGGCTCAGTCAGTTAAGAATCCAACTTCAAATCAGTTGTGATCTCCCAGTTCATGGGTTCAAGCTCCACATCAGGCTCTCTGCTGTCAGGGCGGAGCCTGCTTCAGATCCTCTGCCCCCCACCCGAGCTCATGCTCTTGCTCTCTCTCTCAAAAATAAACATTAAAAAAATATGTATATTTTTTTAAGATTCACTTGTGAAGGAAAATAAAAGTAAGAATCAGTTTTAAAAAAAACAACACAACAGATCAGGACACTACAAGGAATAAATAGTGTAGCTGCCTTACTATGAGAAAACAAAAATGAAAGAAAAGAAGCCCAGCCCTCACAAACCTAGTATGAAAGATTCAATATATCACCCACAACATGCACAATACTCTTAAAAGTCAAGTTTCTCTTATACATAAAGCATATGAGTAAAAGACTCTAAAATATTCTTTTCAAATGCTATACAAACTTCATACTAATGGGGTTATAGAAAGACTGGAAAAATTAGGAATGTGAATGATGAGACTTTTACTTCTCAGCATACTTCCCTCTTTTGCAAATCTAATCTAGTTCCAAAAATGTATACCAGATATTGGAGTTCTTTGAATCTTGATTTCTCTTCCCAATTTGCAGCCAACAATAACTGGAATACTGGAAGCAACTCTTGAAAAATCTCTAATATTTAATTAAAATTGAACAGACATTATATTCAAGTTTAACAAAATTCACTATAATATTCCATACAACTTAATCAGTATCTTTCCCTCTTATTTTATATCCTTTGATTTCAAAAACAGAGACATCACATGGTCTATGAACAAAACCAGTGGCTACAAGTATTTCCATATCACTTCTCTCAACTTTTTTTAAAACATCGAACTTAAAATGTGAAATAAATTGAGCACACAGCCACATTCTCCAGAGGGAAAACCCTGTTACTTCATTAAAAAAAAAAAAAAAAGTTGGGGCACCTGGGTGTCTCAATCTGCTAAGCTTCCAATTGTTGATTTCTGCTCAGCTCATGATCTTGTGGTTGGAGGGATCCAGCCACACTTGGAGGCCTGCACTGACAGCAAGTAGCCTGCTTGGGATTCTCTCTCCCGCCCCCCCCTTCCCCTCCCCTGCTTGTGTGCTCATGCTCTCTAGCTCTCTCTCAAAATAAATAAACTTAAAAAAAAAAAAAAAGGCTGAGTCATATAAATAAAATTCACAAAAAGCAGAGTATTCTGAGGTACACTTCAAAAATTACTTCATTCGCCACAGTCTGGACTGTAACCTACAGAGCTGTCCTAAGCAACCCATGTGTGTCTCCTCCGGGACCTTTATTCACACGGAGCATAAAACTTTTAAAAACTAATACCAACAATAGCAATCAAACCAGATGCAGCTTTTTACAAGCAACAGCCCTAGCCCTAAGCTCCAAATAAAATTAACACTCCTCCCCCGCCAAAAAAAAAGCAAAAGTCAAAACAAAAACACGTTCTTAAATTTTCTCTTAGACGTAGGAGTTCCTTAGTTTTACAATTCTTTTTCTTTGCTTTTCACTGAAAAGAGAATGGGAAATCAGTGATAAGAACGAACAGTGAGTTCCCAGGAGAAGGATACAAGAATTTACAATGAGGCTTGGCCTAGAGATCATCGGGCACACACACACCAATGCTCAGGGAGCGCTTTCAAGAAATGTCAGTGTCTAACTCAAGTCTATGGCCGCATTTTTTTTTTTAAGGCCTAAGGACAGCCTTATAAATGGCCATAAAATACAATCTATCAAAACTATTCTCCAAAAACAATTAAGAGTGTCCTAGGATGCCCGGAACGTCAAGAACAAGTACTTTGGACGCCCTCGGGACTGCCGCCTCTCACATGGGAAGCAGGCCAGCCCATGTGAATCGGAGTGCCACCACGTCGGTTTACGTGACAGATCCACTGGGAGCATCCGAGTGTGATCCGGGGCCCTCCCGGACGGACGCTGCTGGAAGAGGAACACACATGCAATCTTCAGGGCCCTCCTACTTCCGTTCTCAAAACAGAAATGCACTGTTTCTCTTAGTCCTCAGCCCTCAGCCCAGTACCTCTCGACAGCGGGGAGAGCTCAAGTGGAAAGAAAAGCAGACCGTCTCGCCTCAGGGTGCGTAGAATGCGGGTTGGTCAAAGCCCTCCCGCCCCCAACTCCGGTGCAAATCCACCGCCAGCGCCTCCCGGAGCGCCCCCCTGGCAGGGGACACGCAAGCAGCAGCAGTCCCAGTTCGCCCCACTCCTTCCTCCCCGGGGTAAGGGGGAGCGGAAAAGCGCAAAGAGGAACTAAGTGAACTGCAAGAGGGTGCCGGGCAAGCTCCTCAACGAGGGGGTGGGGTGGGAGTGGAAACGAAGAAGGAGCGGAAGGAAGGGGAAAAGAGCAGCAAGAGGAAGGGGACGAGAGCGCGCGCCCGCAAAGGGCACGAGTCTCCGGGGACGCGGCTGCACCCTGGTTCCTCGAAGCGGACGGTGCTCCCGGCGTCTGGGGCGCTCCTCCCCAGGGCAGAGGGTGAGGAAGCGGGACGAGGGGGCGACGTCCCCCTCCCGGCCCAGCCTCAGCCCTCAGCAAGGGTCGGTTGGGGCTGCAGTGCCCTCGCCGGGTCCGAGCTGCGACAACGGCCGCTGGCCTCGTCGGAAGGCGCGGACTGCAGGGCCCTCGGGCCTGCTTTCACGCCCCCACCCCGGGGGGAGGCAGCTCCGGGGTGACGGCCTCTGGGCGGCCTCGCCAGTTACCTGAAGCGGGGCGAGTCCTTCAGACACTCTTCGAAATCCACCGTCATCTTCATCCTGCCTCCGCCTCGCCTCGCAGGCGGCGCGAGAAGAGCCGAGGGAGCCGCGGGAGCGGCTGCGCTGGGGACAGACAGCTACGGCTGGCGCACGGCCGCGACT
Organism: Acinonyx jubatus; assembly: GCF_027475565.1. Classification (NCBI taxonomy): domain Eukaryota; kingdom Metazoa; phylum Chordata; class Mammalia; order Carnivora; family Felidae; genus Acinonyx; species Acinonyx jubatus. The sequence continues at coordinate 72,099,054 of NC_069384.1, read as the reverse complement.
AGCGCTGCGCGGAGCTGCGGAGGGCGCCTCGCCCGCTGGTCATAGCAGCCGCGAAGACGGTGGCGGCAGCGGCGGCTCGTCAGGCCCCAGTCCGGCCCCTCTTCCTCCCGCCCCCAGCTGAGCGGCGGCCACAGGGAAACCGCCCGGGAGTGACAGCCTCCGCCAGCCAGCCACGAAGCCGGCGGCCAATGGGAGGGGCTTCCGGAAGCACCGCCTGCGGGCGCTCCGGCAACACACCTGAGCGACGGCAGCTCGAGCCAATGAACAGCGCGACCGTGGGTGCCTCCTTGCCACAAGCGTCCCCGAGGGCCAACCGGGAGGCGCAGGAGTCGTTAGGCGGGACGCACCGGTTGCTGGGAGGCCAGCAGCTGAGGCTTCTTGGGAAGGAAGTCACGTGGGTGCGCGCCGCGCTTCCCTCGGAGCCTCCGCCTCTTCTCCGGCTTCTCAGCCCCGCCCTGCTGAGCTGCCAACGCGGAGGAGCCGCCGCCTGCAGGTCTGAGGAAGGAGAGTTGCTTTTCAAGGCAGCTTTGGCAGAAATCTGTAGAGGCTGGGAGTAGAATAACCGAAGGAAGAGATAGGCTAAGCCACCACTTTCTTTCCGTTTAGAGAAACTGAGGTCAGGAGAGGAGCGAGGGTAGCTTTAATGATAAAATCCGTCTTTCACTAACTAAATTCACCTTGTAATAACTTGGAAATAGCTCCCACGTATATCTTCTCATATAACTAAGAGACTACTTCCTGAAGGAGCTGGCATTTGGGGTGAGCATCGAAAGGTTCAGAAGGATTCCGACAGGTAGAAGTAGGTCGTTTCGTATGGAGAAAAGCTTTCAAAACCGCTGGACACATTTCTCCTTACTGACACTTTTCTCTCAGTAGCTTTCACCAGTTCAAAGATGATAGGGTTCTGAAAATCAGGCTCACTTCCTCCAACTTGCAACACCTGCCCACCGATCCACGATTGATTTGGAGCCGTGCAAGATATGCATCGCCTGATCCAACCAGGCAGGTATTTCTGATTTTAAAATGCCATTGACTGGGGAAAAAAAGGATACATTATATTTAAATGTAACCCAACCTAAAAAGTATAAGTGTATCCATGAAAATGCAACAAAAAGAGACACCTGGGTGGTTCAGTGGGCTGAGTGTCCAGCTTCGGCTCAGGTCATTGATTTCAGGGTTCCTGGGTTCCAGCTCCACCTTGTGCTCTGTGCTGACAGCACAGAGCCTGCTTGGGATTCTGTCCCCTTATCTCTCTGCCCACCCCCCCAAAAAAATGAATAAACATTTTAAAAAAAATTTTTTAATGCAACATAAATGTTGTAACAGCATAGTGGCTGTGAGCGAGAGTCTGGAGGCAAACTTCCTGGATTTATCTCCTGTCCTTCTTATACTGCCAAATGAAGGTAACACCACTGATCTGATAGAGTTGCCCTGAAGCTGAAATAAGAACTCTAAAGACAAAATCCAGTGCCACATAGTAACCATTCAGTAAATGTTGGCTATTATCATAATTGTACCACTTTCTTCTTCGGTGCCTTAATCAAAGTTTAAATGTAAGCCTCACTTCCACTGCCTGAAGTCTTATATAACCATTTTGACCATCTGGCTAAGTGTAGCGTGATGGCATGATGTTTTACATAACCCATGGTTGTATCTTGATCTCCTTGGCACCTTTAGAAATAATATACAAGCACTGTGTATGTTTCTTCTTTGTTTATAAACGTGGTTTCTTTTTTACTTTATTTTTTTATGTTAATTCTAGTTAGTTAACATACAGTGTTATATTAGTTTCAGGTATTCAATACAGTAATTCAAAACTTCTATACATCACCCTGTGGTCATCAGGACAAGTGCATTCCTTAATCCCATCTATTTCACCCATCCCCCCCCCCCCCCATGATCAGTTCTGTATAATTAAGAATCTGTTTCTTAATTTGTCTCTCTTATTTTTTTCCCTTTGCTTGTTTGTTTTGTTTCTCAAATTCCACATGAGTGAAATTATATGGTAACTTGGTCTCTTTTTTTAAATTGAATTGCAAATCCCTGGAATCTACACAGCTTCTTTTGATAACTGGAAACTAATGACAGTTAAATGTTCGGTGTCCTCAGACACTTCAGTTGGTCAAACCAACCTCTTCTAGATTTGTAACTTCTGTGTCAAATTTAGAAAGAGAGGTGGCCATTTCTACATTTAACTGTATTCCTGATGCATGGCAACTAATCTGTATATATAATAACTTACTGTTTCAATGCTTCAATGCAATGTAACCTTTTGGAAGAGGCCTAAGTGACACTATGGGATTCAAATTAAAATTCAGCTGCATGGCACCATCAATGAAAATTACTAAGCTAATTATCAAAAATTAACATTTTCCTTCTGTAGACAGCTAAATTTATGTATACCCAGTTAGTGATAACACTGTCAAAAAATTTTTTCTGCCCTGTGGCAAAGCAAGCATTTGGGGTTGTCAGTTGTAGAATATGTCCTAAATTAAGAAATATTAAAAGTGGGTTAGGGTGGGAAGTAAGTCTTAGAAGTAACATAATACTATGATTCTTAACTTAAAATAATGAAAACCAAGGCCCCAAGGTATAGAAATAACTTGCTGGGTGACTCAAGGTAAACACAGGCCCCCTGTCACCAGACTAACTGCGAACTTCCCGCTCTCCCCTTTAGAATTTGACCTTTACAGGTGCAGCTCTGTGAAACATTTCCTTTTCATCCATTTCATGTTAAAGATGGAGGGGCGCCTGGGTAGCACAGTTGGTTAGGCGTCCAACTCTTGACCTCAGTTCAGGTCTTGATCTGAGTCATGACTTCAAGCCCCAAGTCAGGCTCCACACTGGGCATGAAGCCTACTTAAATTTAAAAAAAGGGGGAAGGGAGGGGAGGGGACGCCTGGGTGGCCTAGTGGGTCCGGTGCCAGGATTCCTGGGTTGGATCCTCCACCCTCGCATAGGGCTCTGTGCTGACAGCTGGGAACCTGGAACCTGCTTCAGTTTCTGTAGGTCTCTGTCTGTCTCTCCTCAAAAATAAATAAATAAAAATTAATAATAACAATAAAATTTGCAGCTCCAATGCCACCTCTTTCAGGAAGTTTTCTCAGTTTGCTGAATACAGTCCTCTCTTTTCAACATGCAGTGAAAATTAGTAATGAATATTAATGATCGAGCCTTAAATCTCTCAGAAATTTCTTCTCCCCAGACTTCCCAGTTCCTTCTTCCAAAGTCTCTGGAACCCTGTATCCCCATAGCCCTTCCCAGAATGCTTTTGATTTCCTCTGAGGATAATTTTAACTATAACGTCCTCTTGAGCAGAAGTTGTTCACTACACCTTCCCCAATCCTCCCAGGCCAGGATACACAGTCAACAAGGATCTAACTCTTGACAACTTAGAATTTACATTCCACATTCATACCAGAATTTCTTGTTTGGGGCTAATGTCATCTAGGTACACCACTATCTTACTGTCCTCATTGCTGTTCTCTACCGATTTCCCACTAACTTCCTGCCTTCTCCTGGCTAATTGCATTGCAGATTATTTTAAGAACAGGGAGTTATGATGAGGGTAACTATGGGCAGGTACTGAAACTGGGAAGCCCATGAACCCAGACATCTCTGGAAACTGGTTTCCCTCTCTTGGTGGCTATATCCTCTCTCTCTTTTCTCACCTGCTGCCCAACTCCTACCAAGTAGTTCTCTCTTCGTGAGTTCTGTTCCCTAGGCCTGGCTTGCATATAATCCCTCATTGCTACAGATTCCTTCAACAAGTTGGTTGTCAGATGGTTACAGGGGCTGAGCACATGATATAAGTGAATGAAATTTGCCAGTGTAAGCAGTATAGGGGGATGGCACCCATGCTGAAGAGGGAAGATAGTGCATTGTGTACTGCTCAGCTCCAGTCTGTTTTTGCCATATCAGGCCTTCAGATTTTATAAGAGAAGCCAAATAGCCAGATTTTAATGTGAAACTTCCCCAATTTTCAAATGTTGGCAACACTTTCAAAATATTAGAAAACATTGCACAGGTCACAGAAATAAGTTTCAGGGCCACTCTGCAACTCCTACATATTTTTTGACAATTCTTGATGTATCCTTTCAACCTATGCTCCTGGAGCTTACCGCTTTATCTGTTTCCTAATTCCCACATCCCAGGAGAAAATCAGATCAACCCAGCTCATCTTTTCATCACAAGTCACACAGGTCCCCAGCTGGCAGATAGGAGGGTAGGATTACCCAATTTAATCATTTGTACAGGAATGGGGGTCAGGATGGTGGCTGCAGGACAGCTGCCCAGTAGACAAGGCAATCTCCCTAAGCGAAGGTATTAGTGATTTGGTCCCATATAACACAGCTAGTAAGCTCTCATGTTTGGCCTCTGACTCAGTCTGCAACCAGCTAAGGTGATTTCAACATTCATTCTTTCTTTCTTCATTTAATAACATCCATAGGGGCGCCTGGGTGGTTCAGTTGGTTAAGTGTCTGACTTTGGCTCAGGTCATGACCTCACAGTTCATCAGTTCAAGCCCCGTGTTGGCTCTCTGCTGTCAACACAGAACTAGCTTTAGATCTTCTGTCCCTCTCTCCCTCTGCCCCTCCCCCACTGGTTCATGTTCTCTCTCTCTCCTTCTCCCTCCCCCCCTTTCTCTCTCAATAAATAAATAAACTTTAAAAATAATATCCATTAAGCACGTATGCTGGCCAGACACCCTGGCAGGCTCTGAAGTTTACTGGTGAAATAAACAGTGTTTCCCCTCTAGAGCTCAGAAAGCTACTCCTACTCTGACAGTCATTTATCCCAGAAAAGGAAATAAGGGTTCTCCTATCTTGCAGACATAAGGAATCTTAAAAAAGTAAGATCCAAGAGAAGGTAAGGTTTTCCAAGGACCTTTAAGTCACAGGAAACTGCGTGAGGAAAGCAGAGGTAAACAGTGACCGATACAAAGGATTTTGTCTGCCACCCCAAGGAATTCTGATCTTAAGGCAACGGGAAACTTTGGAAGAATTTAAGCCTGGAGTGATGAGAATCAATTTGAATTTTAAAGGAGAGTGCGTCAAGGGGGCGGGGCTATCAGGACTGAGCCAAAACACTGTTAGCAGTTCAGAGATTTTCAACCAAGGTCTTTACAATCAAAAGATGTTTAGGAAACAAAATCAAAAGGATCTGATGCTAAACTAAATGTGAGGGAGGAAAAAAAAATACTAAATTCTTAGGGTGATTCCAATTTCAAGTTAGAGTGACTGGTGGGAGGTGGTACTATTCCCAGAAGAAAGTTTCTCTCTTTGCCTCCAAATATGTGACTTAAGACAGTCCTTAAATGTTCCCACCTTAAACCTTGTCTCACCCAGAACATTTCTTACACAAGCTTGACCTCAAATGTCTCCTGCTGTCTCACTCCCATACATTCACTTCACACTCCCAACCCCACCCCAGGACGCTTCTTATCTCCTAGGCTGTTGGCATTCACCTGTATTGCCTTCCCACTACCACGTCAACAACTCCATTTACAGTGCCCCTGAACCTCTTCCCAGGTCCTCCCTGACACTGTCACACACCCAGCACTGGATCAATCCAAACATTTCCTTCATGTTTCCCCCTCCTAGTTGCTGAGCAATACTGGAAAGAAGAAGGAGAAAGAAGAAGGAGGAGAAGGAGAAGGAAAGAAGAAGAAGAAGAAGAGGAGGAGGAGGAGGAGGAGGAAAGAAGAAGGAAATTTTTAAAAGGGTGCCTGGGTGATTCAGTTGCTTAAGCGTCTGACTCTGGATTTCCGCCCAGGTTATGAAGAACTCACTATTCGTGGGATCAAGCCCTGCGCCATAGGGCTCTGTGCTGACAGCTAGAAGCCTGCTTGGGACTCTCTCTTTCTCTCTCTCTCTGCCCCTCCCTTGCTCTCACATCCACTCTCATGCACACGCTCTCTCAATCTCAAAATAAACTAATAAACTTTTTCTATGTATACAGGGGCATCTAGGTGGCTTAGTCAGGTAAGCTACTGCCTTTGGCTCGGGTCATGATCTCACATTCGTGAGTTTGAGCCCCTCATCAGGCTCTCTGCTGTCAGTGTGGAGCCTGCTTCAGATCTCTCTCCCTCTCTCTGCCCTCCCCCACTTGTGCTCTCTCTCTCTCTCTCTCTAAAATAAATGAACATATATGCATATATACATTATATGTATATAGGAGCCATTGGAAAAATTGTAAGCCAGGGAGTGTGATGTGATCTGATTTGTGTTTTAAAGGACGTTGGGCAGAATCACTGGGTTCTACTCATGAAACCAATACTACACTGTATTAACTAACTTGAATTTAAATAAATAAATTTAAAATTTTTAAAAATAATAAAGGGGGCTGGGCAGGCAAGAGGTGAAAGGCTTTTGGGGCTGAGACTACTTTACTGCATTCAGTGATGCAAGACCTGGACACTACCTACTTGGGCTTTCCGACTGTTTTTGTATTATTTACCTGTGGCCAGGTCCCTGGCCCACTGGCACAATGGCTACTCCTAACCTTGCCTTCCAAGCTGTGGCCCACCCCCCTCATAAACTGTAGATAATTTTGACTCTTCCCACAGGAAGTAGGAATCATTCGGTGGGAACACTCTTCCTAGCCCTGACCCACGTACTCCCCCACATTCTCATCTTCGTTACTTCTTACCCACCTACCTCAAAGGAAAGCACACTTCTTCCTTGTGCTCCCGAACTTATCCCTTCCATTCTTCTCTGAGAATGGCTCTATCAATTATCTTTCCTCTGCATCCTCAACCTCTCTCTCAAATGACCTTTCTTTTCTCTTTGAAGAAAAAAGCATACACCCTCTGTATCAGGAAGGGTGTGTGTGAGAGAGAGAGAGAGACAGAGACAGAGAGAGAGAGAGATTATCTGAGTAGAGCAAAAATAGAGTTCATGATAAGATAGGATGGTTTTACCCCAAGCCCAGATGATAGGCTCTCCATGGACCTTGAGAGGGATTTGGAACCAGAACCTGTAAAGTCTGGATGCTCTTTCTCTTCCATCCTTTCCACACATGGCTTGCTCTTCTGTACACCGATTGCTTATTTCATCTGACTGTCTGGGCCTAGATCTCAAGATCAACCAACTGAAGAGAAAGGGTTTTCTCTCATTACCCAAATTACAGATTTCTTTTTTTTATGTTTATATTTTAAGAGAGAGAGAGAGAGAGAGGTAGAGAGAGGGAGACAGAGGATCTGAAGCAAGTTCCACACTGACAGTAGAGAGCCCGATGTAGGGCTCAAGCTCACAAACTGCAAGATCATGACCTGAGCCAAAGTCAGAGGCCTAACCAACTGAGCCACCCAGGCGCCCCCCAAATTATAAATTTCTTGGGGAAATATTGGCCTAGCTTGAATGATGCACTCCCATCAAGGGCGAATCAACTACAGCAAGAGGGCAGTATGTACAAACATGGCTTCAGAAGCCCACTCCTATGACCATGTGTAGGGGATCAGTTAGCAAAAAAGGGAGACATGTGAATTGGACAAATTCCCCTTTAGCTATGGCCAAATCTCCCTCCATTGCTTTTTTTTTTTTTTTAATGTTTATTTATTTTGAGAGAGAGAGAACAAGTATAGGGGAAAGGCAGAAAGAGAGGGAGAGAGAGAATCCCAAGCAGGTTCCACGCATCTCCCCGATGCGGGCTTCAAATCCACGAACTGTGAGATCGTGACCTGAGACAAAATGAACAGTTGGACACTTAACCAACTGAGCCACCCAGACACCCCTCCATTGCCTTCTATCTAATACTCTTAAGTGCACGGTCTCCCCATTTTCTCCTCGTATCCATTCTGCTAGGCACTGCATTCTCTTTTCCACTCCCTGCCCACCCCCATCAACTGTTTTCAATGGGTCACTTTCCAACTGACAAAGCAAAGGACACTTTTCAGTACTTGTTTTTCCTGACATCACTTTAGCACTTGACAGTGTTCACAACTCTTTTCACCTTGGAAACACACAGCACTCTTCTGCTTGTAATCCTTCACCAGTTTATCATTGCCTAAAGCTTTCGTTTGTAAAGTTTCCTTAATCATGGAAACTTGTTTAAAAGAAAAAGTCTTTCTAAATTAAAAAATAAAAATTAATTAAAAAAAAGAAAGAAACAAAAAGTCTTTCACCCGTGCTCACCATTAATGGATAATAGTGGAGCTGGTGTGGTTGAAATGGATGGGAGACGCAGAGCCCTGCCCGCCTGACTTCACTCCTCACCCAGATGACTCACTGGTAGACTCCAAGGGGTGCTTATAGCTCTACTGAGAAATATATGATTTGAAAACCACAGATCTGTAAGATAAATTCCAAATTTCTTTATTTTATACGTAAGTTTCCTTCAATATCTAGCACCTACCAAACTTCCCTATTTTCTTTGCTGCCAGTCTGTCCACTCCAAATGGTTCATCCATCCACAAAGGAATTCTCTCAGCCACTTCAGTGTGCTTCTTTCTCAGCCCCACCTTGGTGCATGCCTGGGGAGCTTCTATTATTTAAAACTTGGCTAACTGGAATCTCCTCAGGTACTCCCTCCTCACAGTGACAGGACTTCTCCTTTGTGCTCTGGCTATTCATCATCTGTTGTATATAACTACTAGAATAGAGTTCAGTATAATTTGAGATTTTCATACCCATATTCTCTTCACACCTGGAGCTTCTGCATAGCGGCATTATCTTCCTCTTTGTAGCTCTAGAACCCCCATGGCTGGCACTTAAGTATCTGATAAAGGTTGAAGAAATTGATGTATTTATCTCCCAAAGTGGACTTTTCCTTCTTCAAACCCCCGTGATTACTTGTGTACATGTATATCTCCAACAGATTATGAGCCCCAGAGAATGATCCTTGTTTGTTGGGGTGATTTAAGGATTCTATAAGATACACATCACAGTGCCTAATGATGCTTGACGCAGCATTTTTCCTCCTGGCTGTATAACAGAATCCCCTAGAGAGTTTCTGTGTGTTTGTTTTAATATAGATCCATGGGCCTTACTTACTAAATCATATTTTCCAGAGGGGGTGCTGGGCACACGTCCCACAGATGATTCTGATGCACAGCCTTCATAACTGAATCTCAATAAATGCTCGCTGCTGTTCATTTTGTAACTCCAGGATCTGGCACAGAGACTAGCAATGCAGTAGGGGCTCACTAAATATAGATTGAATTGAAATTGAAATATATAATGTTTTCAACGTTTAGAACATAACATTTCTTACATCTAACAAGCCAAGGGTTTGAGGTGAAAAGGTGGATTTAGGCTAAAGGGGCCCAGACCACAACTTCTTGAATTTTGTACCTGTTACTCCCTTTTTGTTCTGTTTTGATTTGTATCCCTAAATCACGTATTTTTTTACTTTTGTATAATTTTTAATTATACATATATTCTCCTGTAACTTTTTCTTTTTTTAGCTCAAAATCATGTTTATGAAATTTACCCATATTGATGTCTGTAGTTCTAGATCATTCTAGGTCACTCATTTTCACTGCTATATGAAAATACTGTTTATCCATTCTCCTGTGAACATTTAAGTTGTTTACAGTTGTCTTCAGAAACAATGCTGCTGTGAGCCTTCTTGTCCATAAGTTTGGGGCCCTAGTCCAATATGACTGGTGTCCTTATAACAAGAGGAAGGGATACCAGGAATACACACACAGATACGTACACACTCACAAGAGTATCTCTAGGGCATACACCTAGGAGTGGAATTGCTGAGCCATGGAATATACATATCTTCAACTTTATAAGATGGAGGCAGCTTCCTTGCCAAGTGTGAAACCACCTTGTATTACCTCCACCCAGTACACACTCCCATTATTCCTATCACTAATATTTGGTGCTGTCAAATGTTTTCATTCTTGCCCATCTGATGGTATAAAAATCATCGCATTGAATTTATAATTTACATATATATATATTTCCCTGATTATTAATGAGGTTGAACATCTTTTTACATGCTTATTGGTCAGTCATGTTGCCACTTCTGTAAAATGTTTATTCATGTCTTTTGCCCAGTTCTTATTAGTTATTTTTTTCCCTACTTGCAGAACATCTTTGTATCAATCTTTTGTCAAGTATATGTGTTGCAACTATCTTCTCTCAGTTATGGGTGCTTTTCTTTTTCTATGGTGACTCTGAATAAATAGAAATTACTATTATTATTTTTTTAATTTTTCTTTTAATGTTTATTTATTATTGAGAGAGAGAGACAGAGCATGAGCAGGGGAGGGGCCGAGAGATGGGGAGACGCAGAATCTGAAGCAGGCTCCAGGCTCTGAGCTGTCAGCACAGAGCCCGACGCGGGGCTCGAACTCACAAACCGAGAGATCGTGACCTCAGCTGAAGTCGGATGCTTACCCGACTGAGCCACCCAGGTGCCCCGAAGTTATTATTTTTAATGTAGCTAAATCTTTTTATGATTTGTGCTTCTTGTAGAAGACATTATTTTATATGACCTTCAAAAATTTTGTTCCTTTCATATAAATCTTTGATCCCATGTGGACTCAATATTTGTGAATGGTGCAAGATAGCTACCTTTATTTTATTAAATCTATTTTGAGAGAGCGAGCATGAGCAGGAGTGGGGCAGAGAGAAGGGGACAGAGGATCCGAAGCAGGCTCTGCACCAAGAGCAGTGAGCCCAATATGGGGCTTGAACTCTCAAACTGTGAGAGATCATGACCTGAGCCGAAGTCAGATGCTCAACCAACTGAGCCACTCAGGCATCCCAAGATAGCTACCTTTAAAAATATATATTGATAGCTCATTTTCCCAGTGCTATGCACTGAAAAGTCCATGCTAATAGATTATTTTTTGTATGTTTACACATCTACGTCCCTTACTAGCCCATGGATCCTTTATCTTATTCTATGTATATTCACTGTCTAGCATAGTTGATTGCATTAACATTTAATACATATTGTTGGGTTTTCTTCCATTCTCTTAAATCCATAACATCATAGACTGCATGACTTAGAAGGATTCTAAAAACTTTGTCTTGTCCAGCCCCTTTATTTTACAGGTGAGGAAACAGAGGCCCAGCAAGCGAGTAATCTGTGTACTTAAAAGATCACATTGGGATTCAGTGCCCTAGCTGGAGCTCAGCATACTGTTTCCTGTGTCTCCTAAACACCCAGGCACCAGGTCCAGCTCCACTCAACCATGGTCATCCAGTACCTGAACTAAGTCAGGGCCCAATCAGCAAAGACAAAGAGGGGCACTGATATCTGCCACAATGGCAGAGGATTAATGCAGTTAACCCTGACTAATCAGAAAGAAAAAGAAGAGACCAAGAATGGTCATATTAAAAAGTAGAAGAAATACAAATGGGCAAAAAAATATTGAATTCAGAAATCAAACACGTGAAAGTTTGAAAAATATACTTTTCCTCCCCTCTCAGATGGCAAAGATAGAAAAGAACGCCATAGGAGACAGTCCATTGGAACGTAAACTGCCTGAGAGCCAAGGCTGTTTTGCCCACCACTATATTCTATCATGTGGCACAGGGCCTGGCAGATAGTTGGAGCTCAATTAGTATTCAATATTAAAGAAGTGACTAACACCCACATGCGTTTATGAGATAGGCACTTTCCTTATTGCAGGAGGAGGCAGGCAGATTCTAGTCCCACAGCTCTCCCTCCGCCACAACACAGAAGGAAATGCCTATTCTTCAAAAGAAGCATGGCCAGCGATGCTACAAGTTCTGAAAGCTCTGGCTCATGGGAAGATAAACTGCTTTCAAAAAGGAAACAGGAAACATGTGTAAGGAGGAAAAATTAAGTAAATATCAGGGAGACTGTGAAGTCAGAGGTTCTCATAAGCTGTTAGCAGGAGCACAGAACTTTTCTGGACAGTTCGGCAGGATGTATCAAAATGCTAAGTAGGTGTACTTTTCAACTTCTCTGAAAAGGACAGGACATACACACATATGCGTCTTTGCTGCAGTGCAGTTTTTTTCCCTAGAGAGAAAAAAAGATATATCCTAAGTTTTTACTAATATATCGGTTAAATAAATCACAATATATCCATATAGTAGAATACCATGCAAGTTATTCTTAGAAAAATAAATCCAGTGTTAGCAATGATTATTTGTTTTGCTTCATTACTTTATGTAGTCTCTCCTTTTGTTGTAGATATTTATATTAATTTAAAAAAAAAGATTTTAAGTAATCTCTACACTCAACATGGGGCTCAAACTCACAACCCCAAGATCAAGAGTCGCACACTCTACCAACTGAGCCAGCCAGGCAGGTACCCCTTATGTTACTTTTATAATCAGAAAAAATTTTTTTCAGACCCATTACTCCAGGAACGGTGGATCCTGAAGAATTTCAAATTTTATCTATTTACTTTTTAAAAATTATTGATATCCTGCATGTTTCTTGAATTTAAAATATATTAAATAATAAGGCAGTTAAAATGAAAGTTTAGAAAAATGAACACGATACAGGGAAAGAGTAAAAAGTTATGCCAGAAAAACTAGGCTTTTGTTTTGTTTTGTTTTGACAAGACTAAAAATGAAAGGCACCGTTATGTTGTTCTAGTTAGCTAAAGAAAGAATTCAAACCAGTATGTCAAGAAAGACACTTTCCTGAGTTCCAAGAGGAATTTATACATTAGATAATATTCCTATTACCTGTTAGCCACCTAATGTGCATTTCCACTGAAACCTCTCTCAAATGCTGAATCTATGGCTTTGGAAGTGCTTACACACGAGGATGTGGTATTATCACAGGATATTTTGGTACTTCCTTTTGGTGGGCATCAAAACACATACCCTATTTGCTTTTATTATTTTTTAAGAAGACATGAAAATGAAGGCTAAATCCTAGTATTAGTGGACTTTAGTTTTGTTGCTATTATGATTTAAATACTTTTAAATGCTTGCTCATGGTACATACGGGTATGCAGTGAGGAGTAGGTCTCCCGCCTGCTGCCGCTAAAGCCAGGGACACTCAGGTCGTGGACTTCAGTGCTTCTCTCCTTAATTGCCAAAGTCCACTCACAACCTTCAGGTTTTAACTGCTTTTCTTCTAAATATCTTTCTTTTCTTTTCCCTTTAACTGCCTCTAGATTCTAGGTGGAGGTGCTAGGGGAAGTCTTAGACAATAGAAATAAATGTCTTCTTCCTTCGTGTGATAAAACTGGTAGTGATAGATAAACCAAGCTCTTGACCTCCATGGCTGAAATTTAACACATTTCTTCAGGTTTTATCAGTAGTACAAATGGAGCTGAGTAGGTCCCTTAATAGAGAAGCTAAGAGGCTACCTATACCAAACTATCTGCCAAACATGGTTTATAGATGCCTCATTCCTGAATCTCTTCTAAGGACAAAGTGGCTTCTTGTCGTTAAAAAAAAAAAAAAAAAAAAGAGGGGTTGGAAAGGGAGAGGACAAATTTTACATTTGTTAGTTCCTTTGAACATACTATCCTAAATCATGGTGCGGATCTACATTACAATTATGACTTCAAGAAAGGTTTGTTTTGTTTTGTTTTTTTAATTTTTAAAGTGTTTATTTATTTTGAGAGAGAGAGTGTGAGAGCTCACGAGCAGGGGAGGGGCAGAGAGAGGAAGGAGAGAGAGAAGCCCAAGCAGGATCTGCGCTTTTAGTAGAGAGCCCACTGTGGGTTTCAATCTCATGACCGCGAGATCACGACCTGAGCAGAAATCAAGAGTCAGCGCTCAATCCACTGAGCCACCAAGCCGCCCCAAAAAAGTCTTTTTAAAAAGAGTTTTAGTTTCGCCAGAGAGAAGTATTCATTTTTATATTTTTATTTGAATATAGTTGAAGTATTCATTTTTAAAATGTTGTAATGTTGGCATTACTAATAGCCTTTTGCACCAAAACAAATGCTTGCCAAAATGCTACAAATCCCAAACTACACATTCAAAACACCAGATTTGTGTGATCTGAGAATACAAGAGGAAAAATGATGTTTCAATTTAGTAAAAAATCGCCAGAACAAGGAATAAACTGTTAAAGAAGAGGCAGAGTCTAGGAGTACAAGAGATTAAACACTCCGCACCCCCAATCACGGGGACTCGGTGCCTCAAAGTGTAATGCTGTTCAATGTACTGTGATTTCTACATGATTGGCCACAACATAGCTACGTTCAAAGAGAAGAAATTGTCCAGATCCTCTGATCCCAGCCACCACTACCCGACTCCTCACAGTTGCAATTCCCAGCTTTCTTACCTCTCAGACAATTAGCAGATTTGTTAGAGCTAAACTAATAGGTGGGTTAGGGCCAGTGCCATGCCGTCACTGACAAAACAGTGTGTGGCACCACTGGCGTTGGGTAAAGTGCTACATACCTATAATTAGCTAGGTCAACCCTCCCCTCCACCATGAAGCAGCTGACCCGCCAGGTAACTTCTGGCAAAATTCCACCGAGGTGACCATCAGCATGCAGGGGCCACCAATCTCCTGATGGGCACACCAACCTTCACTGTTCCCCTCAGCTGATTCCATAATTGGCAGTGAAAGGGGCCAGGGGTGGGCAGGGACACTGTCACTGAGCTGTCAGCAGCTTGTGGAAGTGACTCTGGAAGGCAGCAGAGGTGGGTGGCACTATGGAGATAGGCAATTCACACCTCCCCGTGCTTCCTCCCACTCCCTAACTTGGAAACACAAGGTACTTTGGGATCTGGAATCAGCCTCCCGCAGCTGTTCTGCTACGGCTTATGCTTTGCCAACTGCTTCCTTGAGACTGTCCTCAAGGAGTGGTTGGGTTTTGCCTTTTAACTCACTCTAGGTCACAGCATGATATTTGGCCACACACCCAAAAGAGAAGGATTTCCTACATCTAGACTCATAATTTTACAAAGCCATAAGAACCACGAAGATCCTGGAAAGGGCTCCCCCAGGATGTCATAGGTAGCTTACAGAACAAGATTAAAACAGGCCTCCAAAAGCAACGTGTGTCAAATTTCTGAAGCCAGGACCCATGGTCAGAAGTACATTACCTGGTAACCAGTGAGTGTAACATCTACATATAGAAGGTTAATATATGTACATATGTAATTAAAACAGGAATGTCATGATACAGTGGTACCCTTTCCAAATACTATGCTGTTTTGTTGAAGCTATTTTTGCCCCACTAAATTGGTCTGAGACCCACTAAAGAGTCACAACCTGTAATTTGAAAAGTACCACACATATAAGCAAAAACTCCTTGTGCTATCATACTGAACCATTTACCTCACTTTTAATTATATAGTAAAATTTTCTGAAAATTAATCACTACTCTTAATTCAAAAGGTCTCATAATTTTAAAATATATAGATTTATTTTTTTAATTTTTTTTTTTTTAAGAGAGAGAGACAGCACATAAGTGGGGGAGAGGGGCAGAGGGAGAAAGAGAGAGAATCTCAAGCTGGCTCCATGCTTAGTGTGGAGCCTGACACAGTGCTTGATCCCACAACTCTGGGATCATGACCTGAGCCAAAATCAAGTGTCGGACGCTCAACACTGAGCCATCCAAGTGCCCCCAAAAGATCTTATATTTCATGTAAAGCTCTTTTCAGAAAACAATTATTTTCCCTGCCCATCATTCTCCATTTATGCATACATCGCCACAGCAAAGCTTTTACAATGTTAAGTTCTACCGTGTTAATCCTTTGCATAAAACTTCTCAGTGGCCCCTGGTTGCCACTAATAATAAGAGCTAACACTCAAACCATGCTTACAACATCCCAGGCCCTCTTCTAAACATTTTACACGTTTCACTCATTTCTTCTTCACAATAGCTCTAGAAGGTCGGTTATTCTCAGACTCGTCTTACAACAATGATGAGTAACCAGCACAAAGACCCACAGCTAATCAGAGGCAGGGTTAGGATTTGAACCTGCGCAGCAATCCAGTTCCATAGTCAGCACTCTTGGCCACTGGGCCTCTCTCCCCTTGGCAGATAACAGTGCATCCAACTGCTTAAAATGCTTTCCAAGCCTCATCATGCTACCCCTGTGTGTTCGGCCTCCTGACCAGTGATAGGACCTCTCACATGCTGTTCCCTATGCCTAAAATGAGTCACCTCCTGCATCTGCGCTTCCCTTTAGGCCTTCCTCATTCCTATGCACTACCTCAGATGTCCCGTCTGTGTTCCCACAGTACTCGGTTTCCCTCCGTCCCTGCTCTCCCCCTTGTTCATCCATTCATTTGATAAATACTCAGCACTTACTCCATGCAAGGAGATGTAGTAGCAAAAGTGACCAAGTCCTTGCCTTCATAAGCTCATGTTTTCCAAAAGGGGGAGAGGGGAGGAGATAAGAGATGACTGCATAACATGTCAGGTGGTGATAGTGTTAATGGGAAAAATAAAGCAGAGTAGAGTGGCTAGGGAGTGCACAGGGCAAGGGGCATGTGCCTATTTTATATCGGGAGAATAGGAAGGGCTCACTGAAGAGGCCACCTCTCAGCAGAGAGCAAAGTAAGACACAGCTCTGTGGCTTTCTGGGAGAGGAATAGTCCATAGAAAGAGAACAACCAGTGCAAGTGCTCTGAGTGTGTGGAGGGTTCAAGAAGAGTAAGGAGGCCAGTGTGGCTGAAACAGAGTGAGGTTAGAAGACAGTGAGTCGGAGAGGTAGGGGGCCAGATGGGTTGGGGCCTTGCAGGTCACTGTCTGTTACCCAGTGTGAGTGAGCCACTGGAAGGTTCTGAGCAGAAGAGTAATATGTTTTCTATTCCTGCTGTAACAAACCATAAATTTAGTGGCTTAAAACAACACAAATGGATTGCCTCACAGTTCTTGAGGTCAGGAGTTAGACACAGGTCTCACTGGGATAAATTCGAGGTGCTGGCAGGGCTGCGTGTCTTCTGGAGGCTCCGGGGGAGAATGTTTCTTTGTGTTTTCAAGCTTCCAGAGACCCTTTCCGTCTTCAAAGCCAGCAGTATACATTCCTGTGGCCATTCTCCTGTAGTCACATCTGCCTCTGACCACAGCCACTTTTTTTTTTTATATGATTTCTTTTTTTTTTTAACGTTTATTTATTTTTGAGACAGAGAGAGACAGAGCATGAACAGGGGAGGGGCAGAGAGAGAGGGAGACACAGAATCCGAAACAGGCTCCAGGCTCTGAGCCGTCAGCACAGAGCCCGACGCGGGGCTCAAACTCACGGACTGTGAGATCATGACCTGAGCCGAAGTCGGATGCTTAACCAACCGAGCCACCCAGGCGCCCCTGACCACAGCCACTTTTAAGGCTTTGTGTGATTTAGGTTGGGCCCACCTGAATAATCCAGAATATTCTCTGCATCTCGAGGGCCTTAATCACATCTACGAAGTCCTTTGTTAGCATATTGATAGGTTCCAGGGATTAGGCCATGAACATCTTTTGGAGGGGGTGGCGTTATTCTGCCTACAACAAGTAACGTGACCGGACTTAAGTTTTAACAGGATCACTCTGGGGTGGATGCAGGGAGACCAAGTAGGAAGCTGTTAGAGTAATACAGGTGAGATTCATCAAGGCCTAGGCCAGACTGCCAACAGCAAAGGTGGAGAGGTGGGGTCAAATTATGGATGTTAAGGTAGAGCTGACATGTATTGCTGACGGACTGGATGTGGGATGTGAGAGAGGTGAAGGATATTTCCAAGGTTGATACGCTCTCCCTTGCTTACAGTTGACAGAGGTTGTGTTTATTTAACTGTGTCCCTTTTAGACTGAGTTCTAAGGAAAATGGGTGCAAATCTGGGTTGCTCGTTATCGTATTCTCACATCAGTGAGTGTGCAGAACATAGCAATACAGTTCATAATGAATGTTTATTGGCTACTACCATGTGTCAGGCACTTTAAATTTTTTCTTTAACGTTTTTATTTATTTTTGAGACAGGGAGAGACAGAGCATGAACAGGGGAGGGTCAGAGAGAGGGAGACACAGAATCCGAAGCAGGCTCCAGGCTCTGAGCTGTCAGCACAGAGCCCGACGCAAGGCTCGAACTCACGGACCATGAGATCATGACCTGAGCCGAAGTCGGACACTTAACTGACTGAGCCACCCAGGCGCCCCTGTCAGGCACTTTAGATTATCTCATTCATTCACTGGAACAGCCTCATGAAGTAGATACTATTACTACCATAATTTACTAAATGAGGAAACTGAGGCCCAGATACTTTTTTTTGAGGCCCAGAAAGATTAAATGACTTACATAAATAAACATAGGAGCTGGGATTTAAAACCACATTGAATTAATAAATGAATTCAAGTTAATCAAAATTTGGGGTTTAGCTAAATATTTCTGACCACATGCAGAATGGGAGATGGAGGAAAAAAAACAAAACACAGGCTTATAAATATTTTGATTTTAGCCATAGACAAACCATGTCAAGAAAACAGCAAAAGTTAGCACAGCTTACAAATTCTCAAAGTCAATTTAGCTGTGGTTTGGTCACTGTGCTGAGTGAGGCAGACAATAATTTCAGAACTGTTTTGTAACTACTCTGAAGGCAAAGAGCAGAAAAACAGATGACGTCAGGCAGACCATGGTGCTACAGTGAAAAATGCTCCAGACCTAAGAGTAAGAAGGGAGAGATTTCAGTAAATCTCACTTCAGTCCCAACCACTTATTAGCCAATGTGTTTCGCGGTATTTATTTCATCTTTCTGAAAGATTTTGACTATAAAAAGGACGTATTTTCTGCCTTATCTCACAGATTCTTGGGAGAAACTAAATGTGTTCCTTTAATAAATACAGATTTGCCTGGCACTACACTAGATACCAGGGGGCCATCGTGAACAAAACAGACAAAATCCTCACCCTCGTGGGGTTTGCATTCTAGTGGAAAGGGAGACTGGTAAAAACTAGAACAAACAAGTAGATAATTCCCAGAGTGGTAAATGCTATCAAGAAAAACACAACAGGGGGTGCCTAGGGTGGCTCAGTTGGTTAAGCGTCCAACCTCAGCTCAGGTTCGTGGGTTCGAGCCCCGCATCGGACTCTGTGCCGACAGCTCAGAACCTGGAGCCTGCTTCAGAGTCTATGTCTCTCTCTCGCTCTCTGCCTCTCCCCCTCTCATGCTCTGTCTCTCAAAAATAAACATTATAACTAAATAAATAAACATTTAAAAAAAAAAGAAAAATATAAGACAGGGCTTATAAAGTGATCCAGGGAGCAGGTAACACTGCACAGAGACTTGAGTAAAAAGAGATCAAGCTAGACAATAATCTGGGGAAAGGGCAGCCCAGGCAGAGGGAACAGAATTTGTTAAGTTCCTGAGGTCCGAATGAATTTAGGGTTCACATCTGAGGAACAGCAAGGAATGAGTGAGCAGGAACAGTGGTGGATGATGCAGAAGAGGTAGGCAGGGGTTCTGTCATGCAGCCTTGCCGGCGGTGGCAGCGTGGATTATATTATGCACGTAAGAAGAAAATGGAAGCAAAAATATGGGAAGAGCAATGCAAATGGTAGACAAAGACGCTGTAACACGGACTTAGGCGGCAACATGACACATGTGTTAAGTGCATGAGCTCTGATACTGCCTGAGGTGGAATCTTGGATGCACCCACTGTGTGTGGCATTGGACAATTTCTCAGAGCCTCAATTTCCTCACTTGGAAAATAGGAGTGGTAATAATACCTATCATGTTAGAGTTGGGTTGAAGATTAAATATTACATATATAACCCTTACAATCTCTAGAACACAAGTGCTCAATAAATGTGAGCCATTATTACTATTAATTATCAAGCTGTGCAACAGATTGAATTCACTGATGCAGAGTTAATTCAGAATCTACAATTTTTTAGTTTATTTTGAAAGAGAGAGAATGAACAGGGGAAGGCAGAGAATCCCAAGTAAGCTCCGCGTGCACTGTCAACACAGAGCCCGATGTGGGGCTCGATCCCACAAACCATGAGATCAGGACCTGAGCCAAAACCAAGAGTACAACACTTAACCAACTGAGCCACCCAGAGGCCCCTATAATTTGTTTTTTAAACAAAAAACTTACACATAAAGAAAAAACATTTTTTAAAAATGTGGCTTTAAAAAATTTTTTTTTTTTTTTTTTTTTTTTTGAGAGACAGAGTGTGAGTAGAGGAGGGGCAGAGAGAGAGGGAAACACAGAATCTGAAGCAGGCTTCAGGCTCTGAGCTGTCAGCACAGAGCCCGACATGGGGCTCAAACCCACAAAGCAGGAGATCATGACCTGAGCCAAAGTCAGACAGTTAACTCACTGAGCCACCCAGGGGCCCCAAAACTGTTTATTTTGAGAGAGTGTGTGTGTGTGCAAACGGGGAAGGGACAGAGAGAAAGGGAGACAGACAGAGAACCTGAAGCAGGCTCCTGACAAACTGTGAGATCATGACCTGAGCAGAAGTCAGAAGCTTAACCGACTGAGCCACTCCAGTGCCCCTAAAGAAAAAACATTTTAAACAGAAAAACTAAATACATATTATATATATATATAAAGTCTTGTAGAATTCAGGCAATAAATGAAATTAGCCGCCTCCAAAGTACTGAATAATATAAGGTGCTTAAATGTAAAGGGTGTAATAAGTACACTGAAGGGCTTTACTGCCCATTGTTCTTTCCTTTAGGGGACCAGCCCTCCCTCTTCCCATGATTTTTCTTGGCTCATGTAATCCTGGTGAGGAGGGAAGATCCAGGTCTGCTCAGAGTCCCCATCTGCCATCACTGTCCCCACCCACTCTTAGCGACTGTTCTAAGAATGAACGGCACAAGACCCAGACCAGGACAAATCAGAGTCCTCCTTGGGGTTTTTGCCAAACTGCAGGAGAACGATGCTCTCTCTCTGGTATATCAGGTCTCTACTGATGATGTCGACAAGGTACCAGTAGCCAACTCTATCTGTCACCAGGTGGAGAGAAGGAAGCCAACACAGAGAGAAGCAGAGTCAAAAGGTGGAGCCAGAGCCCTGCTGAGAATTCACGCATATCTAAAGTCAGATCTACCTCTGCACTCAAGTTATGTGAGCCATAAATTTCCACTCTGCTTAAGAATATAGTTTCTGTCACTTGCACCAAAAACTCTCAATATACACATTTTCTATGAAAGACACTCTGATTTTCTAAAATCTGTAATAGCTTGCATCTATACAACATTCCTTATACAATGCTTCAAGAATTTGAAAATTCAATACAGATGTCATAGGATGGATAAGGATGAAAGTTAGAAATCAATTGTCAGCTTAGCTGATTAAACCAAGGCACAAACTTTGTCAGTATTGTTGGTAACCCACATTTTCAGATCTACAGAGGACCTCATGTGAGTATTGGAGTCACCTTAAGAATGAGCGGTGTCATATCAAGCTTTCATTGTACTTGTTACTTTTCAGATAAAGTGATTTCAACCTCAGTAAAAACTAATACATGTAGTACCATGGCGATGCTATTTTTGCATTTTTGTGTAGTAATACAAAGGCAACATCTGTTTTCGATAGTGTAATGTGATTCCATACCCACAAATTCACCCTATTTTATATTTTTATAATTTTCCCCTTACTCTCACAATATTTAGAAAAACCTTATTTTTGTGGTTTGACTGGAAGAAATTAGAGTAATGTGTAATTGAAGCAAACCAAATTAAGAACAAAATTAAGAACCAAATTAAGAACAAAAGCTGTTCTAAAACCAGCTGCCAACCAGCTACTCAGTCACCTACCTTAATTTTTGTTCCCTTGGAATTGGATAGCAGCCAAAAACAAATTCTCTTCAAAACTGGATTAAGATGCGTGACAAAATGCTGTTAAACAAGTCTTCTCATATTAGTGAATTGCTTGAAAAGAAAGAGGCAGGTGAAAAATCCCTAGGGGTTTATAAAAACTTGGCAGAGATGTTTATCATTTGGGTCATGCAGGAAATTATCCTGATAAATAAGCTCACTGAAAAAGTCCTGACTGTAAAGCATAGCATATTTTACCACCATTTAAAAGTAAACATGTTTTTGTTTTTATTTTTAACCTAAGTCCAGGCACCCAGTGCCTTCAAGAAGCTATTTTTGGCAATGGTACAGTGTTCTGACACATTTTCCATAAGTAAAATTGACACATTTGCTGAAATTAACATTTTTATCTCCATGGACCCACACGTCACTGAAAAATATAAAATATCATTGTGTTTTTCTGCTAACCAGGATTTGGAAGCAGCTGTTCAAGCCAAACCTACTCTAGTCCTCTGAGAGAGGAACTATGTTATCACTAATTCCTATCTCCTTTGAATATTGTAAGGCCTTAGACAGGGTGGATAAACTCAGATCAAACTAAACTGAATGGATGTGTCTGTAGTAGCCTAAATCACATCTGTTGGAATCTGCATACAGATAATACCTTGGCATCCAGCAAGTTTGTTTGGTGCCCAGATCTAAAGAAGAGCAACACAGCTGTGATGTTTCCTTATACCCAGTAAAGAAACAGGTCCAAGCCACTGGAATCTTTCTTCTTGGTCCCTTCACCCATATCCATCTATAAACTGACACTAGGGGTCTCTTTTAGGTTCCCGGACCCAACTTCCATCACGTGGAGATGGGAGGCTTCCCCACGTATCCAGTCAATGCACCTGACATCATCTCAGTGTCTTACAATTCAACTAAATTCTGACACTATCTACCCAGAGACAGTATCAGATACCATAGGTTAAGGGTTAGTCCTTCAAGATTGCTCCCTACCCCCCCCCCCACCCCACTTCAGACACGAGTCACAAGCCCCACACAGTTACCCATGCTTCTGACCAACAGCTACAGATTGTAGAAGTTCCAGCCTCCTCCTAGGCCAGATTAACTTGCTAGAGCAGTTCATAGAACTCAGGGAAACACTTACCTTTACCAGTTTGTAAGAGGATAGGATAAAGTATATGAATCAATAGCCAGATGAAAATGTACATGGGGCAAGGCATGGGGAAAAGGCATGGCACTTCCATGCCCTCTACACGTGCACCACTCCCTCCACATCGCCACGTGTTCACCAACATGGAAGCTCTCCAACCCCAGTCCTTTTGGGTTTTTATGGAGGCTTCTTTGAATAGGCATGACTGATGAAGTCATTAGCCATTGGCTGATTCAGCTTCCAGCTCTGCCTTCCCCTATTGTGGGGGGTGTGTGTGGGGGGCATGGCTGAAAGCCCCAACCCTCTAATTACATGGTTGGTCCTCCTGGCAACTAGGCTCACACTCAGGTGTGGCCCCAAAATCACCTTTATTAAGACACTCATTTCACCTTTACGTCTCTGAAGCATTTTCAGAACAGTGAATGAAGACCAAGTATGTCTGAGAAATATATTTTGGTCAAATGACCACATATATATTTATTATATGTCATTATATCACAGGCTCTATCATTAGCGATTACAATCACATACTAATGCTTCACTAGTCAATACACGTCAAGACTCAAGAATAAAACATCTGTCATGCACCTTGCTATGTGTTAGGAGATATAAGACAGACGTGATTAGTTCAAGAAAACAGAAGACAGGTACACAAATAATTGTAACACAGATAAGAACATCATGGGAGAAATAAGCATAATGTAATAGGAGTTCAAAGGAGGGGGGGGGAATCACATGGTAAAAAGTTAATGAAAGAGGTGAAATGACCCAAAAGACAGAAAAGATCAGAATGATATAGGGTGGACAGAGAAAAGTAAAAGGAGGTAAGAAAGAAAGCTATGTTAGAGAAAAAAGAGCTGTCAGCCTCACCCAAATCCAGGAGATATGCAGAGAGTAGAGGGAAACACACCTGGGAAGGTAGGCCAGGATCAGAGCATAAAGGACCTACGGACACTGAGTTTCAATTTTACCCTGCAGGCTGTAGGGAGCCCAGGGTCTCTAAACTGGGAATGTTTTAATGTATGATTACATCCGTTTTTAAAAGCAAATTAACATCCAGGAATAGAATGTAGATGAGCAAGAGTGACAGAAGAGGACTGAAGGCAGGAGATCAGCTGGAAGGTGGGTAAGAAAGGATGAGAACAGTTACAGAAAAGTTACAGAGAAGCTAGAAAAGGAGAGATACTTCAATACTTTGAAGAGAATATTGACAGAACCTAGTAACTTAGAAGATGTAAGGATGAGGGCAACAAAGGGCATCAAAGATGACTTTGCATAGCATGAGTGACAGGAAAACACTGCTCCACAATTATGATGATGTTTAGTAGGGAAATTTTATGAACTGAGTTTAAACGAAAGAATACAAACTTAAATTTTTTTTTTTTTCAGATACCCCTTTTGAAAAATTTTGCATTAACTGCAGAATTCCAAAATTATCTCTGAGCTGTCTGGCTCTGTGCTCAAGTGCTTTGTTTTGGGGAGTCAGAATATCCCCTTTCTCTAAGACCTGCCACTTTTACTGTCCAAATTCCATTAAAAAAAAATAGGTGGCAATTTTAAATGTTTTTCTCAATAACCTATTCCCCCCACTGCCTTCAGTAGATATTTTAATTTTTTTATTATAACTAAATTCTGGCTGCAATACATTTTAATAAGATGGGTGAACAAAGAACCAAAAAGTTTGGGGTTCTAACTTTATACTAAAGTCTCTGATTTTGAAAACATATTTTTTAGTTGTTGTGCCATCTGTTTAGAGACTAATTAATGGTCTACAAATAGATGATCTTTTGAAGACAAATGATATGAAAATAATAGGAAATATTAATGTAACTTTCATAAACCTACACTACAGAAAACAATGGTGTGCTTCAGGCATTGCTTTAAAAGAAAAGGCTGAGAAGATGCCACAATGAGATGTGTGCATTACAACATGCACAGATAAGAAGGTAGCTACTTCAAAGAACTGTAAGGCAGTTACTGATTAGGAATTTTCATAGGTCTCTGTTCAAACTGTTATTGCTGGTGATTAATTTTTAAACTTTATCTAGTAACTTGTACATTTACACCTATATACCTTCTCTTCCCATCTTTTAAGTCTACACTAATTTCTAAGATGCAATTATAAACATACAAATCTCTATTCTACCTTGTCTACTGTTCTATCTCCAACTTCCCTTTCACAACTAAACTTCTTGGAACAAGCTACCCACACATGCAGTCTCTGCGTCCACACCTTCCACTCACTCCTCAGCCCCCTGCCACCTTCACAAGCCCAATTAAGTCAATTCTTACCAAGATCACCAGGATCTAGGCGACTCTTAATCTAATGACGATTTTGTCATGTTAGCCCTCTTGCTCTGGGGACTGAGTTAATTCTATACTCAGTAGTGTCTGAAATGTTCAAGACCTCTTCCAAATGTATCTTTTATTGCTGTAGCCACACCTTATATAAATAGAACAAATGGATCTTTTCATTATTTAAAATAATTGAAAAGCCATCACGCTTTTACTCGTATTTAAAGAATGAAACCAAGAAAAATAAAAGAATAAGGTAAAGTGTGCTCTTCCACTTTAAGTCTTCAGAAGAATCTCATCAATATATGTTTGGGCAGAAGAGAAGGTTAAGTGCCCAAAGTATTTAAAGTCTGGTTCTCAAAATTCATAGAACTTTTAAAACTCATGTTCTAGTTGGACCACAGAACTCAGCAACTGGTATTTTTTCAAAAGTGAAAAGACCTTCTAAAACAGGTAGGGCTGGGCACAGTTCAAGGAGTATCATATTACAGTAATAACCCATTTACCCTAGTGTTTAATTTTTGGCAATTACAGCCAGAAACAAAGACAATAAGCTAGAAATGAAAAGCCTCTTGGCATCAGGGAGAACAGTCATAAAGCCCACACATCCAGAAGCTGGTAAATTCACATTATTTTACTTTTGAAAAAGACCAGCATGTCAGACTTGGGAAAATTCCCTTTAATGGGCCCTTGAGGGCAAGACTTTCAGACAATACAAATAGTCAATGCTTATAAAAACAAACTGGAGTCAATAAGTAAAGATTAATTCTGGGGTCCTTGGTTTCTGAACACTGTGCAGGAGACTGGCACAGGAAGATTTGAAGAGGTAAGTGGGGACCAGTATATGCAAAGAAAGTGGTAGAGAACTCACTGAAGGGCTTTTTTAAGTAGGGCAGCAATGCTTGCTCTTATAGGAAATGGATTGGAAAGGGATAGAATGAAAGTGGGGAAAACAGGAAGTTGACACTGAGTATAGGCAAATGATGATGCAGCTTGACTAGGATACCACAGTAGGGATTGGAGAAGGAAAGAGATTTAAGATACATCATGGAGTCGTCAAAAATGTTTACTTAAGGGACTGGTTTTATATATTTGAGAGAATTAACAAAATCAACACTGAGAAATGACATAGTATAAGAATGCTTAGAGTGGGGAATAGTGTAATTAACAATAGTTGGAGGACACATAAAGAACTCAATTTTGGACATAATGTTTAATGTGGGAAACATCTTATGTAAACAATAGACATTCTGAACTCTGTTCTAGTTCTTGTAGCTTATGTTTTGATTTTGGTCACAGCAATTGCATATATTTTTTCTAAGAATCATCTTTTATTTATTTATTTTTATACACATTGTTCAGCAAATTCCTAGGCATATAATTAGTGCTTAATAAATGTTTAATAATGTTCTCAAAAATAAACATCTTTCTCCCTCAACTTTATATTCATCAGTGTGTTCTCATCCAAACCATAAAATTCTGGATAACTCTAGTCTAGGTCTACAGACAATGCTTGAAGCTTAGAATAACAGAGTATACTATTCTGGGCCCAATTCACTTTGCAATCTGGCCAATTTGGACCCTAGGGCTATTTGTAAAATCCCTAGATTAGATTCTATACTTTGTGATTTACCATGAAAAATTCAAGACATTCCCAATAGGTTAGTGGAGAATAATCTGCTTCTCAAAGTTAGCACAGGATCAGAGCACACTTGTTGATAGTTTCAAGCTAGAGTAGGATTCTCATAACCGTGGTCTTGACCCAGACCTTCTCACCACATTCCCCTACCCCCAATAAACTGATTTAGGGATTACTAAAATGGCTTAATTACCAACAACCCATAATCTGCTTCAAGTTCAAATTCTGAAATCCAACATTTTGGAACAGACTTTGTTAAAAAAAAAAAAATCACTTGACATTTCTGGTTTCTGTGGGATCTCTCTTGCTTAGTAACAATTTTGTGGTAGGTGACTAAAGAGACTGTACTTTGGTTTTCAGGAAAACTGAATAAAAAATCTGTTAAATAGCAAAGTCTTGCTAATTATAATCAGCCCAGCCTTCCCTACCAGAAAAGCCTCCTCAGTATGGCTAGAGAGGGTGAGTGCATTGCTTACTCCTTCCATCTCCCCACAAAGCAGTAGTTTCTGCTCTGCATGTACACATAAATTTAAAAAGCTTTAAAGGCAGGGAAACTCTTATGGCCATAGCTCCCAATTAGCTTGGCATGGTGCCATACAATAAAGTGCCTGTTTATTTTTCAATTGGGTATCTCTTTTACATAGAAAGTAAAAAGAAAATACAGTTGACCCTTAAACAACAGTTTGAACTGCATGGGTCCACTTACATGCAAATTTTTTTGGACAAATCCATTATAGTATTATAAATGTACTTTCTCTTTCTTAGGATTTTCTTAAAAACATTTTCTTTTCTCTGCTTTATTGTAAAAATAGTGTATTATGCACATAACATACAAAATATGTGTTAATCAATTGTTTATATTATTGGTAGGCTTCAGGTCAACAGTAGACTACCAGTAGTTAAGTTTGGGGGCAATCAGAAGTTATACATGAATTTTCAACTGTGTGGTGAGTCAATACCCCTAACCATTGCGTTATTCAAGGGTCAACTGTATACTGTCTTTTAAGTAATTGCTTATGTAAGAGATACTTTCAGATACTAGGGAGTATAACTAAACAAGAATATTTCTTCTTCCTATGTTTGTTAGTTCTATTACTGGTAAGACATTTTCTTAGAACAAGTCATACTGCAAAGCTGCTTATAATCCCTTTTTGCTTTTAAAAAGTGAACTCAAATGATATTAAAAAAGATCAGCCTGCAAAACCCTCTTCTATTTCTAGTCAAACACTCTATTAACAATCCAAAAAGAATGGAACAAAAATTTATAGAAGTTCTCTTCCATTCCAATGATCCTATTGGTAATAGAACTGAAATGCTGAACACTCACTTGGCATACTTACTGGAAAACACTTCAGGTTGGGCAGTTGAGATAAAATCATGACTAAACACTTGCCAAATCCACCCTCACTTACCTACTTTCAGCATTACCTCCCCCAAATAATTCCTCAAATAAAAAACTAGATGAGTCAACCCCCCCCCCAACCAAAACCCCCCAAAACCTTCTGCTGGGGTAGCTAACCAAGGCTTGGGGGTGTGAGCCACAGACCAGAGACAATTGCTATCTGTTCTTTTATTTTCCTAATGTGTAGCAGATGTGTTCTTGTCAACCAGTTATACAAGAGCTGATGGGGAGAAATGGCATTTTAGAAAATTGCTTAGAGCAGCAAGTCTTTGAGCAGTAGTCCCATCAATACTAAACCAGAGCACAAAACAGCTCCTGCCCTGTGGCCACATCTGGTAGGCAGCCTTGGTTGGGACCAGCATTGACCAACAGTGCACCCACAGTAGTCATGGCCCAGCCACAACGGGAGGGCACATGCAGCTCACAAAGGGAATATTCTAGGAGCTCTTGATTCTAGTTACCAGGTGATTGTGCTTCTGGGCCCCACAGGACTCCTTCTACATAAGGCAACTCCTTGAAAACCAGGAGCTATCACTGATTTACCTAATACATATAAACAAATGCAGAAAGGTGGGCAAAATAGGAACACAGAGGAATATGTTCCTAAATAAAAGAATAAGACAAACTTCAGAAAAAGAACTACAGTGGAGATAAGCAATCTATCTGATAAAGAGTTAAAAGTAAAGTTCACAAAGATGCTCACCGAACTGGGGAGAAGAATAGATGAGCACAGTGAGAACTTCAAAGAAGAGATAGAAAATATAAAAAAGAACCAATCAGGTGCACCTGGGTGGATCAGCTAAGCATCTGACTCTTCTGACTCTTGATTTTGGCTCAGGTCATGATCTCACAGTTCAGGAAATCGAGCCCCACTGTCAGCACAGAGCCTGCCTAGGATTCTCTCTCTCTGCCCCTCCTCCACTCATACTCTCTCTCAAAATAAATAAACTTAAAAAAAAAAAAAAAAGGAACCAATCAGAGCTGAATAATATAAAAACTGAAATGAAAAATATACCAGAGGGAATCAACAGCAGCTTAGAGGTGCAGAAGAAAAGATCAGTGATCTGGAAGGCAGGATACTGGAAATCACCCAAACTGAACAATAAAAAAAAAAAATTTTTTTTTAACATGAGTATAGACCTCTGGGCTAACATCAATCATACTAACATTCCCATTATAGGAGTCCCAGAAGAAGAGAAAGGGGCAGAAAACTTATTTGAAGAATTAATAGCTAAAAACTCCCATAACCTGGGGGAAGGAAAGACATCCTGGTCCAGGATACACAGACAGCCCCAAACAAGATAAACCTAGAGGTCCACACAAAGGCACAAACTCATTACAATGTCAAAAATTAAAGAAAGAATATTAAAAACAGCAAGAGAAAAGTGACTAGTTACGTATGAGGGAAACCTGTAAGACCATCATCTGATTTTTCATCAGGAACTTTGCAGGCCAGGAGGAGATGGCATGATATGCACTGCAACCAAGAATACAATACTTGGCAAGGTTATCATTGAGAATTGAAGAAAAGATGGAGTTGCCCCAACAAACAAAAGTTAAAGAAGTTCATCACCTCCAAATTGCTCTCACAAGAAATGTTGAAGGGACTTAAACAGAAAAGGTCATAACTAGAAGGAAATTATGAAAGAAAAAAAAAATTTCACTCATTAAAGCAAACAAAAGGTAGTGGAGCAACCACTTATAAAGCTAGTATAAATATTAAAAGACAAAAGTAGTTAAGATCGACTATATCCACAATAATTAGGTAAGGAACACACAAGATAAAACGTGTAAAATATGACATCAAATACATACGACCTGAGTGGGGAGGAGTAAAAATGTAGTGTTTTAGAATCTGTTCAAACTTGAGTGACCACCAACCTAAAATAGACTGCGACACACACAGGGTGTTCTAGATGAACCTCATGGTAACCACAAACCAAAAACCTGTAATATATACACACAAAATAAAGAGAAAGGAATCCAAAAATAATACTGAATGTTATCAAGCCATAAGGGAAGACAGCAAGGAGAGAGGAAGAGGGAAGAACTACAAAAGCTACCAAAGCACAGTTTAAAAAACGGCAATAAGAGTATATACCTATCGATAATTACTTTAAGTTTTTAATGTTTATTTATTTTTGAGAGAGACAGAGCACGAGTGGGGGAGGAGCAGAGAGAGAGGGAGACACAGAATCCGAAACAGGCTCCAGGCTCTGAGCTGTCAGCACAGAGCCTGATGTGGGGCTTGAACTCACAAACCGCGAGATCATTACCTGAGCCGAAGCCAGACGCTCAACAGACTGAGCCACCCAGGTACCCGATAATTACTTTAAACATAAGTGGACATGAGATGCCAGCTCAAGTCTATTCTCCATTTCCTCCACTGGCAAAACACATCCAATCTGATGTATTTCTCTGGTGTTTAACCTGATGTTCAACAACTCTGTGCAACACGTCAGCAACTTGGAACAAAATCAACAAGTGATTTTGTCAGTGATGTGGTGCACTACGCCTAGAAAATGGCCTCTCTACTCGCTGGCCCATTTCCCAACACTCAGTGGATGTTAGCATTTTTGGTAGAAAGTAAGAGAACCCAATTCCAGCCAGCTCATGAATAATGGTAGCTATAAAATCAATTAAAAAAAATAAAAAACAGCTCTCTTTGAGGAAGATATGCAGCCACAGCAGAGCTTTGGAGGCCCCGCTCCTGCCCGACTCACCGCGGTTTGCTCTCGCCAAGAACAAGTCGGTCAGGAAGGCGCGCCACAGCCATGGCTTTTAAAGACACCGGAAAGACACCCATGGAACCGGAGGTGGCGATTCACCAAACTAGAATTACTCTAACCAGCCACAAAGTAAAATCTTTAGAGAAGGTATGTGCTGACTTGATCAGAGGCGCCAAGAAAAAGAATCTCAAAGTGAAAGGACCAGTTCAGATGCCCACCAAGACTCTGAGAATCACTACAAGAAAAACTCCTTGTGGTGAACGTTCTAAGACTTGATCGTTGACTTCTAATATCGTTTTCAGACGAAGATCCACACACGACTCATTGATTTGCACAGTCCTTCTGAGATTATTAAACAGATTACTTCCATCAGTACTGAGCCAGGGGTTGAGGTGGAAGTCACCACTGCAGATGCTTAAATCAGCCTTTTAATAAATTATCAGTTAAATAAATAAACAAACATAAAAAATAAAAAACATAGGGTGACTGAATGAATAAAAAAACCATGGGCACCTGGGTGGCTTAGTGGGTTAAGCGCCAAACTTTGGCTCAGGTCATGATCTTACAGTTTGTGGGTTCGAGCCCTGCTCCAGGTTCAGAGCCTGGAGCCTGCTTCGGTTTCTGTGTCTCCCTCTCTCTCTGCCCCTCCCCATGCTCTGTCTCTCTCAAAAATAAATAAACATTAAAAAAAAAAAGAAAAAAAAAACAGACCTATCTGTATGTTGTCTACAAGAGATTCACTTCAGACCTAAAGAAACATACAGACTTAAAATGAAGGGACAGAAAAAGATGTACATTACACACAAATGGAAATAAAAATAAAGCTGGGATAGCAATACTCTTATCAGACAAAATAGACTTTAAAACAAAGACCATCACAAGAGACAAAGAAGGGCATTACATAATGATCAACCCAATGAGACAATATAACAATTATAAGTATTGGTGCACCCAACACAGGAGCACCTAAATATATAAAGCAAATATTAACAGACCTACAGGAAGAAACTGACAGTAAACAATAATGGGGGACTTTAACACCCCACCTACATTAGTGGATAGATTATACAGACAGAAAATCAATAAAGAAACAGTAGTCTTGAATGACACATTAGACCAGATGAACTTAACAGATAATATACAGAACATTCCATCCCAGAATATACATTCAAGTACAGATGGAACATTCTCCAGAATAGATCGCATGAGGCCACAAAACAAATATCAATAAATTTAAGATGTAAATCATATAAAGCATCTCTTCTAACCACAACAGTATGAAACTAGAAATCAACTGCAGGAACAAAAAATGGAAAAATAAAACTCATGGAGACTAAACAACATGTTATTTAAAAATATATATTTTTTTAATGTTTATTTATTTTTGAGAGAGAGAGACAGAGTATGAGTGGGGGAGGGGCAGATAGACAGGGAGACACCGAATCCGAAGCAGGCTCCAGGCTCAAAGCTGCCAGCGCAGAGCCTGATGCGGGGCTCAAACTCACAGACTGCAAGATCATGACCTGAGATGAAGATGGACGTTTAACTGACTGAGCCACACAGGCACCCCACAACATGCTATTAAACAACCAATGGGTCAATGAAGAAATCAAAGAGGAAATAAAAAAATAACTTGAGACAAATAAGAATAGAAACACAGCATTCCAAAATCTGTGGGATGTAGCAAAAGCAGTTCTAAGAGGGAAGTTCATAGCTATACAGACCTACCTCAGGAAATAAGAAAAATAATCAATGTAAGCTAATACCTAAAGGAACCAGAAAAATAACAAAGCCCAAAGTTAGTAGAAGGAAGTAAATAATAAAGAACAGGGAAGAAATAAATGAAAGAGAGACTTAAAAGGCAATAGAAAAGATCAGTGAAAATAAAGAGCTGGTTCTCTGAAACAACAAATAAAATCGATAAACCTTTAGCCAGACTCATCAAGAAAAAGAGCTCAAAGTCAAAAATGAAAGTTACAATCAACACCACAGAAATACAAAAGATTATAAGAGACTTCTACAGGAGTGGCTGGGTGGCTTGTTGGGTTAAGCATCTGACTTCAGCTCAGGTCACAATCTCATGGTTTGTGGGTTCAAGCCCTGCATCAGGCTCTGTGCCGACTGCTCAGAGCCTGGAGCCTGCTTCAGATTCTGTGTCTCCTTCTGTCTCTGCCCCTCCCCCTCTCATGCTCTCCCAAAAATAAACATAAAAAAATTTTTTTTGATACTACAATTACATTATCAATAAATTGAACCTAGAAGAAACAGATAAATTTCTAGAAACATACAATTTTCCAAGAATGAATCATGAAGGAATAGAAAATATGAACTGATTATTAGCAATGAAATTTAGTCAGTAATAAAAAAAGAACTCCTAAGATGGCTTCACAGGTGAATTCTAACAAACATTTAAAGAATTAGTAATATCTATCCTTCTCCCACTATTCTAAAAAACTGAAGAGGAAGGAACACTTTCAAACTTGTTCTATGACATGAGCATTGCCCTGATACCAAAACTAGATAGATACTACTAAAATGAAAAAGGCAACCCAATGAAATTCAACAATACATTAGAAGGTTCATACACCATGACCAAATGGGATTTATTTCTGGGATGCAAGGATGGTTTAACATCTGCAAATCAATGTGATACAACACATTAACAAAATGAAGAATGTATATATCATGTGATCATCTCAACAGATACAGAAAAAGCATTTGACAAAATTCAACATCCACTTATGATAAAAACTCAAAAAAATACACAGAGAAGGAACAAACCTCAATAAAGGCCATATATGACAAACCCACAGTTAACATCACACTCAACAGAAAAAGCTGAAAACCTTTCCTCTAAAAGAGCAAGACAAGGATGCCTACTCCTACCACTTTTATTCAACACAGTACTAGCAGCCCTAGCCACAGCAATCAGACAAAAAAAAAAAAAGATAAAAAGTATCCAAGTTGGCAAGTAAGAAGTAAAACTCACAACTGTAGAGGACATGACACTACACACAGAAAACCCTAAAGACTCCACACAACAAAAATATCAGAATAAATTAATTCAGTAGTTTCAAAATACAAAATATACACAGAAATGCTGTGTTTTAATACACTATTAACAAACCAACAGTAAGAGAAACTAAGAAAACAATTCCATTTACAATTCCATCAAGAAGAATACACAGAAATAAATTTAACCAAGGAGGTGAAAGACCTGTACTCTGAAAACTGTAAGATGCTGATAAAAGAAACTGAAGGCTCTATTATTTGTAACAGAAGATATACCAATGAATAGAAAGATATACCACGCTCATGGACTGGAATAATCAGTATCATTAAAATGTCCATATTACCCAAAGCAATCTACAAATTCAATGCAATCCCTATCAAAATATCAGTAGCAATTTTCACAGAACTAGAACAAAGAATCCTAAAATTTGTATGAAACCACAAAAGACCCCAAATAGCCAAAGTAATCTTGAGAAAGAAGACAAAGCTAGAGGCATCACACTTCAGATTTCTTACTACTATAGTAATCAAAGCAGTATGGAACTGGCACACACACAAAAATAGTGGCACATACACAAAAAAGAAAAATCCAAAAGACTAACAGAACAGAGAGCCCAGAAAGAAATCCACACTTACACAGTTAATTAATCTATGTCAAAGGAGGCAAAAATATACAATGGGGACTATACAATGAAACTGACCACGACTCACACCATGTAAAAAAATAAACTCAAAATGGATTCAAGACCTAAATATTAAGACCTGAAACTATAAAACTCTTGAAAGAAAATATAGGCAGTAAACTCTTAGATCCTGGTCTTAGCTGTATGTATGTGTATAGATACAGATACAAATACAGATACAGATATAGTCTCCTCTGGCAAGGGCAACAAAAGCAAAGATAAACAACTGGGACTACATCAAACTAAAAGGCTTTTTTACACAGTAAAGAAACCATCCACAAAATGAAAAGGCCATCTACTGAGTAAAAGAAGTATTTGCAAACTGTGTATCTGATAAGGGGTTAATATCCAGAATATATAAAGAACTCTCACAAGATTCTCAACATCACTAGTCATCAGAAAAATATAAATCAAAACCACAATGAGTGTTGGTAATGTGGACAAATGGAACACTCATGCACTGTTGGTGGGAATGTATATTGGTACAGTGACTAAAAAACACAATGGAGATTCCTCAATATTTTTAAAAATTTTAAACACCATATGACCCAGTAAATCCATTTCTGGGTACTTATCTGAAGAAAATGAAAACACTAATTCAAAAGTATATACGTATTCCTATGTTTACTGCAGCATTATTTACAATAGCCAACATATGGAAGCAACATGTGTCCATCAATAGATGAATAAAGATGTGGTATATATACACAAGAGAGTAGTATTCAGCAATAAGAAGCAAATCTTGCCATTCGTGACAAGGATGGGCCTAGAGAGTACTAGGCTAGTAAACGAAATAAGTCAGACAAAGACAAATATGGTATGATTTCACATGTAGAATCTAAAAATCAAAACAAATGAATAAACAAAACAGAAACTGACCCATAAATAAGGAGAACTAGTAGCTGCCAGCAAGAAGGGGAGCAAGGGGATGGGAAAAACAGATGAAGGGGATTAAGAGGTACAAACTTCCAGTTATAAATTACCAAATATTAAAGTCTTATGTTTAATAAATTACATACAACCTATAACTACTGTGCAGTTAGTTATTGCTACCTTGCCTTCCCTCTTTCAATGGTGAACCATTCTCTTCCTCTTTTAGGAGGAAGTTCAACCATCATGTTCCCCTACTTCTATTTGGTATGTTACTTGAGGGAAAGGAAGTTATAGTGAAATATATTTGAAAATGGTAAACCGTTTTAAACAGATTGTTTATGAAGGATGTCTCCGACTCTTTAATATGATGATCAACATTATTTTAAATCTCCAGGAGAGTAGGGGAATAAAGTACATACTATGTGCAAAGCTTATTTGCTCACGGAATGCTTTCCATATCTCACATATTGTAAGATGCGGGTTTCACGGAACACACTGGAAAATACTGGTTTAGGTACATGTTATGTTTTTATAGGCTAGTTTAGTTCTTACTTCATAATATTGGTTCTATGAAAAAATTATGTTCTGAGTTTTGGAACAACTTGCTTAGGAATAAACTTGCCAAACACAACCAAATCACATGTATTTAGATATCTACAGCCACTGATTATTTGTGCTTGAGATTTTTTTTCTAAGTGGCATATTAACCTCAAACAAAATAAAATTATTCCCAAGTTTTAAGATTAAAACAAGAAATAAAATCCCAAACTAAACACTCTAGAAAAATATTACTTCTATAGCACACAATGTGTATCAGTAATCCAAATAAAGTTTATTTGTAAGATGCAATTTCTAAGATAATTTTCTACATCTGAAAAAGCATGGATAAAGAGGATGATATTTAGTTGGTCTGGATTTGATCCTGTCATTATCATTTATGAGAAACTGAGATTGAATAACTTGGCCAACAGCTTTTTCCTCACTACAAAGTATTAATAAGAACACTTGCTTTGTGTGGTTGTTTTTAAGGATTGGATATTGAAGACCTAGCACAATGCTGGGCAAGAACAAACAATATGTTCTCAAGAAATGGTAGCTCTTGTTACCATTTCCATCACAAAACAACTGATTTGCTACAATATAGTCCAAGATCCCCTCCTGGTATCCAGAACACTTGACCAACAGAATAGTCCTAAAATAGCCGGGTAGCAAGAAAATAAAATCCACAGGCAGAAAATGGTCATACTACTATAGTTTATTACGATGTTTACTATACTAACTTAAAAGAGGAAAAATGTAAATGAAATGAATGTCTAAGGGAAAATCGCACTTTCCTTCCATATTCAATTTATTCTTATTTTAACAATCTTTCATACCATTATATGTCTCAGACTTTAAAGAGCATCACTGCTGAATGTCAGACTGAAAAGTGAATAAAAAAGATGATACCCAAAGAGTTAAGCAGAAATGATACGGACTACAAAGTTGAAAATAAAATCTACCTTGGCTAGAACTAAATACTGACAGATAACTTTCTCCATGGAAAATCTAACTTGAACTTATATAAAGATTCATTTTTTACATAGTCCAATATCAAGTCAATGAGGAACTCATAACATGATGAAAACAGTTTTACTCAGTTACATTCAACTACCTAAAATCCTAATGAGCATACCAATTTCCATGTCTTACTCCTCGGAGATAATTAGCTACTTCCTGAAAACAGAAATGAGAGTTTGCCTGTGATTTACATTTTGAGACAGTCTGTAGAAAAGAGTAAGGCAAATCGGTCGTTGAAAGTCTTACCTTTTCCTCACCATATAACAGTTATTTCCACAAATAAAGAGCATGTGGATACTTTCTAAGAACTCAAAATGAGAAAACCAAGAAGTCTTTGTACATGAACATATGTACACACATATGTATATAAGCTTAAATCCCCCAAAGCGGATATAAACTGGTAAGAATACCTCAACTTTCTAAATTCAGAAAGCAAAGATAAAAACAATCTTGTTTATAAATCAGTGGTATTATGAGCTAATAAGTTTGTTAGAATACTACACAGCTTAGAGGCACTCTGATTGGGGGCGTGTGGGTGGCTCAGTCAGTTAAGGATCCAAGACTTAACTTTGGCTCAGGTCATGATCTCGCAGCCATGAGATCGAGCCTCACGTCGGGCCCCACGCTGAGCATGGAGCCTGCTTAAGATTCTCTTTCTCTGTCTCTATCCCTCTGCCCCTTTCCCCTGCTTATGCTCTCTCTAAAATTAAAAAAAAACAAAAGTCTCTGATTGGATCCCATTTAAAAAAACGCCATTCAAAATAATAAGCACATTCTTCTAACAGCAAAGAATTCTCCCACTTTTTATTTATTCTGACATATTGGTATTTCCATAAACTTGCAAGTGGAAGATAAGCTGTTCAATAAAAGCCATTTCATATATACAATATACAGAAACTATTTTAAAAGTCTGTTCATATAATGAATTCTTTTGGTACTGACAAAAAATTAAGATACAAATAATTGACTAGAAATGAAACTACCACTAAACTAAGATACACAGGAACTGCACTTCAGCTCAGGAAAAAAATCCAGATCTTACTGTGTTAGAAGAATAAAGTACATTTGTCATAGTATACATTATCATACTCCCTTTAAAGCAGGGACTATTTAAAAATTTTAAATTAAAAACTGTTCAGGATTACTTCTGTCTGCACATTCAGCAATTATCATCATATCACTGGTTACACACAATTCTCTCTCATGCAAAAAACCTGTTAGTCGTTTTCTAAGGTCTAATCGAGTCAAACAATAAACTAATTATAGCAATTTAATTAGCAAGCTGTAAATCATAGAGGTGTAGAAATTCCGCAGTTCAACTGTATTTCCTGTCTATAGTACAGTGCTATTCAATTTTCTCCATGTATTAGAGCTAATAGGCATTGATACTCAAAATAAAAATTTCATTGTAGCAGCAAATGATAGAATATGTGAGAGAAGGAGGAGTTCCTAATTTCATGCCAGTCTTTATGACCTTTTAAGGTAAAGGACTGTGTATGTGTATGTGGAAAGGAGTAAGAAACAAAAGCAGGAGGTCAAAATAGGCATATAAAGGGAATGTTGAGACCGTATTAGAATTACATTTATTTAAAAAACTGATCTGAAAGTCTGCCCATCAAGTGTACAAAAAACAGAGCAGATGTTAGTGCAAGTTTAACCTGATAATTTATTTGTGAAAAAAGCTAGTTTTGATGAGAAAAAATTCAATCTTGTCCTT
Source organism: Acinonyx jubatus (assembly GCF_027475565.1). Lineage (NCBI taxonomy): Eukaryota > Metazoa > Chordata > Mammalia > Carnivora > Felidae > Acinonyx > Acinonyx jubatus. The sequence continues at coordinate 72,060,376 of NC_069384.1, read as the reverse complement.
GTAAACATAAAGAAAGTCAAGGGTAATTTTAAAGATAATAGGCCAGAAAATGCAACAATTACTCTTATAATCCTTTTCAATTAAACAGACAAATCAAGTTGAAGACACATGTTAAAATACTTCTTAGACTCAGTATTTTATCAGCCTATATAATTGGTTGGTTGCTCCAACTGGATTTGAGTTAAAAAAAAAAAAAAAACAAAAAAAAACAAAAAAAAACTTTTTATAAGAGCTATCACATCTAGAAGTGAATAAATTAGAACCCCCCCCAAGAGATATTATTTAACTTCTAAAGCATAAAAAGCTATATAATATCTTATACAAATTAACCAGTGTTCTTATAAAACCTCAGTTTTGGACTGATGACATTATGCTGTATTTGTGGTGAAGTACTAGGCACAAGAATATATGTATCAAGTAGGCATTTCAGTCTAATTAGTCTCTATTTAATTCTTGGCAATATATAATAATTGGTATGCATTTTGGTACTTAAGTCATGAATTGTTGAGAACAAGAAGCAGTGTATTATAGTAACAGGGTTTATATCTGACAATTACAGTGTTGAAAAAGTCTTTTCTATGAACTCTGTGATTTGTTTTGCAGTTGGTCACTTGTAGTAGATCCTGCAAAGAAAAAAGAAAAAAAGTCAATATAATTTGTTGTGTACTGCCAACCTTAACTACCTGAGCTAAAGTCCCCTTCCACTGTTATGGATGATAAACAAATATAAAAACCTAAAAAACAAGTTATATTTGATGTAGCCTAATCAGTGTGACATAAAATCGTGTGTATATTTCCTAAATATTCTTAAAAAATTTTTTAATGTTCATTTATTTTTGACAGAGAAAGAGACAGAGCATGAGTGGGGGAGGGGCAGAGAGAGAGGGAGACACAGAAGAGGAAGCAGGCTCCAGGCTCTGAGCTGTCAGCACAGAGCCTGATGCAGGGCTCAAACTTACAGACTATGCGATCATGACCTAAGCCGAAGTCAGACGCTCAACTGACTGAACCACCCAGGCTCCCCAGGACCTGGAGATTTTAAAAGCCAATTAAGATTTTTTTTTTAAAGTCTCAAAAAGATTAGAGGACAAATAAGGAATTTACTTCCTTATGCCTTATTACAGTCTTTTCTATCCTTGTGGACTTTATAATGCTAAGTAAAATAAATTCCTGTGTAAGGAGTACTTCATCCCTACTGAAGAAAAATCAGGCACTGAGCTAACACCAATTTTAATCATCTATTGTATTTAAATGAAAAAAAAAGTGTTTACATTACTAAAGGTGTGAAATCTAAGTCTTAAAAGCAATGACAGACAAAAGGCCAGAGTTATTTGTCAAAAGCCATGACTTAAAAAAAATCCTGTTAATATTTGCACAGTGGTACTGGTGCAAATTTCCAGCAAATGAGGGGTATTCCTAGTGCTTTGCCATTGTCACTAAGAATTGATATTGAAAGTCTGAGCAGAAATTGATGAAAAGTTATAACCAAAAAAATGTTCACTTTGAATACATAAAAAAATACATCACTGAGATATATAGGTAAATGGGAAACAAAGACTGATTAGGGTATGTCCCTATTAAAAATGGATAATACATTTTAAAAGAGGAAGAGAGAGACATGTAACAGTAATTACTTAAAATGTAGTTTGTTCAGTTACATATAAACTAAAAAAAAAAAAAACCTATGGTGAATAAAATGGAAATGAAACGCTATATGAAACAAAATGAAAGGCTAAAGCATAATATAGAATAACAAAAACATTACAATTAGGACATGAAATGAGACACAATCATCAGGTCCTACACCACAGACTCATATTTCATATATGCTCACTAAAACACTAATAATTATTTACTTTCCGGAGATTTAACTATGAGGCACAACAAATAAAGTAACTTACATCTCCAGTTTTCTTTTTTTTTTTTTTTTAATTTTTTTTTCAACGTTTATTTATTTTTGGGACAGAGAGAGAGACAGAGCATGAACGGGGGAGGGGCAGGGAGAGAGGGAGACACAGAATTGGAAACAGGCTCCAGGCTCTGAGCCATCCGCCCAGAGCCTGACGCGGGGCTCGAACTCACGGACCGCGAGATCGTGACCTGGCTGAAGTCGGACCGCTTAACCGACTGCGCCACCCAGGCGCCCCCGATCTCCAGTTTTCAAGTACAAAGCATCAGTTTTCAAGTACAAAGAGAAGGTAAATGGGCACAAAATCTGCATTAGCGGTACAGAAGATTCACCTACATTAAATACCAGAATAACAGTTTATTAAAAATAAATAAAATCTATTCACTATGATGGATCAAGAGCTGGTAAGTTGCAAGGGCTAACTGTCTGAGACTTAAAAACAAATAGAAAAATCAGCCAGATATTTTATCAATCCAACACTCAAAAGAATCAACACTGGAAAGATCTGACATACTTTGTACTTGAAAGGATGTTAAATAAGTCTTCCATATTAAAAACAGGTTTCTTTTAAAAAGTTTAAACCTTAGATTGGTATGACAGATAAAATACACTCTGAAACATCAAAAAGAAAACACAGCTTAATTTAAAGATAAACATCACTGCTTAAACTAAGTAAACAAACAAAAAAACCCCAGCCATATACTTAATGCGTGGTCTTAAATCAACCCTGGGCACAAAAACTTTATTTTGAAATTAGCCATAGGGCTTGAAATTTTAGTTTTAGAAAGTTTGGCATAAGTGAATTTCAAAAAATTTTTCTGAGGTTCTTCAAACTTATGTGTAAAGCAAAACAAAGTATATTATTTAGGCACAAAGAATCATGAGAGTATCAGTGATGATTTCAGAAACCTCTAACCTTGATTTGATTGTTCCACGTTCATGCATTCTTCAGCTGCTGTCTCTGACATTTCTTCATCTTCCTCATCATCATGCAGGTCTTTTGAAATTAATTGTCTAGCTAATTTAATATTCAGTCCTTCATTGTAGTGAAGCTTTCTTTTCATTTCAAATTGTCGCTTTTTTTCTACAATATACAAAAAGTAGGCTTAGGAAGTCTTTAGCTCAAGGACTAGGAAACTACAGCCTGCATCTGTCTGGTCAATAAACTATTATTGGAACACAATCATGCTAGCTTGTCTTTGTAATGCTTAAGGCTGCTTTTGAACTCAGTGGCAGAATGGCAGGGTTGACTAGGTACAATAGCAACTATATAGCCCACAAAACTTAAACTATTTACTACCTGGCCCGATCTCGTTTAGATGGTTCAAGTACATCTTAAAGGTAGAATAGGAATAAAAGCCCTTAATAGTTACATTTGTGAAGAAAACGTAAAGATGCAAGAAAAATCTCAAGAGTAGAATGAGAAAAAAAGCAAGGTATATAATACCATACATATGTCAGGTACAAAGCCTGCACGCATTTGTATGCATACACACAGAAAATATAACTCAACAAATAACAGTGGTTATAATTCTGGGTCAAAGAACTATGGGGTAATTTTAGTCTTCCATTTTTATAATTACAAATTCCTTTTAAAATTCCTATTATCCACTAAAAAACTGCCGTGACTTAAGACACTGCTAGCTAAACACATAACCTCATTCCCAGAGTAATTTTAAGAAAAGGCTATTATAAGGCACAGTGAAGTGACCCTAGACTATTCTTTCATTAATGGTCTTCAGCACAGATATACAAAGTTAGTGGCAAATAAATATAACTGATATTTTGTAAATAGCATTTAAACATTAACTGTTTACGAAGAAATAGTTCTGAGATTTTAAAACTTCTTAGACCAGTAAATAAAAAAAAGGGGGGGTGACATAAAATTGCCAACTGTTTATTCTGTCAAACAAGAGCATTAAAATTCATTTGTAACAGTTTTATTACAGTATTCATTAAACCATTTCAATGCCCAAAAAGCACAGAGAAAGCTCAGAATAAGACTATTCAAAGTACTTTCTCAATCTCCTCTAATTCCCTCTAAGTTTTCACCATCATTTGCACTTACAGATGCCTTACACTTATTTATGTTTCAAAAGTAGGCATTTATAGCTCTTGTTAGTATTGATCAATCACTTTTCAGCTTCTATTTGGGTTGGAAGAAGGCAAGTTCTGAGACTAACAGCCATCTCAGTATTCCATAAACATTTGTTTCAAACTACCAAGATCTTGCCAGGCATCTTTCTTCTTCTCTATTTAAAAATTACTTTTGTGATTTGATTTATTGTTTGAGAATATGATATGATAGAAGGAAGCAAAATTTAAAAAAGAGGCCAATAAAAAGACCAAATCCTCATGACTAAATTTTTAGTGATGCCTTTCAAGTATTCAGATGATGTAAAAACCAATGATAAAAAAACATACAAAAAATGGTTTTACAAACTTCCAGTAACAAAATAAGTCATGGAGATGTAAAATACAGCATAAGGAATACAGTCAGTAATACCATAATATCATTGTCTACAGTGACAGACTGTGACTATATTTATCATGATGAGCACTGAGTAGTGTATAGAGTTGTTGAATCAGTATGCTGTGTGTCTGAAACTAATGTAACATCAATTATACCTTAATAATAAATTCTTAAAAATGGTTCTGATTGCCTCCAATACCAGATATATTTACTAAAAAGGTAATATTTATCATTACAAAGCAACATACATTTATGGCAGAAACTTAAAAACAAAACAAAACAATTTCCTCACTCAAATTACCATTAACTTTAGAGCATTTTCTAAAAATTTTTTTCTAAAAATAACTCATATATTTTTATATATGCTGTTTTTTCACTTACTCTATAGTTAGGATTACCGTATGTCCCTGTTTGTCCAGGCAAGTTTAGTTTATGTGCACCATCTGATGAAATATAGTATGACCCTTTCTTTCATTCTAAAATGATCCCGAGTTTAGACAATAAGGTATATGAAGATATAGTAAAATTCTGCCACGTACATAGCAGATTTATATGTTTTAAATGGTTGTAAAGTACTGAGTTACCATTTAATCCTCTATTCTTGGGTGAAAGACTTCTGATTCCCCACCTTTGTATTTTCAGTTTTTATAGTGTAATACACATACATTTTTTGTGTTTTGGTTCTATTATTTTCTCAACATGAACTAGTGTTTTTTGCAAATCATGCATCAGGACTCTTTAGTGAGTCACAACCAGCATTTTTTAGAAAATGAAAACAGAATAAACTGGATTGCACTACATATAGTAAAGGTGAGTACTGTTTTGTGAAATTTTTCTTTTTGTAATTTATGCATACATGTATACTGAGTAGGACTTTGTAAAAAATGTTTACAAAACATTGGAACAGACTCTGGAAAACTGAATTGCTAGATCAAAGGGTGTCATTTTCTTCTAAAGCTTGGGGCTCATATATTGCTATACTGCCCTCCAGAAAAGCCAAACCATTTTTCATGCCCACCAACAGTGTATCAGTAACTTATTTCTCCACATTCACAGCCAAAGAAAAATTGTCATTCATTCTAGTCTTTGTTGATCTGAAAGGAAAGAAAGGTACTAAGATGCTGTTTTAATTTGTAGTTTCTTCTTCCAAGGAGTTGATGTTACCGTGTTTCTTGTGAACACTATTGATAGTCTAAGAAAATTATTTAAATTCTAAGAGATGTTGAATTTGGTTTTGCTTGTTACAGATATATCCTAATTTTACAATATTTAAAATGTATGACATAAATTTAAAATATGCAATCTATTCATTTCATAGAAAAATGCTAATACTACTGGTCTCAATCTTCTTTGAATATTTATGCCCATTTTATCTACAATCCTTGTATGGTAGAGAAACACATTGCAAAGAGTACAAGGACATTAAGATTTCAGCCCTGGCTCTAACAATAGTCAACTCTCCATGTGAACTTCACAAGTGAGTCTCTTTTGTACACTTTTAAAAAACTATTCTATAAAGTAATATAATAATAATATAATATAAATATTCTATAAAATTCTATAAAATAATAATATTCTATAAAATAATATAATTTAAAACTATTCTATAAAATAATATAATGCAGAACATACCAATTATTTAAATTATTAAAAGTTATTATTCACTGAACACTTACAATATGAATCAATGTTAAGTGCTTTAAATCCTTTATCTTATTTAATGCTCGCATTACCTCTAAATATTTTTATAGATCCCAATTTGAAATGAAGAAGCTGAACTTCAGAGAAATTACAAATTAGACAAGAGATACCTGGAGTACAAATTTAGATTTGTCTGACTCCATAGCCTGTGTCTTAATTGTTATACTATCAGTTACAAGATAATTTTTTCTAAGAATTTCTACCAATAAACAAAGATTTTCAAATATGTAATTTGTTTAAAAGCAATAAACACCTACATGAGTCAGTAACTCTACCAGTAGGAACTGAACTTTTGAAATTGTAATCAAATTGCTCCCCCTGCTGGCTAATCCATGAAACTACAATTTGAGGAAAAATCCCTTAATGAAAACTGACAGTATAGATTAATGATAAATTCCTTTTCTCAACAGATCATGTTTTCAAGAGAATAATGAGGAATCTAGGTCTAGAAACAACTTCTATTTGAAACTGTTTTCAAGGGTCTTTTGGAGTATATTTTTGTAAAGTAATTAGGAAGTCACTGAGGGTAGAAGACCTATAATACAACTTGAGATTAGGCTATCTGTATATGGCTCTTTTGTATAACAATTAGGCTCAGACCCTCATAGTTTGTTGAATATGCTATATTCTGAAGATGACAGACAGGAATAACAAATTATATCTTAGGAGCTACACATGACAAAGATCTTGAGGATTAAGTAGCAAAATATTCAAAATCTTAGCCGTACAATTTCAGAACTCTTTTACAGTACAGGTTAACATCTGTGGCTTCAAGTACACTACTACTCTCTTTTTCTTTTTGTGAGGGTACGTGTGTTTTACTTGCATCGTTTTCCCTATATAGGTAGGCTTGGATTTTCCTTTTAAAAATAGTTAAAAACAAACTATATAAACAATCTTAATTCTTGAAAAAACTATACATTGACATGGTCAAAAAGTTTAAAAAGTAACAAAGTGAAATATCTTGTCTTCTTACCTCCACAGATAACCAGTGTTATTTGTAAAAACAGAAACCATGAATAGGTAGCACTGCCTTAACTGTCTATCTACTTGTGGGCTACAAGAGCCTCTTCCAACCCTGTTGAGAGAGCTCTTTATCTCCTTGTCTATGATATTACTGTTCTTTTTGTTCAATGGGACCTAATAAAGATCTTCACTCTACATCTAATCATCTTGGTTCATTTGGTAAGTTTCACTGCTGTCTTAAAAAAAGAAAAAGCACAAGCAATTGGGAAATTAGCTCTCACTGCTATACATTTTAGGATCACCCAAATATTCAAAGACTCTAAAGCATTAATTTACTAAATACTTACTGAGCATCTACTCTATACCAAATAGTAAAAAAAAGGTACAAAGAAAATAACACTTACAAAAAGATGGTAATATTTTCCCAAATTCCTGCAATTGGGGGGGGGGGGAGGAGAGTTGTTATCCAATAAACCCACACAAGCAGAATCTGAATTATAAAAATGTTGCTCCCTAATCCCTCCACCATCCACTTCCTCAAAAGGAAAACCACTTGACAACCTTCAAATAATGATTATTAAATACATTTATTATTAAATAATGAATTCATTTTAGCAAAAATTATTAGCACACTGCTAAAAGCAGTAAAGGAAATCAACTACCTTGTTCTTCAGGTGAGAGGTCACTATCCTCATCTTCACTGCTTTCTTGTTCATGAACCCGATACTTTGGCTCTGAGCCTTCAGCAGCAGCTAATCTACACAACAATCATTTACAAAGACATCAACACTGTGATATTCTTTTACTGAGTGTCTCATTCAACTTCTCAGTCTCATAAAAACATTTAAAGATCATTAATATGCTAGCTATAACCTGATGAGGAAAATAAAATAAAGTGGGAATGAGTATAGAAACCAGTAAGCAACAAGAACAGTGGAGGGTGACAGAAATCAATGAACAGCAAAGGAATAGAGCTTTTTGTTTATGAACCCACTTATTTTTGCCTTTCTTACTTCAATCCTTTTTAAAGTTTATTTATTTTTAAGAAATCTCTAGATGCAGACCCAATATGGGGCTCGAAATCATGACCCCAAGATCAAGAGTCCCATGCTTTTGACTGAGCCAACCAGATACTCCATCTTACTTAGATCTTTAAAACACAGGATATTAAAAAAAAAAAAAAAAAAAGCATAGGGTATTGACAAAAGGAACCTGAGTACCAGCCTCTAGTACTCTAATCTTTCTGCTACCTGCATACTTTGATTTTAATCTAGAAACAAGTTGCTATGAAAAATCCAGATAAATTTAGCACATGCTTTTTCACACTTGTACAAGTGGAATGCATTTAACTTTGCACAATTAAACACAAGTAAAAATGCTTCATAGTAGTCTTCAGTACTTACTTCTTAGCTAAGATATCTGGGGTCAAGGCTTCAGTGGTTTCTGAATCACTCAATGCATCTTCATCATCACCTACCATACTAGAATGACAGCACATTATAATTAATACCTGAACTATAATTTTTCAAGCAGAAAAGCAAGGTAGAGAACGGTAATTCTATTGATTTAGTTGTATCAACATATTTATAGCTCTGTTGTCATCTTCAAGCCTTAATTTTGTTTCTATTTCATGCAGATATTTAAAAATTCAGCACTAATCAAGAAAATCCTCAAAATGATCTACTGTAGCCATGAAAATAAATATTAACAACTCGAATCATTTGTAAAAAATAAAAATACTCCAATTATTCCATCCAGCGGGAGGAAACAAATATGTAGGAAAACAATAAAAAAACCACTGTCTGGTTTCAGAATATGTATTTGTACATCAACCTGAAGACAGAAACAAATGATCTATATAGACATAAGGTTAGGTAAAATACCAGAATTAGATCCTAAAAGACCTAATTCAGAAAGTTTTATATTTAGCTTTCCCAATCTAACTCTAATAAAACATTTTCTCCCCACTTAATTACAAACATGGGCATCTTTAATTCTCAAGTTGCTGGAAAAAAGCAGAAGTCACCTATATTTTTAAAAAATGCTGATTTATACCTTTTCTGGTTGAGGAGACAAGTGAAATAAGTGCTATAGTTTAGATAATGCTCTTTTTTCCATGGGAAGTTGAAATAAACTCATTTATATTATTGGATATAATTAAACGGAGGAGGATAAAATAATCTATCAATTTGCAAAACTTCTACAGACAACTCTAGGTTATGCTATAAAATTTACAGACGAATCATGTGTTTGTGTGTGTATATATACACATACGTACATATATATAGAAGCATAACTTTTGTACACTGTGAATTTTTTTTTTTAAGTTTAGTTATTTGAGAGAGAGAGAGAACAGGGGAGGGGTAGAGAGAGAGAATCCCAAGCAGGCTACACACGAGCAGCACTGAGCCCAAAACGGGGCTCGAATTCATGAGCTGTGAGATCATGACCTGAAATCAAGAGTTGGACACTTAACCAACTGAGCCACCCAGGCACTCCAACAGTGTGAAATTCTTTAGTATAACATGATTAGATCTATTAAAAGCATCTTCTATTAAATAAAATTCTTTTTAAAAAGGGCCATTAAAGAAATTGGTAAAACTGAGCACTAAGTCGGGGCGCCTGGTGGCTCAGCTGGTTAAGCAGCCGACTTCAGCTCAGGTCATGATCTCGCAGTGTGAGTTCAAGCCCCATGTTGGGCTCTGGGCTGACAGCACAGAGCATGGGAGCCTGCTTGGGATTCTTTGTCTCCCTCTCTCTTTGCCCCTCCCCTGCTTGCACTCTGTCTCTCTCAAAAATAATAAACATTAAAAAAGAAATTTTTTTTTTAAAAGAGCACTAAGTCAATAAAAGCAAAGCACACGTGTGTGTGTGTGTGTGTGTGTGTAGCCTCAATTACTTAAGGACCAAATAACTTTGACAACTCCCAGAGGAAGGATATAGGTAAGGTAAGGGTGGGGGGGGGGGGGAGCAGTACCTAATAAAATACCATTCAGATTTATTATATTTTAAATATAAACAGTCTAAAAATAATGCCTATGACTGTTTTTTTCAGTCACATACAATTTTAATTCTTTTTGGATAGTTATTTCTAACCAACACAGATAATAAAGGATATCTATCTATTACAATTATTGAAAAGGAAGAAAGCTCTGATTTTTGTTTCTGGTACAATAAAAGCTTTAAGACATGTTTTATATTATATACTTGTAATTAGAAAAACAAGGGCATTAACTTTTCATAAATAATATGTCTATTTCTTCCCTCAAGCTTTATTAGTATTGAGTTTCAGTACCTGTACCTATTTCATTATCTCTTTCTACCTTTGTCACAATCTTCATGTTTATTCTTGTTTTTAGTGTTTTTACTAGGGACCACTGAGTTACAACAAACATTTACTACTACAATTATGATGTACAAATGGATCCCCCAAATTTTAAAGTTACATATTACTTATACTATTATACAAAAATATTCAGTTAAGTTACTGATTAGTGCTCCAGTAGCAAGTATAAAATCATACAGAAACTTAAATCAGCTGTTATCCAGAAGCTCAAATCGAATGCAAAATGGAAGTAAAAAAGGAATGTCTGGGAAACATTACCTATGGTAAGGAGTGCTAGGTTCATCTATTTTCATTAAACCATAGTCTTTGTCTGCTGGATGATATGTCGCCAGGATGTTCATTTCATCCCACTTCTGGGATTTTTTACTAAAATTAAAAAGAAAAACAAATTTCCTTAGTGAAGTAAAAGATAAAAAATGTGCACATCTAAAGTTCACAAACATCCAAATCCCACATTTCAACTTCTATTTGACTGCTAGCTTGTATTTTTACAAATACTTTCTTGGAATAGAAAGTGACTTAGGGTAAAAGCCTAAGTAATTACAATAAATGTCAGTAAATATTTTATAGAATATTTAGTGCCCACATATTAAAAACACTATTTAGAATCTTCACCAGGCATTCAAGACACTATTACATTATGACATGCTTAGTCTTATCTGACCTATGGAATTAACAACAGCAAAAAACCTGAAATTTACACACTGCATGATATTAGTTGAGGATTTTTCATCTACTAGTAACCATTCAATAAAAAACAACAAGATGTTTCCAGGCCCTGAGCTTGGGGTGCCTCTGTTCCTCATGGTGGGATACCTGGTTTCTGCTTTGGCCTTCTTGTCCCTCCAGGCAGTGGAGGCGATAGGCAATGGAGATGATGGGCAGGGAAGGCCAGAGCCCAGCTGGGTTGACCCTCAGACCTGGCTGAGCTTCCAAGGCCCTCCCAGTGGGTCAGGAATGGGACAGGGGGTTTGGGCCAGGCCCTGAGATGTGGGGGATTCCCCCACGCCCGCATGCTGTACGAATTCTGAGGGGAGATGGCATACTGTGGACCTCAGGTTGGAGGTCCTGGCAGCCTGGAGACCTCTCAGCTGGAGGGTGAGTGGGGAGCCAGGGTGGAGAACAACTCTGAGGGGGCCTCCCCCAATCTCTGCAGTGCCCCACCTGGGGCTGTGAAGCTTGAGCAAAACCCTAAGGAGTCCCAGGACATCAAAGCTCTGCAGACCTGGAACAATTTGCCAAGCTCCTGAAGCAGAAGCGGATCACCCTGGGATATGCTCAGGCCAATGTGGGGCTCACCCTGGAGGTTCTCTTGCTCAGCCAAATGACCATGTGCTGTTTTGAGGCTCTGAAGCTCAGTTTCAAGAACATGTGTAAGGTGTGGCCCCTGCAGAAGTGGGTGGAGGAAGGTGACAACAACAAAAATCCACAGGAGCTATGCAAAGCAGAGACCCTTGGGCAAGCCCAAAAGAGAAAGCAAACAAGTGTCAAGAACTGAATGAGAGGCAACCTGGAGGACATGCTCCAAAACCTACCCTGCAACAGATCAGCCACAATGCCCAGCAGCTCAGGCTTGAGAAGGATGTAGTATGAGTGTGGTTCTGCAATCGTTGGCAGAAGGGCAAACAAGCAGTGACTGTTCGCAACAAGAGGATTCTGAGGCTCTGCATCCCCTTTCTCAAGGGCACCAGTATCCTTTCCTCTGGCACCAGGGCTCCATTTTGGTACCCCAGGCAGTGGGGGCCCTCACTTCACTACACTGTACTCTTCAGTCCCTCTCCTTAAGAGTGAAACCTTTCCTTCCATCTGTCACCACTCAGGTCTCTCCCATGCAAAGTGAGGTGCCAGCCCCTCCCAGGAATGGGGGCCAGAGGAAGGGGGAGAGCTAGAGAAACAAAACCTGGGGTTTGTTCAAACCAGGACTTTAGGATTAAGTTCTTCACTAAGAAAGGATTTGGGAACACAAAGGGTGTGGGGGCAGGGAGTTTGGGGGAAACTGGATGGAGGGAAGGTAAAGTTCAAGGATGCTCTTGTTTTTAATCCCCACATCACTCATAACTTTCTTAAATAAAGAAGCCTGGACACACACAAATAAATAAAAACAAAAAACACCAAAACTTTCCTTGGCCTAATTTTTTCAAAGATTTTCAAAACAATAAAAAGAATTAGAACATAAAACTGTAGAGAATACCTCACTAAATTTAAATACCATTAATAAAGATTTAGGTTGCAAATAAAATTACAGTTCAGTTTTTCTTTAATCTAGAAAAATAAGAGTTTGCTAAGAAATGGTATATTCAGAGCACCTGAGATAAATTTACTAAAGAGAAATACGAACAAGTGTTTTATAAACATTAGTTAACATCCATTCAACAAAATATTTACACATCTTTTAACGTGCTAATTAGATGACTTAATTATAAATTCTTCTGATCTCATTAAAAGAGACATCAAAGACCTCTCTGCCACCCAAAAATATTTTTTTCATACACAGTTTGTGCGTTGGTTATATACTTGAAAATAAAACTGTAAAAAAATCAATGTAGATTTTACACAGATTCAAATCTTTTCTGCATTTGTCCACACTGGTGAGGTTTTTGTAGTGAGATATTGGTGAGGTATTTTTAATTTTCCTAAATCCACCAACATCCAGATTGAAATGCTCTTGAAAAATTACATTATTTAAACTTTAACACCGTATGCCCTTCATGCCTTGAGTTACCTCAAAATTTTATGTGCCTACTCATGGCAGGTGAGCCTTTTATGTTCTCTTGCTTTCTCCTCCAAAGCACCCCTTGCATCCCTATCTCAGACTAAACACTTTTTTCTTCTTCCTATTATTGTAAAATATGCATAACATAAAATTCACCATTTTAAACCATTTTTAAATGTACAGTCGTTCTGTGGCATTAAGTACATTCACACTGCTGTGAAACCACCACCACCACCACCCAATCTCCAGAACTTTTTCATCTTCCCAAACTGAAACTCTACCCATTGAACCCTAACTCCCCATTCTCCCCTCTCCCAGCCCCAGGCTCCCACAATTCCATTTTCTGTCTCTATGAATTTAACTACTCTAGGTACCTCATGTAAGTAGACTCATAAAGTATTTGTTCTTTTGTGACTGGCTTATTTCACTTAATGTCTTCAAGGTTTATCTATGTTGTGGCATGTATCAAAATTTCCTTCCTTTTTAAGGCTGAATATTCCACGACAGACTAAGTACTTTTGACTACAAGTTCCTTACCCTTTGTTTTATCAAGAGGCAAAGGTTAGCCCAGACATACTCCACAAGTGACTAAGACTACAATTCTCACTTTTCCCCCAAAAGCAGTCAGAAATTACCTAATGTCTCTTTGCCATGAAACAGGTAAAATCTTAAAAGCCTGTTTACAAAGTTAAAAATTAAGACATATGGGTCCATCACTGGAAGAACAGAAACAAGATTTCTTCTTTGAAGAGTTGCTTTTTTCCTTTTTAAAATTCAGGATGGAATGCACCTGAACTTTCAACTAATCAAATTTAAATCTCACTAGTATTTAAAAACAAAAACAAAAAAAACTTGATTGAACTAAACTGGAAAAATAGACCCTGCTTTATAATACTGATTTCTTTAGAGGTCTAGTTGCTATCTATCGAGTAATACATAACTGGTCTTGGGGCAGAAAAAACAAAACACAGTTTAACTGGGAGACAGATATTTAAGGTTCAAGTCTCAGTTAGTTACTCTTCACTAGTTCTAGGACTATAGGCAAGTCCAACAAACACCCTGCTTTGGGCTATATTTATTCTACATGTAAATTATAATAAAATGGAGTTTTAGTAAGTCTTCCTTACAATACAGGGTTGTTGAGATAATCAACTGAAATACTGTCTGTGAAAACAAAATTATACAAGTACCATGAAAACATAAGGAGTTTTTTGATTTAAAAAAAAATTTTTTTTAATGTTTATTTCTGAGACAGGGAGACAGAGCATGAGTGGGGGAGGGGCAGAGAGAGAGGGAGACAGAATCCAAAGCAGGCTCCAGGCTCTGAGCTGTCAGCACAGAGCCCGGCACAGGGCTCGAACTCACAAACCGTGAAATCATGACGTGAGCCAAAGTCAGTCGCTCAACCAACTGAGCCACCCAGGTGCCCCTTATGATTTTAAAATCTAAAGCTTTGGGTTAAAAATCCTGAAATCATATCTCACTTAGCACTAAAGAGAATGGGCTGAAAAGGGCATTCTGAAAAGATGTTTAAAGTTGCTTTTGAACTGGATACCGTCCATCTTGCCCTGTAAGACTCAACATTTAAATGATTTTGAAATATTTAAGATCTGCCACAGAATGAATTTTTCTAAAAAAACAGCCTGTTCTGTATTTGACTAAGTCTACTGTTTCAGACATTTTGCTAAACACTTCTTATCTATATGTTTCTGTGAATTTAGAAAGCAAATGACTAGGTCCGCTCTTGGTCATAGTCTATATAAGGAAACTCACAGTGAAGAGATACATTTCTAAAGATTTAGGTAACAGACATGATAAAGGAGCTCTGATTAGAAGAGTCACAAAAGAAACAAACATACACAAGCTTTAAGAGAATTAAAGTCTGTGAAGAAAGCAATTCAATTAATAAACAAAAGGAAGACTTATGATACCGTCGCTAATGTTCCCTCCTGAGAAACAAATGTCTCTGAAATGACAGCTGGAGTTAAGCGTGAGTCAGAAACAAAAGCACAGGTAAAAGTTTCATAAAACCTGTATTAATAGACAGTCCTATTCTATTAAGACTTCCTATTAAAGATACTGTGAAAGAAAACTAACACATCCATATATAAAGTTTGAAAGCTGGCAAAACTAAAGTGTGTAAGGATGTATGCTTATATGATTACTATAAAAGTCACGAGAGTGATTATGTTGGGGGTGGGGGGAGGAAAGAGTGTGACCGGAAAGGGCAGGGGACATTTCTGAAGTAATAGAAACATTTTTTTTTCTTAAACAGGATGGTGGTTACAGGGGTTTTTATAATATATAATAATTTTATAACATAAATAATCTATAATTTTATAATTTCTTAAACTTTAAAATTACATTTAACACACCTTTCCGTACGTGTATTATGTTACAACAAAATACTTAAATATAAACACATATTAATGACCTTGTTAGGTACTTCCTAACTTCAAAGAAAACAAGTTATTTCCTAAACGATGTTAACAATATTGGATTAAAAATGACAATTTATCATCATTACTTCTTAGGACAGGGGAATGATAGACCTTTGGAGTTTAAGAGGTTCTTCTAATGGGTGGGAAACCAAACACCCTATACATCTATTTTGTGAGATAATACGAGAAAAAGAACTGTAGGATACAAGCAGAAATAATGTTTCCTTGGAGCACCCGGGTGGCTCAGTCAGTTAAGTGCCTGGCTTTGGCTAAGGTCAGGATCTCATGGTCTGTGAGTTCCAGCCTGGCATTGGGCTCTGTGCTGACAGCTCAGAGCCTGGAGCCTGCTTCAGATTCTGTGTCTCCCTCTCTCTCTGCCCCTCCCCCACTCATGCTCTCTCTGTCAAAAATAAACATTAAAAAGAAATTTTTTTTAAAGAAATGTTTCCTTAAAATTAAGGATAATATTTAATAATCACAATACCAGCACCTGAACCCATTAACAATTTTGATTTCTGCATATTCTTTCACTATAGGAAATAATATATATTATATAAAAATATATAAGCTATCAGTATATATGTAAAAACACATACACAGCCTACATACACATACAAAACAATAAATACAATATATAAAATAAATATACTAATATGGAAGCTATTACTATATATATTTTAGCATAATAAGCCAAGTTGAAAATAGCAAATAGAAAAATTGCATTTTCTAGTCTTTAATTTTCTTTTTTTTTTTTAAGGTTTTATATTTTAAGTAATCTCTACACCCAACTTGGGGCTTGAACCTTACAACCGGAGATCAAGAGTCGCATGCTCCACCAACCAACTCAGCCAGGCTTCCCTCTACTCTTTTTTTTTAGGTTTTTTTTTTAATGTTTATTTATTTTTGAGAGAGAGAGAGACAGAGCATGAACAAGGGAGGATCAGAGAGAGAGGGAGACACAGAATCCGAAGCAGGCCCCAGGCTCTGAGCTGTCAGCACAGAGCCCAACGTGGTGCTCGAACTCACGGACCGCGAGATCATGACCTGAGCTGAAGTCGGACGCTTAACCGACTGCGCCACCCAGGCGCCCCTAGTCTTTTTTAACAAATGCACAAGACTCAATAATAAACTGTTCACCTAATGTTAGATATTTATATTAAATCCAAGATTTTCCTATTTAGAATAAAGGAGAGGGGCGCCTGGGTGGCGCAGTCGGTTAAGCGTCCGACTTCAGCCAGGTCAGGATCTCGCGGTCCCTGAGTTCGAGCCCCGCCTCAGGCTCTGGGCGGATGGCTCAGAGCCTGGAGCCTGTTTCCGATTCTGTGTCTCCCTCTCTCTCTGCCCCTCCCCCGTTCGTGCTCTGTCTCTGTCCCAAAAAAAATAAATAAACCTTAAAAAAAAATTTTTAGAATAAAGGAGAAATGACCATATTTGGGCACATTCTATTCAATGATATTTTTAGGATAATTTGCTAGGATAGGTATATCTAAGTTAAAATGTATTAAGGGCTTTATACTTCTTGATATTGACAACATGGAGTGTCATGTTGTAAAAGTTTTACCTTTTATTTATTTTTTAAATGTTTATTCATTTTTGAGAGAGAGAGACAGAGCACGAGTGGAAGAGCAGCAGAGAGAGACGGAGACAGAATCTGAAGCAGGCTCCAGGCTCTGAGCTGTCAGCACAGGGGTCCCATGCACGGCCTGAACCCGTGAAGTGCAAGATCATGCCCTGAGCCAAAGTCAGACGCTTAACCGACTGAGCCACCCAGGCGTACCCATCATAAAGTTTTAATAGAGAGAACAATACGTAATGTCCCCAATCATCACCAAACTTTGCCAAGATTGGGTATTTGTGCATGTGTTTTCTCCACCTGAGCAGGTATAAATCAGTATTTAAAAGGGTGGCTCAGTCAGTTGAGTGACCAACTCTTGATTTTGACTCAGGTCATGATCCCAGGGTGGTGGGATTGAGCCCCTCATCAGGCTCCATGCTCAGTGGAGCCTGCTTAAGATTTTCTCTCTCTGTCCCTCTCCCTCACACATGTGCACTCTCTCTAAAAATTAAAAAAATAATTTAAAAAAGCCGGTTTCTTTGTTCATTACCTTATAAATATGGGAAAATGCTTGTTACTTTACTTTCCTTTTATTTTTAAAAGTTTATTTATTTGAGAGAGTGTGCAAGTGCAAGTGGGAAGGGGCAGAGACAGAGGGAGAGAGGGAGAGAATCCCAAGCAGGATCTGTGCTGTCAGCACAACACAGAGCGTGATACTGGGCTGGACCTCACAAATCGTGAGATCACGACCTGAGTGGAAATCAAAAGTTGGACATTTAACCGACTGAGTCATGCAGGCACCCCTTACTTTCCTTTTATGAATTATGTTTATATACTTTGCCTTTCTACTGGAAACCTTCTGAGTTTGACTAAGTTCTTTACATCTGAGTAACTTCTTCACATCTATATAGATTTACAATGATGAATTATATAAAGCATTCAAATTTAAAGATTTAAACCATGTTGTGTATATATAAACCCAAGAAATATATATATAAGATAATAAACCACATTATGTATCACTACATTATATATAGCCCAAAATTTTTGTTTGCCATTTACTCTCCACTATAAATAGAACTAAAGTTTTATATATTCAAAGCTTTACTCCACTTTCTCAACATAATACTAAGAACAAAAGAAATTCTTAGAATTAATCAGCTCCAAAGAAGATAACAATATCTTGAAAAATCATCAATCTAAATAAGGGCATAAAACAACAGGCTACAAAGCACACCGGAATTCTTAGGGAGAAGGTAGTGAAGTAGAAGAAACTCTCAGCAGAGGACACCAAATATGGAAATAAGCATCTCTAAAGTTTTGGCAGAAGTAACATTAGTTTGGAGTAACAAAATCCAAAAAGCAGGATTTGAGGTTAATTCCAAACTGTTTGTATGACCTGCGGTTCATTCTCTCTACCTAGAAAAAAAGAGGGACACCACCACTTACACTGCAGATCTGCTAGGAGCACGAAAGCACCTGCTGGTTTCATTTTCCTCCTCCCACTTGGGAGATTGGTTTTCCTGCAGCCTAAATCTGGTCCAGAAAGTCACCCCTTCTCACTTTCACTTTGATAGCTCATATGATGCCACCTCAAAACCTACTCGTACTTCTTGTTGCTTGTGACCTGCTCATTTGATAAGTTTTAGCCACGCTTAGAGTGGGAAGCAAGATTTTGCTTCAAGGTGTTACACTTCTTAATTGCACATTTCAAGAAGTGGTTCTTTCTTTAAATAAAGATTCAACTTACATAAGTTGACAAAGTACAATACTTTGAAGCTTGACACGATTACTGAACTTTTTAAAGTAAGAGTTAACAATAAAAGCAATCAGTAATCAAGAAGTCACTTTTGGAAAACTCTGCTCAGTGAGGCTTTGACTATAGTCCATATCCCTTTACAGGCAGAAAAAGATGAAGTTGAAGCATGCTTATATGAAATTTTATTAAAGGCAATTAATTCAAGCACAATGTTTTGAAGCAGAATTTGCCTGTATCACCTGAGAGTACCATAGAATTTGAATGGAACATAGTGACTTCAAGACTTCAAAGCATACTGTGTAAAACAACCTACTGAGATGTGGGAAAAATTAGACTTCTGTATTTATTTCTACTTGAAGACTTACATTTGAGGGTGAGGTACTGAGTTAAAAGCTTTACATTTATTAACTCATTTAACAATTAAACTAGGCATGGATATAATGAATAACTCACTGGAAGTCACAGAGCTAGTAACTAGTAGAATCCAAACCCAGGCAATCTAGCCCCAGATTAATCACTAACCTATAACACCTCTCATAAAATAGGCTTTAGTAACATTTCTAAGTTTTTTCTTAATGTTTATTTTTGAGAGAGAGGGAGGGAGGGAGGGAGCGAGCGAGCGAGCGAGCGCGCAGGTGCGAGTGGCAGAGGGGCAGAGAGCAAGGGAGACACAATCCTAAGCAGGCTCCAGGCTCTGAGCTGTCAGCACAGAGCCTAATGGAACTCATGGACCATGAGATCATAACCTGAGCTCAAGTCCAATGCTTAGCCAACTGAGCCACCCAGGCGCCCTGTCTTTAGTAACATTTAACTTCATTATTTTCACCAATTCAAAATGCACACGTTTCTCATTTCAACCTCTCTGAAAACAGTGTATCTTAAAATGGATGGCATCTTATAATTGACAGTATTTTTTTCTTTCTTGGTGGTACATAAAACCATGGTACATCTTAGAATACATGATTTCTTATTTCTGATGAAATGCACATGGCTACTCACCAGATCTGTTATGTTAGACCTTCACAAGTTGTACACTATATTCAAGGTATCCTGATAGAATGGGAATTCCAAAATCATAGGAGATGACAGTGGTGTTCTAATTAGTTGAACAATGTGATAAAATTGAGATTTACCTATAACTGGTTATGTGGATTTACAGATTCTGTCCAGTGGAACTAACCCTCAAAAAATGGTATCTGACAAGTGGTAACTGAAGAAACCATTCATTGACGATAACAGTACCGTAACAAGAATAAGAAAATAATAGCACTGAGACATCAAAAAAAGTTTGACAAGAACTGTATAAAAAATATTCCAGGACTATTTGAAATATGGCATTATATGAATCTCACTTTAAGTGTATAATGAGCCTTGAAATATTATCTAATGATAGTAATATATGAGATAAATTATAAACAAACATATTTGAAGCATATTTTTTTCCTACTAAAAAGATACACAACAAAACGTTTAGAGACCACTGGAATAAGACAACTCAACTTCTGGCCTTAGGAAAAAAAAAATCCCTTGGTAACATGTCTCTGTGTTAAATAAAATGTTAAATAATATCCTCATAACTAATGAAACCAGGGTGAAGCAGTGGTATGTGCAGAAAAAGGAAAACTACAACTTGATAAAGGCACCAATAAAAGGTATGGTTACTTGCAGATTCTGAATTTGCAAATATGCCTACTTGATAAAATTTGTAACTCCAAAATCAATACCTGAGGCGTTTTCTCCATCTCTCACAGACATGCACAGAACAGGGAAAAATTTGAGTTGCTCCATGCACATCTTTCCAGCTGTTAAACAAGGGGATACTTTATCTTCTTGCTTTAGCACTCATGTTGTAAGTAAGTGTCTCTTTTGCAGTCCATTTAGTACCACGTTTTTTGCTTTTTTGTTGAATGTGTGTCCAAGTGTAGTGCTAAAGTGCTGTCTAGTGCTCTAGGCACAAGAAGGAACCTTGCAGGAACCTAACTCTGTATTTCCCCTTGGAGCAATGGTTCAGTACTCACTAATTCAGTGTCTGTGGTTATTATACAGAACAGAACTACTAAGAGTAACAAGAATTGACTTAGATCCCTGGTCATTTTCACAGTAATCTGAGATTCTTTTGCCTTATAAAAGGTAAACTATTACACTACACTTATTAGTTTCTGAATTTTCAGTGTATTGTAACTAAGATAGCTATTTATTTTCAGTCCTCTTTACAGGAAAGGGGGAATACTGGTTGTATTTAAATTAAAATCAAAACATTACAAAGAGTGTTCAACTGTTTTTTGTTTTTTATCATTTCTGTTCAAAGAGGCTCTCATAATAATACTGTTTGCATAAGCTATGACATAAACAATGTGGAGTGTATTACCAATAGAATTTTCTTTGCTACATGACTGTAATCATTAACACTGATCATGAAAAAGCCCATCCCCTTTTACTACTTGGAACCAAACATGAACCTCAATGAATTAGAGCTCTGAAGACTTCAGTGCTAACCCTCTCAACTGGACAGGTCAGTCAAAATCATCTACCCTGGAACCTTGTAAAAGGTCCCTTCTAAGTGAATCTGTCCTGCTAGCAGTCTAGGATAGTGGTTTTCAAGGCAGGAAGACCTGGAAGTAAACCCCAGCCAATAACAGAGAGAGGCTAACCCACTGAGTAGGCCACAGGAAATTATGGCAGATCAAAGTTGAGAATAAGTAGAAGATAAGGAAGCAGAGAAAGAGAAAAACAGTAAGTAGCCAAACAAAAAGAAACTCAAATTAAGCTTGCCAGTGAGAACCATACTCTTGTGGTTGAATACTCTGAAACTGCATAAGAGCTTTCTGCAGTTTGTTTTGTAAACTATCTTGGTCTTCCTGCTATAGCTATGTGCCCGTGAGATTTGTTTTCTTAATTTAGTAACCTACAACCAATTCCCCACCAATTCCCACTTGAAGCAGCTTACCCAAAAGACAGGTTTGAAAATTTCCTGTTAGAGAATGTAAGTCAAGCATCCAAAGGCCATGATTCTATGCTGTCATCCTACTTAGTGTTTTCTTTAAGGTAACACAAATTTCCATAAATCTATGTGGTGGGAAATTTGATAGCAGTTCACTTTATAGACCTAAATTGATACTTGAACAGGTTTGCTCTAGTTGCAATATTTTAAATTTTTACAAACATCCTCATTTTACCTTTATGACTTTACAGATTTCAGTAACTTCTCTCCAGAATGAGGAGTCTTTATACTTTTAGTTATCTTAATAACACCGAAGCCCCCTAGCACTTCTAATCCAGTGGTATGTTTTACACTCTACTGTACTGTACTACTTATTTTTTCATTGAGCATGGCACCTTGGATATCTTCCTCTGTGCAAATACATCTATCTCATTCTTTTTAAAAGGCTGGTGTATTGTTTCATTATATAAATGCATAATTAATATTTCACCAGTCCTTATTAACAGACCTTGGGTTGTTTCCAATTATTTACTATAACAAAATGCTATTGGGCAACATCTTTTTACAAGTGTATGTGTGAGTATGAAAGACCAAAACATCACTAGATCATTTTAAGTTGCTACTCTCTAAACTGTTCTGAGTTTAGTTATGCCTTCCAAGAGGAACAAAGACTAGAAAGTACTCCTAATTCTTGCTGCAGATACAAAAACAATTAGCAGTAAGTATATTTTCATTAAATATAGACCAAAGACTTGGAAAATTTTTGTTCCCCTTAGTGGAGAGAAAATGACAAACCAGGATCTACCATACCAGACTGGGTGAGGCATGATCTTCACCTAAAAAGGAATGACTGTGGAAGCTCAATTAGAAAAATGGGGAAAAGGGTCTCTTTTATGGAGAGGTCTCCTATTGGCTTGAGACCAGATGTTAAAGGGTTCACATAACAAGAAAAGACTTATCATTGAAAAATTTTAGATACCTCAGATACGAAGTTAAAGAAATTATAAAAGCTTAACAGGTGAAGCTCTGAAACTATTTGATTCTTTAATGTTCCTAATTTCCCAAAGTTCAAAGATCAGATGTTTGTTTTACAAAATATTACATCTGAGCATATACTTTTAAAAAAGAAACAAACAAAAAACAAAAATGATAAACGTCATAGCTCCTGTCTTCTTTAAATCACTCTAGCCGGCACCCTGGCCGGAGGACGGACACCCGAGCGGTGCCGGAGCCGCATCCACAGAGCTGCCCCGGTCGCCGGTCAGCGCTCAGGCTCGGGGTCGGGGCCGGTAACGGCGGCGGGGAGGAAGGCGAGGCCGCCCAAGCGGGGAGGAGCTTCCCAGGCCCACCCGCGGCCGTCGCTCCCGGCTCTCACCTCAGCTCTTCGTCGACACTCCGGCCGGGCTGTTCGGCCGAGGCCACCACAGAGGAAGTCGTAGAACTCTTGTTCTTCAGGATCCCCTTGATGGGCCGATGCGAGGCCGTCGAGGCCGCCATTGCCCGCCGCTCCGGCGGTCGGCTCAGCGTCGCTGCTTGGCGCTGGGTCCAGGAAGGAAAGGGCTGGGCGTGTGCACAGACTCGCCAGGCAGCCGCGGAGCCCGCCTGGGGCTAAAGCGGCCGCACCTGCTGTCGCGGAGACGACTACCGGAGTCGTTGTGACGACACAACGACCCAGACGCCAGGGCCGACGCCGCGCGGCTGGCGGCCCTTCGCGCGCCCTTCGCCACCGACACCTAACCGCGGCCAGCGGAGAGAAGCCGGCCTACTGCCCCAGCGCGGGAGCGACGCCGACGCCGAAGCCGAAGCCAAGCGGACCCGCCCTCTCGCGATATCTAGGGAGGGGCGGGGGCGGGGCGAGAACAAAGCCTACCTCCTCTTGTTCTCGCCCCGCCCCCTCCTGGTCTTTTGGTCCTCTCGATCCTACCCGGGCTCGGTCGCAGAGAGCCCAGGAGCTGTTTTAGAGAAGGTTCAGAGGTTTCTGGTTTGCCTCTCGGGAGGAAGAGAGAGCGAGAGGGAGAGCGAGTTACAGCTCTCTCACTTCCACCACTTTATAGGGTCCATATTGTTATTTCTGTTTTATAGATAGGAAAACTGACGCTCAAGGTGACATCATTCCCCAAAGATACTATCTGATTTTCAGAAAAATGATATATATGTCCCCTCTTTATTTCCATTTAACCGCATAAAATGTTTTAGCTATTATAAATTCATGGAATATTTGCATTAGAATGCTCCTTAGAGACCTGCTTTGAAATCACAGAATATTGACTTCTATGAAATCATAGAATACCAGCATTGAAATAGTCTAACCTAGTTTTACCATTGGCATAGCTAAAGGACAGAGAAGAGTGACCCAACCACTAATGGCAATTGTAGTGTGCGGTCATAGAACTTGAGACTTCTGACCTCTGGTGTTTCTGGGTCTGGTCTTCCCCCATTTTACCACATTCTCCCTATGTGTTTGTAATCCCATGGAAAAATATTGCAGGGAAATTTTTCTAGAATTGCAGTTTATAATGTGTCTCCCTACAAATTTTAGGAAATTCATTTAAGATACCCAGTTGTCCAACACTGCATAAAATTGGCCAGAAATCTTGGGTGCTGTCTAGGTGGTTCTAAGAAGAATCCCAAAGGAGAAACAAACAAAACCCTCACACACACACACACACACACACACACACACACACACACACACACACACATCCTCCCCAAGTTATTCTATGCCTGAGTGTGAAGGAAAGATCTCAGAGAGGACTTTGATAAAAGGAGACAGCTTGAGACTCTAAGGTGTCAGGATATGCACAGGATATGCGGGTGTCCAGGTTGTGGATGTTGTAAGGAGATGAAGATTCTGTGGAATGAAAGGGCAGAATTTTTTGAAGCTCTGGTAACAATCTCAGAACCGTGTTGTATATAGTCAAGCTAGGGCTAACAGTGGGAGTGGTGTCCACTCCAGCGCTACCCAGCCTCTCACCATGCAATGTCAGCATCAGGAGTTGTACAGATTGCAAAGGTAGAAGTCTCAGATTAACCAAGTTGCTTCCTGTTATGGATTGAATTGTGTCCCCCTAAAAATAAGATATGTTGAAGTACCTCAGAGTGTAAACTTAGGTGGAAATAGGGTAATTGCAGATCTAATTAGTTAAATTAATATGAGGTCATACTGGAGTTGGATGGGCTTTTAGTCTAATATGATTGGTATCTCTGTAAGAAGATGACCATATAAAGACAGAGAATGCCATGTGATGGCAGAGGACTGGAGTGATGCATCTATAAGCCAAGGTATCCAAAGCTGGGAGAAGCACGGAACAGATTCTCCTTTAGAGTGCTCAGAAGGAACCAGCCCTGCTGACATCTTGGTTTTGGACTTCTAGCTTCAGAACTGTGAAATTCTAAATTTCTGTTGTTTAGAGCTACCCAGTTTGTGGTACTTTGTTATGGTAGCCCTATATACTCCCTTCCCTCCCACTCCTACCCTCAGTTCCCAACTCCTTCGTCACCAGGCTTTCTCCTACCACCCTTTCCTGATCAGACCTCATCATCCTTATGACCCACTAGAGCAGAGCAGTCTAGTTCACCCGGAACTGCCATCTCCAGGAGACCAGCCCATTGGGGATTAATAGATCGTGAGTATGGAAGAGATCTTGTCAATCCCACCAGTAACTATCCAGCCTTCTCTCCAATAACTCCAGTGGCCAGCAGTTTGCCACCCCCAACACAGCTCATTTTATCTTTGGACACTTCTGACTCAGAAAGTTCTTCCTCAGGTTGAGTGGATACCTGGTTCCCAGCCCTACCCAGTGGGTCCACTGGGGTTGGGGGTGGGGTAAGAGACTGTGGATGGGGGGAAGGGCTGCAGTCTATCTTACCCCAGTGGCAGCCATCTCACTCACCTCATATCTCTGGGCCCTAAGTCTCACCTTCCTTGATACAGGCTCTGTGCCTTAAGGAGCAACACAGTTCATGTCGCTAGAACTCTGCTCCTCAGAAATGACTTCAGGGTTCCTGAAAACTATTCTGCTTTTATTGTCTGGAATCCAGCATCTAGCTGAGATCTTGGCATGAAACAGGGCTTCAGTTAAAAAAAAAAAATAAAAATTTTAAAAAATTTAAAAAAATGGCTGTTGAATGGTGATAACAGAAGGGAAGTGAGCAGGAAGGGCAGAAAGGCAACAGCTTTGCCAGTCAGGGTCCCCTGTGTTCCCCAAGGATTTCCCCAGGCAGGGCCTCCACAGCCATTCTCGGCACCTCCCTCTCCTTGCCCTACCTCTGTTCCAAGCCACAGGTCCCCAGCTGCCCTCCTCCCTCTCCACCTTGGATTGGATCTGACCTCACTTGCTAACAGCCCTGCCCAGCCCCTGGGGTAGAGAGAAGGTTCTCATTAAGGGGGAAGCAGGATGGCCGCTTTCCTTCCTGAGTCCTTTCCCATCACACACAACTTCCATCATATTCTAAGTTATTGGGCAGATTTGCTTTGTTCCTGCTTGGGCCCACAGTCACCTCCCTGAACCTGTGACTGGGCCCTTAATTAAACACTGTCTTGCTTTGAGACCCTCTAATGAAAACGTGTACCACAGTATGACATAATGTGTTTTATTACAGGTAATAAAATAAAATACTTTGGAACAGGAAATAATGACGAGTTCTCTGAAGAACCTTGAAAAAAAATGTTTCCCTCATCAAAATTAAAACTTTGCCTTTTGTATTATTTCTTCCACTCCCAACCCCACTAAAAGTGAATGCAAATGAATAGGACTTTCTTAATATTTAAAAAAAAGAATCAAATGTTAGTTTGCAAGATTGTGAGTACCAGTACAGTTTTTCCTTATAGTTTAGAGCAATTGAACCACTTGATTCCTCAGTGTGGCCCAAAGAAGATTTCCAAATGCCCCTAAATAGAACTCTCCTTCTATGCTTTGCTGAGATCCACTCTTGTAGGAAGTCATCTGGACAAAATAGATCAAACACTAAATTTGGCTGTATTTGTATTATTTCCTGAGTGTTGACGGTTTGGCTTCCAAGAGATGGATTGTGTATGGAATCTTCCATCGTGGATCCAGTTTCTGGAGGTAGCTATGGAGCTCAAAATCAAGCATATATTTAAAAATATATACATTTTTGAGTATTATCTCACAATTATTCCTGCTTTCTTTTTGAAGACTTCATCATGATTGCCTGATTCAATGCCACATATAGAGAGGACAGGACACTTTTTAATTTATTTACTTATTTTTTTTTAGAGAGAGTGAGAGAGATAGCACGAGTGGGGGAGAGGGGCAGAGGAAGAGGGAGTGAATCTTAAGCAGGATCCATGTTCAGCCTTAGTGTGGAGCCCGATGCAGGGCTCAAACTCACAAACTGTGAGATCATGACCTGAGCCAAGGTTAAGAGTTGGACACTTAACTGGCTGCCCCACCCAGGTGCCCCCCAATGCTTTTTTTCTAAAAAGTTTATTTATTTTGAGGGAGAGAGAGAGAGAACATGCCAGAGAGTGAGCAGGAGAGGGACAGAGAGGGAGAGAGAGAGAATCCCAAGCAGGCTTTGCGCTATCAGCATAAATGTGGGGCTCAAATTCATGAACAGTGAGATCATGTCCTGAGCCAAAATCAAGAGTCAGATGCTTCACTGACTGAGCCACCCAGGTGCCGCAGGAGACACTTTTAACGTACGCCCTTATGCGGCTAAGCCACTTGGCTCTCTGCTCATTGAAACTGGCTATTGAGGCCAATACCACTTCGTTTCTCACCGAGAACAGAATTTCAAACCTACAAAGGGCTTCTAGGTGGCTGGCTTCACCTAGCCTGCCTAAGTCATCAACCAGGGTTCACTGAGCAGAGCAATGGTAGTGCTTGCCTCCCAACCTCTGGACCAATAACCCAAACGTTGTGACTTAATGACCACTGAGTCAGCAGCAGCTCTTTGCTTGCCAAGAATAGCACATTGTTCTTTTCCTTTTCAAGTAGTCTCTCCACAGGACAAGAAAATCACAGATTTTGTAGTACATGGTAGAAATTCATGCATCAGGGGCAAGATTTTTTAAACAAAATACAAAAAGTATTCAAATGAGAGAAAGCCAAGGACAAAGATGAATCATTCTCTGCTTTAAAATGACTTTGCGGGGCACCTGGGTCGCTCAGTCGGTTAAGCGTCTGACTTCGGCTCAGGTCATTATCTCACAGTTTGTGGGTTCAAAGCCTGAGTCAGGCTCTGTGCTGACAGCTCAGAGCCTGGAGACTACTTTGGATTCTGTTGTCTCCCTCTCTCTCGCCCCTCCCCCACTCATGCTCTGTCTGTCTCTATTTCAAAAATAAATAAACCCCCCCAAAAAAGAAAATAAATAAATAAATAAATAAATAAATAAATAAATAAAAAAAATGACTGTGCTTTGCAACTCTCCACTGTTCTCGTCAAAGATATTTACTGAAATGATTCCTTAGCTTTACCATAGAAGCCTCCCATGGGCCAAATACTTTTTCCAAGAAGACTCACAGAACACATACACACCTGTCAGGTATTAAGGCTTGTGTTAGTTTCCAAATGTTTCCCAGTCCTTTGAAAACTAGTTAAATTTAGAGAATCTAGAGAAGCACTTGCTTCTTTCCAAAACTTATCAGACAAAAAAAAAAAAAAAAGGGAAAGAGGAAAGAAGGCAGGATAAGTAACGTGAAGAGCCTTAGAGTAGTAAATAGGAAATGTGAATTATTTTCTTGGCTAAACTACAAATTTATTTTGTGCCTGCCAGAAATCACTCAGTTTTTTGTGACTGCAAATTTTCCATACATCTCAACTGGTCTGGTTTGTAAATTATTGCAAGAAGTCAGCAAGCAGTGCCATATACTGTAATTTCATTGTGCTAATGTTGCCAGAATCTGTTTTAATATTCTCTGAACTCATAATGGAATCAGGAGTATAGATTTTGATTCAGAATACGTATGATGTTTTAATATAAACACTTCATGGAAAACCCGAAATGTATCTTGAAGCCTGTGTAGTCATTGTTTACACTAGGGAGACTGTTTTACTTTAATAACTATGTTTATGCTCACTTGCATTTGTTCCAATTTGAAATTTCTCAAATACGTAAGCTTCTTATTTTTATTTGACCGTTGTGACAGTCTCCAGATTTGTCTAGGGACCAGTCTCCATTTTCTTTCTGTCTATTCATCTTCACACTGCTCTCATGGTAAAACAAAAATTGGATTCTGTAATGAGCCTTCTTTATCTATAAATTCAAATCCACTTTGCCAGCTGTGGTGCTGAGCACAGAGCAAACAATTAGACCCTTCTCCACTTCTGTCACTTGCTCAAGGAGCTCAGTCTTCAGTGACTGCTTATTGCATAAGATAAAGTCCCATTCCTTGGGCCTTTACAATCTGGCCCCATCTGTTTCTCTTTTCACGTCCCCTCCTTCTCCCTGTGTTCTTTGCACCGGTCACACTACCCTTCTCAAGGTACCAGAGCACCACATATGTGCCCTCACTTTTTCATGCCTTTCCTAATCTGTGTGAAATGGCATCCTCCCTTCTTGCCCTGGAATTACCCCAGCTCAAAGGTCACCTCCTTCCCCACTCCACTTGGGCAGAGTTAGTCTCTGCCTCCACCAAGATCTTGAGGAACTGTTTGTATTCCTCTATCACATAGGGCCATAATTTTCTAAGTGTCTGTCTCTCCCACAGACACTTGGGGGCAGGTGCATTTCTCCCTTCACTGCCAACAGCACAGCTTAATGAATGTGGTGTCTGTTCATAAGAAGCCTTGAACGAGTGTTGGTCAATCAGTGAATAAACCATTCGGAAATTCCCCCCATCCAAATGATGGTTGACCTTAAAAACATCAATGTTGGAGCGCCTGGGTGGCTCAGCTGATTAAGCGACTATTGATCTCTGCTCAGGTCACAATCTCATGGGATGGAGCCCCTGCCAGGCTCCATGCTGAGCGGAGTGTGCAGCTTGGGATTCTCTCTCTGCCTCCCTCTGCCCCCTTCCCTGTTCATGCTCTCTCTTTCTCTCTCAAAATAAATAACCTTAAAAATATAAATTTCTTGGAAAACAAGCTGATTATATATCATCTTCTGCATGGCAGAATGCAATATTTACAGCTGTAATACTGGAAAGGAGCTCATAGAAATGAGGGCTACTGAATAGGGTAGAGGAGGCAACCATCAGTCAAAATCTTTATTGAGGGCTTTTTATATGCTAGGTTCTGTCCCAGGTGCCCCCTATTGCTTGGTTTCATAAATTGAACCACAGCAGTTACTTTCTTTCTTTTCAGAACCCTTTCTAAAAGCAAAGCAAAGCAAAGCAAAGCAAAACAAAACAAAACAAAACAAAACAAAACAAAACAAAACAAAACGTTATGAGGGGCACACACATCTACTTTTAGTTAGGTCTCTCCCAAGATTTGGTTCTGTGCTCTATGAGAACAATGTTGCTGTTTTCGTGAAGGTGTATCTTCCTATTTGTGTCAGCCAGGTGTTCCTATTATGTGGGCATGTGCTCTGGATAGGATTCCAGACCCTCTGTGTGCTCCTGTGGCCGACACAGGTGGGAGAAAACTCTCATTAGGAACCACAGAGCTCTCCCCAGAGCACCTGGTGTCTCGTTCCTTCCCCCATGGACAGGAAAGTCCGGAGAAAGCAAGACAAGGGAGACTGTGGAGAGAAGTTCTTATTTGGGAAACCAGCAGTAAGAGCCACGTGGGTTGGTGGTTTCTGTGCAAACATTCTCATCTGTGAAACATAAAGCAGGAAATAGTGGTTTTCAATAAACTTATATCTCCTATCAAGAACATTCTAGAGCACCAAAGAATTTGCTCCTCATTGTTTCTCATATATGGGGTTTTCTAGCCAGTGTCTGGAAGGGAATTGAACTAAAAATGAAGCCAAAGTGAAAAGCAGCTTTGTTCCTAGAATCGTTTTTGTTTTTGTTTTTGTCTTTTAACTACGGTACAACTATATTGTTGTATTGTAGGTAACTAACTAGAATATTCTTTCTAACTGCCTGTCACTAATAGTTTACCTACTGGGAAACCCAACTCTGTCCAAATAAAGCCCTCAGCCCGCATTGATTTTGTCTCAGTTTTATGGTAAGCTTTTATGATAGGGTTTACCATACCCCTAATATTCTGATACTCTTAGGTACACTGCTCAGCTGTGCTTGTCAAAGGCAATTACATTTGCTACATTTCATAAGGGTCCAGAAGCATGTTTGGTTCTGTGCTAGAAAGGGTTGCAGTGTAGGATTGTGGAGTTTTATGGGTGATCATAGTTGAAACCCACTTTGATCTTGCTAGATCTCTTCAAATAGCAAACAATAAATTAAGGCTGCAGAATAAATTCCCTCTGACTCTTTTAGGGTCAAAACAAATGCATAAAAACATTAACTGCTTTTGTTTCATGCTTCCTGTCTCTACGGAGGTAGGGGGCAGCGGAATAGAAATAAAGAAAAAATATATGGAGTAGGTAGGGATAAAATCCTCTGGTTAATCAAGTTAGCATACTTACTAAATGTGAGATTACATTTGAACATAATGAAATTAACTCAATGCTAAAATAACCCCAAGCAGAATTTAGCACAAATCACCCCCACCCCCACCCTTTCCCCAGGCATTGAACTCGGCTTTCAATTTTGCCAGGCTCTGGGACCTGGCCAACTAGGAGCCAGCTAGGCTAAGAGCACTTCTCTCCCAGCTCAGCCAGCTCTCAGAGACTGCAAATGGCATCGTGGTTTAGCTCTTTCACACCCAAGGCCAGCTCCGCTCAATAAGCCTCCCAACCCTGTTACCTTTAGCTTTCCTGGATATGCAGTCTCTTTCCCCACTGCCATCTTCAGGCATCTCAGTGCTGCTTCTCCTCAGCCCTGTCTGCTGGGCAATCCAGCCTCCCCATTCCTCACAAACAAACTGCTTACACTCTGGGCGAGAATCAGAATATTTGATAACCAAAATGGTGTGGGCTGGCCCCAAGCAAGCAGAAAGGAAAATGGCCATCATGCAGATGTGGATTCATATAATTCACGGGGCCTTCTGCTATACCCAGTGCTGCTCCTTTAGTTTCTGGGCTCACTGGGTGGGGGGCAACCTAAGGGTGGTCAAGTGATGGGGAATACTCTGGAGGCTGGGAAGAGTGGCTTATCCTGGTCCTGTTGTACTGGTACATACCCACTGAGTATCAGTCCCTCTGGGACCCCAAATGACTTCCCAGAATGTTGCCTGCATTCCTCACTTTAACAGAATTCTGGTCTTTACTCTTCCTCACAGCTCTTACAAATCACTGCTGGCTGTTTACTATGTGCCTCAGAGTCAGGGCAAGGAAGGGGTGGAGCTTTCCCTTGACTCTCCAGGCTGACCCTTCTTCATGGCTCCCCCACCCCAGCCCACCTCCCCAGGTGAAAACTCCCTCCTGAACTACTATGCATCCCTGTCTACTCCTTTCAGTTGCTGCCATCTCATAAGCTCCTGCCAATCTTCATGTTTTATCAAGAACTTTGGCTCATTTCCCCACCCCTCGTTTGCACTGTGAATTAACAAGTTAGTATTCTGACTTTACTCTTTAAATGCAAGTTAAGTTACTTCCCAGACGACTCCCCGTCACAGTCACCCTGAAACCCAAATTCTTTGTCATGGTTTTCATGATGAGCTGACCCTCGACCACCTGATCCAGCTTTATATTCCACAGACCCTGGACCCCGATGCTACCAAATTATGTGAGTTCTCTTGTCTGACAGTCTTTCTTCTGCCTGGGATGCACTTCCTCACCCTTCTGGCTCTGGCCTGCTCTTGTTTGTTCTGAATGAAGCTCAGGATTTGCTCCTCAGTGAAACCTTCTTTGACCCTTTCAGGCCAGGGTCAGGTGACCCTCCTCTGTACTCCCAGAGTGCCCCGTTCTAACCTCGATTACGGTCTTTGAATCCTGTGTGGTCTCCAAATCCTACATTGTGATGATTGATTTTTTTGTTTTTCTTTCCCTTTAGACTGTAAGCAACTCAAGTAAACTCCAGGTCAATTCTCCTAAAAGCAGTGTGCCTAATATAATGCCCCTTTTTGGCATCTGCAGAGGTATTTCGTGCTCTTCCCCCCCCCCCCCCCCACCAATTTTTGGCATTTTTATTTTACTTCCTCCTGATGGAATTTGTTTTTCGCATTTTAGTTTGCTTTTTCTTGATGGAGTTGCTGGATTTCCACAGACATTAGATGTGGACTCTAGGGCACTTCCCTTAAAGGGGTAGTATTTGTGATTGCGCATGATGGAGGTTGAGCAGCAAAGCCTGAGTGGGGTAGGGATGGAGCAATCAGCAAGCATCTGGAATCATTGCTGTGGATGAGATATGGAGATACGGAGACTCTGAAGACTGCAGGTGTAGGTGTCTGTAGGTGGATCCCAACTGTAAATGCTTGAAAAAGCTTGCATTCTGTCACCCATAATATTTGGTAAAAATTAGTATGCATAATGAGCATTTCAGAATCCAGTATATTTTATAGTGATTTTGAGATCTTGATTATAGTATCATAGTAAATACAAGAAAAATAAGTTAAAAGGGACCTAGCAATACCATCATTCATAAGATGTTATAAGTCTGTTATGAGCTAATTTGAACCACAAAATCTGAGTTGCTTTTAGTCAAAATATTTTTTAAAAGTCTTTAAAATGCCAAAAATATGGGAACAAACACTAGAAAAGATAAAAGAAAAAGGTCTCAAAAGAGGATTGACTTTTGAGCCGTGCTCCACACCCAATCAGTCACGTGTTAACTTCATTCCTCTGTGCTGGAAGCGGGGGATGCAAAAATGAATGACAGGGTTCCTGCCCTGAAGGCCCTCACCATTTAGTAGGAGATGAGGCTGGCCAATGAACAGCAAAGAGTCAAGGAGATAATTTAGGTCAATAATTTAGAGGGACACACTGGATTTATCTTTGCAGGCAGTAATTCTAAGAATAAGAGCTGCCTTCCTGCCACAGCTAGTATGTGAGCCATTGGAGTTCTCAGGCATGATTCAAATAATGAGTCAAACCAGTCCTCAGAGCAGTTAACTGAAAACATTGCATAGGCTACCAATCTCTGTCCCTCAGGCAGAAGACGACCATACTATGTCTTGACCATTATTGAATTCGGTGGCTTAATGTAATGTTTTCTGGCACATTCTGGGGATTCAGTTTTTAGAAAGTTGCTCCACCACCTGAATATTATTCTGAAATAATAATTATGCTTAATTTAAAATTGCTTTGCTTTGTGATTTTTTTTTTTTAGTGTTGTGTTTAACATTTAGGGTACCGTCCTTCTGTACTAAAAATCATCTCTTAGGGAGTCATCTATTGGTTGCTCTTTGGGCTTTAAAGGAGATGTCTTTCTTTAAGATGGTGGTAGAAGTGGTCACTACAGTACTATTAATTATAATGACTAATATCAGTTAATCATGAGCTTTGAGTGCCAAGAATGATTCTCAAAGATAGGCTATTCGTTGGTAAATCTCTCATTTTCATAGTCTTCCTTACAGTGGGTAATTCTTTCGTTGTTGGTTAGCAGGAGATACAGTACCTCAGGCTTTTTGTTTGTTTGAAATTATTGAAATTGAAATGGTTTGAAATTGAAATGATTTGAGGAGTGCTCAGTGGCTCAGTCGAATAAGCATCCGACTCTTGATTTGGGCTCAGGTCATAATCTCACCGTTGGTGAGATCAAGTCCCACTATTAGCAAAGAGCCTACTTGGGATTCTCTTTCTCCCTTTCTTTTTTGCCCTCCCCCCCAAATAAATAAACTTAGAAAAAGAAATCGAAATTATTTGAAATTCTATCTCCTTCCAATGAAAGCTATACTTTTCTATTACAATTAAAAACAGATTTCAGAATGGGCAATGTTTCCAAGGAGCAGCAAGACAGAAGGGATGAATGAATGAACTGGGGTGCATTTTCTGTAACATGCAAAGAGAAAATGAGAACTAGACACAAAGAAAACATTCAGGCTCATTAAAAAATTAGTAATGTTTCTCAATCAATGTATTAAGTACCTGCAATCAGTTTTCACCCTTCAAATCAAGAGGTGGCAGTGTAGTCTCTTGGGAGGAGGGGGAGTGGGTATTAGGAGCTCCTATTTTTCATGTTTCCTGTGCTGTCCTTGCCCACATGGACCCAGATGCTGGAAAGGTCTCATGAAATCAGTCAGTGCCTTGATTCCTAGTAGAGTTGCCCCTTAAATATGCGAAATAATATCCCTAATGCTAACAATAGCCCGAGTTTGAATCCAAGAATTCCATGTTGGTCATCTCATGTACCTGGTAGCCCTGGGGAGTCCTCTTCTTACTCATCTGTAATGATACAGAGTATCATCAAGCCTAGCCAAAGTTGTTTCCTTGATAATTATTCCTTGGATATAACCTCCTATGTAGTAGTTGTTGACCTGCCAAATGCAACGCTCACTTTGTACCATGCCTTCATGAACCAAAAAACTATGGTACACTCATAGGAGGTGTTTTGTTGTTTTATTTGTGGGGGAAGAATCAAAACTCCCAAGGCATCCTATGAGTAAATTACTTCTCTGATAGAAAGTAGTGTCCAAGTCATAACTATAACTAGTGGCATAGTTTTATTCAAGTCATTTCACTTTCTGGACTTCATATGTGCAAAAGTACATATGAATGTGCATACAGCAGTATATTGTGGGAACACAGCAGAAATAGTAAATTGGGAAGTAATCTTAGCTGAATATGCTGAAGCCCATGAATATGGGATATTTGTATTAATTTGGGTTCTATTATCACTTCCATGACTGATTCTTTTTGAGCCCTGGGGCATTTATTCATTCAAGTCCATTCATTTGTTCATTCATTCGTTCATTCATTCAGTAAAAATGTATTGTATACTATGGGGCACCTGTGTGGTTCAGTTGGTTGGGCGTCTGACTCTTGATTTCTGCTCAGGTCATGATCTCATGGTTTGTGAGATCGAGCTCAGAGCCTGATTGGGGTTCTCTCTCTCCCTCTTTTTCTGCCCCTTCCACACTGATGCCTGTGTGTGTGTGTGTGTGTGTGTGTGTGCACGTTCTCTCTCAAAATAAAATAAACTTAAAGGATTATTGTATACTGTCAGGTACTGTCCTAACCTCTGAGAATATAAGATATACAAAAAAGCAGGGCTCTTGACTTCAGAAAGCCTACATTCCAATGAGAAAGATGGACAATAAATACATAAGCAAGTAAGTAAACAAGATAATTGCAGATTGTGAAAAGTGGTTAAGAAAGAAATAGAAAGGGTTATGGGATTGAAGGTAATGGGGCTAATCACTTTCAGGTAGATGCTTGTAGAGATGCCATCTGAGTGAGACTTGACAAATGAAATGCCAAACTTCAGCTTCTCAGCCTGACAAGGTAGAGAGGTTATTCATGTCAGCAATCTGTAAGTGCAAAAATGACCCATTTAGACTGTTTCCCACAGCACATTTTGTGCAAAATGTACAAAATGCCCTTAAGCAGAATAACACAGATGTCAGCCTCAATTTTTAGATTTCCATGGCATCCTCCAGTAGAGTTGGTCCTGGCCATTACCAGTATTAAGCTTAAAAATAAAACTGCCAGTTATTTTACCAGCAAAAGCAGGTTTATTTGGGAATGACAATGAATCACAATTCGGGACAAGCCCCCAGGGCAAAACCATAGGCAAGTCCTGAGAACAAAGGAGAGGAACATTTTTTTTTAGGTTTATTCATTTTTCAGAGACAGAGAGAGGGGGTGAGTAGGGGCAGAGAGGGATGGAGACACAGAATCTGAAGCAGGCTCTAGTTTCTGAGCTGTCAGCACAGAGCCTGATGTGGGGCTGGAACCCACAGACGTGAGACTATGACCTGAGCTGAAGTCAGATGCTTAACTGACAGCCACCCAGGTGCTCTGGAGAGGAACACTCTTCTATAGAGGAAAGGAGGAAGTTAGGAGGGCTGTTATAAATTAAAAAGTCCATTGGTGTAAACTGGGCATTTGCAGTATAGTGGCTTTTCATTGGCTGAACAGTGATAGTCTCTCATTGGCTGGGCTGTTGCCAGAGGAGGAGTAAAAACTTTCCTCCTTTTGCTGGGGTAGTAAAGTAGTACCCTTGTGCAAGATGTCTCTTCCTGTTGGGTCTGCAATTGAGGGGTGGTAGCCCCTGAGAGCTCCCCCCGCTGACCTCCTGACTCCATTCTAATTGGGTTTCCTTTACCAATTTTCACACCAACTGCTCCCTCATTTGGGGAGGGAGGATGCAGGGAGCTCTCTGACTCTGTGGTGCATGTTCTGGCTTCATTAGTCCTGCTCAGATCAGGCTGCAGGCAAAGAAGAAACACCTGCTTAGTCACAGCTGAACTGTGCTGAGAAAAGAGTGACCACCCGCTTCCTTTAGCTCTGCTCACGTTGGCCAACGAGCTTCTGAGCCCATTTGTCATCTCCTGGGAATAGAGCTGACTCAGAGCATTGGCTTCTTGTTTGACCTGGAAACAGCTGGAAACAGAAGGCTTGGATAAAAAGCAGGTGGAGCTGGTGGCTGCCTATGTAATAGGGAAATTTTCTGCCCTGACCTGTCCTCAATGCTTGAAATTTTACTGCTACAAGTTAGCATCCAATCCACTCAGTTTCGAAAGGTTTTTATTTGGCTTTAGTCTTCAGTTTTCTCAATTTTTTGGAGGAGGTAGCCACTCTTTAAATATTATAATTTAACATCTTAAAAGGGGCTCACAAAAAATTCTATACATAACAAGAGTCAGTTTATAGGTGACCTATCCAGAATTACCCCACCTCTGAAATGACAAATTCATACACTCTACTCTTACAGCATAACTCCTAGTCTTCTGACCCGCCCACTGAATTACTCTCATTACATTGCTCTCTAGCCTCCTGGAGACCTCTCCTGCCATGACTGGTTCACAGTCTCTGTCTGATGTAAGACACAGATAAATGGAATTCAAGGTAGAAGTCCATCAGTCTACGTTTGCTATTTCCACCATTCAGCTTAAGAAATAAAACATTATTGTGGTAGGCTAGCAATGCCTTCCCTCCCAAAGATATCAGCTCCTAATCCCTAAAACCTATAAATGTTAAATTTGGAGAAAAGGTCTTTGCAGATGTGCTTAAATTAAGAATCTTGGATGAGGAGATTATCCTGGATCATCTGAATGGGTTCTAAATGTCATCACAAGTGTCCTTATAAGGGAGGTGGCAGAGGGAGATTACACACACACACACACACACACACACACAACTAAGGCCCTGTGAAGACAGAGCAGGAAGAGATTTGAAGACTGGAGTGGTGTGGCCACAAACCAAGGAATGCCAGCAGCCACCAGAAGCTGGAAAAGGTAAGGAAGAGATTTTCTTCTAGAGCCTCGAGAAGGAGCATGGCCCTGCCTACACCTTCATTCTGGCTCAGTGATCTCGATTTTGGACTTTAGGCCTTCAGAACTGTGAGGAAATAAATTTTGGTTGTTATAAGTCACCAAATTTGAAATAATTTCTTACAGCAGCCACAGAAAATTAATACAATTACCAATGCAGTGGAAGCTACTGGTGTTTCCCTACCCACCTGCAACCCACTCCTTCTACCTTAGGAGGTAACTAAGACTTTGAATTTGGCATTTATAATTCTCTGAATTTCATACTTTTATTAGATATATATGTATTCTGAAGTAATGTCATTTTGTGTATTGTATTCTCCTGTATCCTTTCACATTTTGCTTTTATACTTCTGCATATCCTTTGTTTATATGTGTAAATATGTATTATAAATTATATATAATGACACGTTGCTCTAGTTCATTTTTACTGTTGCATAGTATTCCATTGTGTGTGTGTGTGTGTGTATGTGTATGTTTGTGTGTGTGTGTGTATGTGTGTGTGTGTGCACGCATACATCTCAATTTTAAAACCAATTCTTCTGGGAGCACTTGGGTGGCTCAGTCAGTTAAGCATCTGACTTCAGCTCAGGTCATGATCTAGAGGTCTGTGGGTCCCAGACCCACAATGGGCTCTGTGCTGACAGCTCAGAGCCTGGAGCCTGCTTCGGATTCTGTGTCTGTCTCTCTCTCTCTGCCCCTCCTCTCCTTGCACTCTTTCTCTCTCTCTCTCAAAAATAAATAAACATTAAAAAACAAGATAAAATGATCAAAGCCCATTAAAAAAATAAAATCAATTCTTCTGTTGATGGATATTTCGGTTGTTTATAGTTTTTCAGTCTTTCAGACAGTGATACAATGAAGATCTTTGCACAGGCCTTCTTCTGCTCATGTGTAGGAGTGTTTCTAGAATAGTTACCAGAGAATAGAATTACTAGGTGAAAGGTTGTGTCATCCTCAGTCACGCTAGATATTGCCAGTAAAAGTGCCAATGTACACTTGGTGGGTTGGATTTTGACAGCAGGAGATTTCAATAAGGGGACTGGTGTGGGCCTGAGAAACAGAGCTAGTGGTAGCTATTCGGTTCTGTTTGACAAAGCAGCAGGTCCCGTTTGAGGCATGAAAGCAAATCTGAATTTCCTGCGGGGACTTTCTGCAATCTTTGCCCTCTTCTGCCCGCTCTCTCCCCGTTCTGGGATGTCTTCCCTAGAAGCTGATCTAATCTCTCGGGTAACTGTGGCATGCCTCGGTTGAGACCAGTGGACTGGGAGCCTGAGGAGCAAAGGGAGGAGGGGCAGGGAAACTGGGCTGGAAGGGCCACGGGAGGGGAGGCCTGAGGTGTCAGCCAGGAGACCGCAATCAGGCAGCACTTGAAGTCTCTAAGCAGAAGTGAGCACCTGCCACTCTGCAGGTGTCCGGAGGCATCGGGAGGGCTTCAGCACCTGAGGTCAAGAGATTTGGAATAAAGGTCTGCATGGTTGACCATGTGTATCAAGGATTGGCCTTTGATAACACTTTCCTCAAGTCCCCTTCGAACCGTGCTCACTGAGAGAGTCACTTTATAATTCAGTGAGCTGCTGCTTTGCCTGCATCTCTGGGTGCACTGAACGTGCTGAAGTGTCGGCTGAAGGCTGACATTTTATATTTGAATTATAATTGGCAGTCCAGGAAAATTCAGGAGAGTTAAATGTCATACATCCAATGCATTTATAGAATGTAACATGTTATAAGAGTAATAAAATATGTACTGCACATTTTATGCATACAAATAACGTACAGCATGAAAAAAGACATGTGTATTGATTAAAAAACAGGGCAAAGTGTGTATGTGTGTGCCCGCGTGTACACTGATAAGGATTAGAAGACACAAAACAATGCCAAGAGTTGGTCTTTTAAGTTTATGGCTCATTTTCCCTATAAAGATACGGGTACTTTCTCTTTCTTTTTGTTTTTTTTTTTTTAATTTTTTTTTAATGTTTATTCATTTTTGGGAGAGAGAGACCAAGTGCGAGCAGGGGAGGGGCAGAGAGAGAGGGAGACACAGAATCCGAAGCTGGTTCCAGGCTCTGATTGAGCTGTCAGCACAGAGCCGGACACGGGGCTTGAACTCACGGGGGCCGTGAGATCATGACCTGAGCTGAAGTCCTACGCTTAATGACGCTTCACTGACTCAGTCACCCAGGCGTCCCGGCACTTTCTCCTTCTTAGCAAAAAAATTGCTCTATATTAATCATGTCCAAAACTATAGAACTATAAACATTTGACCTGGAAGAGTCCTTGGAGATACCTCATCTAGGTCAGCTCTTTCAGTAACAGGCAAGTGAGGAGACAAGCCTGACGGGGAGGAGGTCTGCTAGAGTAAGCCGCTAACACACCTGGGGCTGGGGTCAGTGCTAGATCCCATCCCAGCGCACTTCCCACCATGGGACCTCTTAGCATGTCAGCCCATTCAGATCACCTCATTTTGCTGGAAAATGTTTGATAACTCTTGATGAGTCTATTTTAATTTAATATTTGGTATTCAGTCAAAAAACTGATTTTAGCAGAAAAGTTGACCATATTTAACAAAATATTTTAAAATTTTAATAGTTTCTTATAATTATCATGGTGACAGTGATTGCATTTTTGGGGAAATCTTATAAAATTACAACATGTTTAGACAACTGTGCAAATGCGAACTTTCTAAATTACTTGATATCCTCCTCCATGTCTCCTAGAAATAAACAGAGGACCTTGTTAATAGTAAATAAAGATTGCTTTAATAACATACCCTATATTCACACAACAAGCCATCATCTCAAATGTATGGGATTACAGTGGGATGGGAGTCCAGAAAGACCTCAAAGTCTGAAGTAGTTACTGGAAGAAGAAGCCTATTTCTTGCCATTGGTGCTAGACTTGCCAGAGGGTAGGCTGAACTAGAAGGAAGTTTTAGGGTCCAAAGTTTTAGGGCCCTTACTACAAACACCCACAACAAAAATAAAAAAGGAGGAAACCACTTTGAATTCCAGCACTCTCACACGGTAATTGCTTTCATTTTCCCTGTTCACTTTTAGTCCTTCATTTTATGCCTTCATTTCATGTAACTATAAATACAACATCATTACAATGCTACATTCTTTTTTCACTCCACGTTATACCATGAACACTTTTGTCTTAGTGCTATTTTGGTTGCAAGGAACATTCACTCAGTCAAGTTAAATTACCTCAAAAAAAAAAAAAAAAGTGTGTGTGTGGCTAATGTCACAGAAATCCAAGGACAGGAACCTAAGTCAGCTAAGCGCCCCAAGACTTGGGAGGAGGGCTTGGGAAGGCAAGTGATCAGCTACTGGAGCGGCTCTGTTAGGCGCTTGGGGTGGGGTCTCTGCCCACCTCTGCACTTCTGTTCCACACTCTCCTAATTTGAGTCATGCATCACCAACAATAGCCGCCCCAAACAACATGACTTTACAGTTCCAGAGTTTTTAATCATTCTTTCTCCAGATCTCTGGACGTCAAATCCTGATTTCATGGAGCTAATTTATCTTTTCTGTCCTGTGAGGCCACAGAGACAGAGGTTTCTGCCCAACCTGTGGACTGGCTGTCACTAGCTCAGGCGGACGCACCTTGGTTCAATCGGGGGTGGCTCAGAGGCACGACCTCCAGATACTAGCCCTCCAGGCAGCAAGGCCGTAGGCAGGGGCCCCCACCCTCAAGCAGTGCGTGTGGGTGGACAGGTAGCAGCTCTCGTGTGGCTGCCTAGCCTTCATAACTACCAACTTTAATGAACATACAACATTAATTCTGTTCTGCCATTTACGATCCCATTTCCTCTTAGTATTAGCCTTAATTGAGCTCCTTTCGGTTTGGGGACTGCTACAAGTAAAACGATGACGAACATTATTGTGCATGCTTCTTCCCTTTCATCTGGATTGATCAAAAAAGCTTTCAATTACCTAGAAATTACATTTTCTGGGCACCTTCAGGATATAAAACATAACCTTATGTTTTTTTGTTCAAAAAGTACCTGAAAAAAAATGAAAAAAAAAAAAAAAAGAAAAGTACCTATATTTACTAGAGACTTATACATAGGTAGTTATGGGCAAATTAAGAGGATGTGGTATCTGGGGTTTGCTTCAAACACCCTAGGAAAAATACTGGGGGACACCGGGTGATAGCCGAAGCGAGACTGGTGACATGTTGATGACTGTTAGAGCTGACAGTGGGTATGTGGGGATTTACTCTCTACTATTGTCTCTATTTTGCTGATTATCTGACTTCTCTTCTCTTCCTCTACCT
Source organism: Acinonyx jubatus (assembly GCF_027475565.1). Lineage (NCBI taxonomy): Eukaryota > Metazoa > Chordata > Mammalia > Carnivora > Felidae > Acinonyx > Acinonyx jubatus. The sequence goes on along the minus strand of NC_069384.1, from coordinate 72,017,947 downwards.
TCTGAATTTTTTGCTCTTTCCCCCAGGTTTCCTCAAGTTACTTGGTGCCCACATGCTTCCCTCTGGATTCCCAAAAGTTTTTGTCAGGTTTAGTCACCCCTGATACCTGCTTCATGGTTTCCTTTTCCTTTACTGGAAAACTCAAGCCCATCCATCTACACATTCAGTCAGTACTTCATTCACATATACACTCTGAGTCTATGTGTTGGGCAAGACACTGTAAAAGGGACAAACTGTAGTCACCTTCATGGTCTTTGATGTTCCTCTGCTGTTAAGAGGAATGCAGTCATAACTTATTTTGTACCATGAGCTGAAAGACGGGCAGCTTAACACTCTTGGGAGTAACCGTATTTGAGAAGAGGAGCCAACAAGAGGAGCGTGATATAGCACAGGGCTCAAGAGCAGGCAGAGCTGGGAGACAGGATCCGCTTTGGTACCTACCGCCCCCTTCCTGCCTTTCTGCCAGGTAGTTTTCAGAACCGGAAGCTACAATTTGAGGTCGCATTTATGTAACAAAAGGAAAATTGTACATATTGAGATCCCTGGGATTTTTGTAACCGTTAAAACATTAAAGAGTCTCACGTGCTCAAGGGAACTCATACTTTATGATCATGCTGAAAAAGCCAAAATCTAATCAAATGGCTTAATTTCGGAGTCATTACCCAAAGCCTTCGTAGATTATAAATGCCATGTGAACTAAGTGAAACTGCAGGGTGATAATTCTGAGGTCTTTCTGATTTTAAAACTCATAATGCAAAAAAAAACCAAAAAAAACAAAAAAAAAACCCAAAAACAGCAACAACAACAACAAAACAACAACTCAAGGTGGTTCCTGATTGTCCGAAGTTGGAACACCCAGAGGTGGGGCTGCACTCCTCAGCTTGGATTATACTTGCATCTTTACTTGTCAGTTTCTCTTGCTAGACTGTAAGCTTCCACAGGATGACAGGGTTCTAGATTTTTCAATGCCCAGAATGCAGTTGGGCCTCGGTAAATATCCATTGAATGAGAGACCCCAAAAAAGTTGATTTTCTAAAAAACAAAAAAATCCCCATAGTCTTCTCCCTTATAGATTCTCTCCTGCACAGACACCAAGATGGTCCCATTCTTTAGCCTGACTCTGAAGACCTCCTGATGAGAAAGTAAATACTTCAGAGAAACTGCCTGTCAGAGACTCAGAAAACCCAAATGATTCCCCCTAAAGGAGTGCCTACTGGGGGCACCTGGGTGGCTCAGTCGGTTAAGTGTCCGACTTCAGCTCAGGTCATGATCTCGTGGGCGATGGTCTGTGAGTTCGAGTCCCGCATCAGGCTCTGTGCTGACAGCTCAGAGCCTGGAGCCTGCTTCAGATTCTGTGTCTCCCTCTCTCTCTGCCCCTCCCCAGCTCATGTTCTGTCTCTCTTTCTCTCTCTCTCTCAGGAATGAATAAATGTTAAAAAAAAAAAAAAAAAAAAGAGGAGTGTCTACTGTAGGATGTGGCACCTGGACTCAGGTCACCCATAATAGGCCTTTGCGGTCTGCTTTCTCTTTCCAGAAACAGGATTGTTCTCTTTAAACTTAAACTGTACAGTGCTTTGTTTCTTTCAACAGAACTGTTCATGGATCTCCAAACATAAGCATATAATTGAAAACCCACAATAATCAATTCAGAATCTACTGTGAGCACAGCAGGTCAGCAACAAGTTTATTATTAGACTGGCAAGGTAACATGGTACATGGCTAAGTGTTTGGGCCAGCGTTCCTTGACTTTCTCTCCACAGGCTTCTGCTTTCAAATTTCCCCTCTGGTGTTTGCAATGTTGCCGTGGTTGGTTTGTCTTTATAAAGGGTGGGGTGGGGGGAAGCAAAGCAAAAGAAGTAACATTGAGTGAAGGCAGGTTCCCTTTAGAGCCTCTTACAGTGGCTCAGGGCAGTTCACCTGATCTGTGATAGTCATTTTTTCTATATCAATTTCATTAGAAGTCAAGATATCTTTTAGATAGGTCACTGTTTCTGGAGGGAGATAAGGGTTTCTTCCCAAGATCCAAACATGATCCATGTGAAAAAGCCAGACGATTGTGGTACAGGAGTACACGAGGGCGTAGTTCTCATAGTCGGTGGCCAGGACCCAGTATGGAGCAGATGGCATCACTGAGAACCAGAGGAGAGCAGTATTAAGAGGGACCAGGACAAGAGGAACCTTCATCTCTGGGACCCTGGAAGCCAGGATCCTAGTTCTTCTACTGTAGTAGAACTTAAAAAAAATTAAAAAAAAATTTTTTTTAATGTTTTATTTATTTTGAAGACAGAGAGAGACAGAGCATGAGTGGGGGTGGGGCAGACAGAGAGGGGGACATAGAATCTGAAGCAGGCTCCAGGCTCTGGGCTGTCAGCACAGAGCCTGACATGGGGCTCGAACTCACAAACTGTGAGATCATGACCTGGGCCGAAGTCGGACGCTCAACCGACTAAGCCACCTGGGCGTCCCCCCAATTTTTTTTTAAATGTTTATTTATTTTTGAGAGAGAGAGAGACAAAGAGAGTAAGCAAGAGAGGGGCAGAGAGAGGGAGACAGAATCTGAAGCAAGTTCCACGCTCAGAGCTGTCAGTACAGAGCCCGATATGGGACTCCAACCCATGAACCGTGAGATCATGACCTGAGCTGAAGTCGGACACTTAACCAACTGGGCCACCCAGGCACCCCAAGAGTAGTGGTTCTTAATTCTGGCTTTATGTGGGAATCTTATGGGAACTTTGACAAATACTAGGCCATGTTTCTCCAGACTGATGTGGAGGTGGTTGGTACTCTTGAAGGCTCCCCCATGATTCTAATGTGCAGCCAAAGGTTAGAGCCATCCTTCTGGATCCTTCTTCCCTGATAACACATCAGTCTGCAGAAAGCCACAGTAATGGGGTGTTTTGCCAGACCTCCTAGACTAACAGGCTGCACTTAGCACCAGTACGTATGGAGGCACCACTTAGCTAAGTGGAGTTAAGATGGCAAGGTCAGGGGCCCCCAGGCTTTCCAAGTCTGTACTTCCCAATTTCCTCTAGAACCTGTCTGAGAAAGGAAGTAAGGGCTAATGTTGGTGTGTTTATTTTCTTTCTGTGTGACCTTCGAAAGTTCTTTTGCTCTCAAGAATATGGTAAATCAGGTGGTAACAGGTTATAAACTCCTCCTCACAAGGGGCCCATGAAGATTCATTGACAGAGGTCTGCACAGTGTTGAAAGCTTAGCCTTAAAGGGTCCTTACAACAAGAGAGGGAGGATTTACCTTCTCCGTTTGAATCCAGAGACTTCCTCTGTGAACTTGACCTCCACAGCCAAGGTCCAAGCCAAGGAAATGTCATAGCCCAACTTGTTAAAGTTAAGTGGAAAATGGGCCCAAATGGGAGAAAGCTGTGAACTGACCCCATAAGAACAAAAGATTTGGACACAATCTGCTTTCTTGGGTTTCAAGCAACCCACCTCCTCCATTCAAAAATAACCCCCTCTCTTTGCTAAGTCAAACCAGATCTCAGCACTCGTGAATGACCATGAGAAGCTGGACAAAAGAGGCAGGGTGTAAGAGATTAGAACTTGGCTGGGTGTCAGGGACCCAGCTGGTTATCAGGACAACACAAGAGGGCTAGTCCAGATGACCACCCACTGAGGTCCCTCCTACCTCTGACTTTCTACCTGTTTATAAATATGAAAACAGAAGGACAGTTGGAGGACATCTGGACAGAAGCCTGCACAAGGCTACAGGGCCCACACTGAGTGGGCCCTGACTTACCTTTCTAGCACCATTGGTGCCTGCCTGCCGGGCTCACTATTGAGAGCTTGTATTCATCACAGATCTGCGACCTTTGAATTTCCACTGCTTTGTGTGTTCCCAGCTGGACTGGGAACTCTGCAACCCTGAGTGGTTTGGGGGAAATATGTCTTCCAACCTCTTCCTGCCAAGGCGACGCGCCCCGCCTGCACAGAGCCACACATTCACACGCTGTCTTCCTCCCACAGGGTCTAGCTCTCAAGCATACATTTACCCAGACATTTCCTCATAGCAAAGAAAACTTCCACATCTCTTTATTACCTGAAAACTCTGACCGTTTCCTACTGCTTATGGAAGGCATGTCAACCCATTACATGGCTTTTGAGGCTCTTCCCAGTCTTGTCTCGTGCTCCATGTACCCGCCCATCCTCTAGGCTTCTCTCTCCAGACCTTTCCTCAAGCCATTCCTCCTCCTGGGAAAGCCTTTCCCATAGTCTCCTCCACACCCTGGAAGACCCAATGCAAACACCTGATCCCTTCAACCAGAGTGAATCTCTTCCTCCTCTGTTTCCTCTGCCAGCAGCTCCTGCCTCCTTTAGCTCCTGTTACAGGCCTCCTTGTGAAGGTCGTGCACATAGTATTTGGCCTTCACTTCCATCCCCCCTTCCTCAGTGGAGAGTTTGGGAGACCTTCGTTTTGGTCCCAACTCTGCCTCTAATTGGTCTAGCGACCTTGCCTATATCACCTAGCTTTTCTGCACTTTGACGTTCTTCTTTGTAAAAATAACAAGAAAGGCTGAGATGCACAAAGTCCCTTACAGTTTACAGAGCATGTGCTATCTCACTTACCCTTAGAATACTGGGCGCAGAAGTGAAGTTAGTTGCCCATGGTCACATGTGCGGGAAGAATGATTTTCATCTCCCAGCATTCCTATGTTGGTCTATAAAATAAGAACTTCCTCACTGCCCTACTCTAGGGACTTGAAGGGGGAGCGGGCTGGGGGACAGTGATTCTTCTTACCGCTGTGACTGCGGTGTCTGCCCCTTGGGTGGGGAGAGGGGCCCTGAAGCACTCTCGGTAAAAGAAAGTCTCACATTTCTGAGCTGGCTTCTGCCGTGTATCTATATCAACAGTAAACTAAAAATTTGGTGCTTTCTCTGTTGTTTGTGTCCTTTCCCCGGTTAAGCCAGAGCTCGGAGGACAAATGCTCGTGATCAAATATCTCTCAGGGAACCCTAAAGTGTGGTGAGAAAGTGGCAGATAGAGCCAGGGCTCAAACTTACCTTCACTCTTGTCATCTCTTGTGTCCAAGCCTTTGCACATGTGAATTGTTCTGCTGATAATACCACTACTAACAACTAACTACTACTGGCTACTAATATTTCAGGCCTCCATTCCCTCTGGGAAACTAGTCTAGGCTGGTGCCCTACTGCTCTCCCCGGGTGCTACAATTTGTGCTGCCTTTATTGAAACACGGTAGTTTTACAGTAACTTGCCTGCATACTTGTCAGTGTCCACATGGGATATAAGCCTCTCAGGGCCAAGGGCCAGCTCTGTCTTGCTCATCATCACATCTTTGGTGCCTAGACCCAAGCATGGCACATAGTAGGTGCTCAACAAAGTATTATGCATTGAGTCACTATAGGTGACACTCAGATGTGACAGGAGTGTTTCAACCCAGGGCTCTAGCCTTTGGTTTGCATATCTCCTATCCCTGAAACCTCCTGAGAGAAGTGAATACTTACACCAGAAAAACTTAACTCCCAGCTTGGCAGGCTCTGTGAGGTTGGCCTGGGTGGCTTCACCTTCAATTTGATTCACAGTTCCATCCGGTCTGCAATGGGTTAAAACAAAACAAAACAAAACGTCTTAATTCAATGGAAGCCAAAAATCAATGAAAGGCCACTAAGCATCAGGGTGGCCAAGATTGTGATTTCTGGTTAGGGAGGCTCTTTCCTTTGTCACTGTCTCTGAGACCAAGCGGAGGAAGATGGCCCTGGGTGATAAGAAGCAATAACTGAAATGCTCCAGGACTGGATGATATGTTAGGCCCTAACACTTCTGTGCTGTGTTTTGAGTCCTATAAGGCCATTTCCTGCTCTCAGGCTGCAGAGGGAGGGACTAAAAGAGAAGGGAACACAAACAAAACAACCCTATACACCAAGAAGATTTACTTCTTTAAAAATGAGTATGGGCCAAAGGGAAAAACAAGGACTGACATGATTACTCAAAGTCTGGAGATCTGCACGCTTTCCTTGCTCTTGGGGCCTCAGTGACATCATATGACATCATCTGACCCATAAAGCCATCCATACACCTGAGCTCTGAGACCCCTATCCAGGCCTGCAAGCTTCTGACTGAGTATGGGAGATTTCAACATAGGCCAGGTAAAAGCAGGCAGTGAGGAAATATTAACCTCATCTCAGTGATTCTCAGAGACATTAAATGTGCAGAAATGCACATCTTGCAACAAATGCCACCTTACAATTCGCAGTGTCATTTCTTTCTTAGTGGTATATAAAATGGTGGTGTATCTTAAAAGTGATGGTCTTCGATTGGATGAAATACTTTCACTCTTTTGAAAGAGTGGCTCCAGGTTTTGGCAACTCCCAATGACTCTGTGGACCTGGGGGAGAGGGGAAATGCCTGGGGATGGAGGCACTGAGGGGAGGGCGCTCACATATCACAGTGCTCTTCCTAGGAAGCTGACAGAGGAGGAGCCTGTTCATCAGTCCTCAAGGGGGCACAGAACAAAAGTTAGAGCAACAGTGTGTGTTAGAAAGTCAGTAGGCTATGGTTAGTGGTGACAGATGTCCCAGAAACCAGATAATAAGCAACAGGTAAGGAAGGATGAGAAATGCATCCTGGATGCATAGTCTGTTCATCATCAAGTAGGGCCTGAAACTCAGCTGGGAGAACAGGAAGATGGTCCATTTCTATCTGCATGCAGTTGCTTAGCAACAAACCAGCCTCTTCTCGGCAGACTTTCCTGCTTTTCATCATCATTTATGTTTTGGCCAGAACAGTTTTCAAAACACCAGTCTCTGATCGTAAATGCACAATTTGTTCATGGGAAAAATACATTTGTATTTTCAAGGGTCTCAGCAGATTAATAGTAATACATAGTATTAATTAAATAATTACTACTCACCAAACACCCTGTTACACCCTGTTCTAAGCAATTTACATGTGTTACCTCATCTGACGCTCACAAAGCCCTATGCAGGGAGGTTCTATGATTAATGTCACTTTACTGAGAGGAAACTGAGACCTAGAGTATTAGCATAACTAACCTAAGATCACATCATTAGTAACTGGCAGAACCAGGATTTGAAATGGGGCAGCCTAACTCCAAAGCCTGAGCCCTTCGGCTCCCAGCCCCGTGCCAGCTGCTTTTGCCCTCAAATTCTCTGACACTGGCTAAGAGTACTTTGCTCAGACTCCGTGCTGTGCCTCTGCCCATCCTGTAGTATTCCTGAAGGGAGAAGCCATACCACGCTCCTGAACCAGCAAACCTTTCTCCATGTGCCCTTGTATCTTAAACAAACGTGACCCTACAGGCAGAGCAACCTAATACTCAAGACACAGTTAAAGAGGACTCCTGGCTGGCTCCGAAGGAGAGGTGGAAAAATCTCGTGGGTTTTGAGATCAACGTCACTGTCTGACTCTTGGTCATAGAATGGGACAAAATATTTGAAATGAAGTCATTGCAACTTTAGATGGAGGTCTGCATCTCGATCCTTCTCTGGGCTCTAAAATAATCTGTTTTTATCTTTAGAGGCCCTTGAGATTCTTAACTTTATTTCTATGGTTTATGAAGGCAGGGAGTCAACCCACTTATGTTCTCTGGCTCACAGAAAGCTTAGTGGATAACAAGACGGCCACACAAAGCCTCTCGGAGCCTGAGTAACTTCCATGCTGGGTTATAATTGTTTTCTTGGAGTTGAGCACAGTTCTCAGGTCCTGTAGGGAACAAGAAGGACAGCGCTTCACCCCAGCCTTTCTTCCATTTGTCTTCTGTTCTCTTCCCCATTTCACTTCTCCCTGGGTTTGAATCTTAGCTTTGTTGCTTACAAGCTGTGTGGCCCTTGGGCAAATTACTTTCCCTCTCTGTACCTCAGTTTCCTCATCTATAACTGTGGGGTTGATAATAGTACCTACCTCAGGGTTGTTATGGGCATTAAATAAACATATATATTCATTTACATATATACATATATGTACACACATGTATATGTATATACACATACACATACAGAACAGTGCCTTGCATTTAGGAAATACTTAGTATTTGTTACTATTGTTTATTGTTGCTCTTATCTTTGTTGATAGAAGGTTGGTAGGAGCTCTTTCTGTGGCTTTTTAAAGTTTCTGTTTGCTTTCTAAAGTATGAATTCTCATATCAAATAGAAATCTGTGTTTCAGTATCAGAAAAGTATACTTCTATAGGCGATCCTGTTCCCATAACCTAGAATGTGACCATGTATTTGATTCTTGCTTAACAAGAAAAGGAGTTTTCTAATAGTGAAAGCTGTCTGGAGATGAAATAAATTGTCATGGAAGGCAATGAGCTCCCAGTTCCCGGAAGGAGTCAGGTAGAGCTGGATGTCTTCTGTTAGTAGATAATATAGAAAGGGCTTCGTTCTTAGTTTGGAGATCAGATGAGATGGTCCCCCTCCCCACCCCCCTTGTGCCCCTTCCCCCTCGTCCTTTGCTACCAGAGTATCTATTTTGCTATGAGAGCAGGAACCCTGCAGTTTGGATTCGCATTGAGTTCCTAGTGCCTCTCATAGGGAGTACACATATAATAAGTACACAACACTCAAGGGAGTCCACAATACAAAAAGATGCTCAGCAAGTGGTCATGGAAATAAATGAGTGGCTTCTCGTCCCCACCATTCTGCTTGCCAAAAACTTTCATCTTAGGACCTGCTGTGAGCAGGCAGGGCAGACCCAGCAACATCTGCACCACCCCCCTCAACGAGATCGCAAGGACACCCAGTCACCCCAGGACAAGTCTCTGCAGGCTGGCTCCAGGACTGTGTTGCTTTTGAAACCACAGCCACTCACCTTAACTCCTGGTTTATCACTTTGATGTTTCCGTTTTCCATTAGCGAGTAGTTGGCTTGGATGCAACTTCCCTTCTCAAAGCTCACTGGGATCTTCTCAATTTCATACCATCGTCCAAGATACTGCAGAGGTAACAAGAAGCAGAGAAAACCCCATGGCTCTCTGGGGACCTGCAAACTCTTCCCTATTGTTGCCTTTTAGAGCAGAGCCCTTTCCTGGGGAAACCAAGCAAAATGGGCTGCATTGTTCTGACAGCAACTGAGCAAGATATTGATTCAAATGAGAGTAAGTGAATCGGATGTGCAGGCATTGGTTGAATGCCACATTTTATTCCTAAAGTGCTCTTTATTTAGATATGCTGTCAGTGGCCCCTCCAGCCAAAATCTATGTGAAATTCTAAACTCTGTGAAAGAGAGCGAGCAGTCCAGATGATGGAAGGTGCCATCTCAGACATTTTGTGATTCTACGAGGCATCTTTGAGTTGTGTGCCAGTCAGATATTTTCACTGTGGGGAACTGGGACTCCAGAGTTGGTTGCATTCTCCTCATTAAGACCTCGCACAGGGAGGTGGACACAAAAGCTTTTGGCAGGTGATCAGGACTTAGAAGACTGATACCACGGGGGGTATGGTCTCAGTTCATAACTTCGTGTACAGAGTCAACTCTAAGGAAGTGCGCATTGTTGTGGGGGAGGGGGAGAAAGGTATGTTCACCGTTCCATGCATCGCCTTGCATGGAGATTGCTCCAATTTACAACCTTCGTGGAGGGCAATTTGGCAATATCTAGCAAAGCAATTTCACTTCTGGAAATGTAACTTCCGGATAATAAGAAAAAGAAATGATGCATATGTGAGGTTATTTGTTGTGGTACTATTGTAAGAACAAAATACGGGAAACTAGAGTCTGAGCATTTGTAGGGGACTAGGTAAATAAATTATGGCACATCCATATAATGGAATGTTACACACCCTCTTTTAAAGGAGTCATATGCGGGGCGCCTGGGTGGCTCTGTCGGTTGAGTGTCGGACTTCGCCTCAGGTCATGATCTCACGGTTTGTGGGCTCTGTGCTGTCAGCCTGGAGCCTGGAGCCTACTTCGGATTCTGTGTCTCCCTCTCTCTCTGCCCCTTCCCAGCTCATGCTTGGTCTCTCTCTCTCTCTCTCTCTCTCTCTCTCAGTCTCTCAAAAATAAATAAACATTAAAAAAAATTTTAAGGAGTCCTATGCAATTATCTCCAAGATACATACAGTGGAAAAAGAGCTAGGTGAAAAATAGTGTATATGTAAAAATGGGGGGAAAGATTATTATATTCATTTTCTATTGCTGCTGTAACAATTTACCAGAAGCCTAAAACAACCCAAATTTATGGTCTCACAGGTCTGTACATCGAGTGAGTTTGGTTAAAATCAAGGTGTTGGCAGGGCTGTGTTCCTTCCTACAGGCTCTAGAGGACTCTGTCTTCTTGCCTTGTCCGAGTTGTTGACGCCACCTGCATTTTTTGGGGTGTGAACTCCTTCCTCCATCTTCAGAGCCAGCAAATGCAGGTGAAAGTCTTTTCACATTGCATCTCTCTGATTCTTGTTCCATTGTCACACCTCTCTGACTACAGTTGGGGAAGGTTCTCTGCTTTCAATGATTAGATTGGTCCTTTCTGGATAACCCAGGCCATGCCTGCCATCTCCAAGTCTATAACTTTAATCACATCAGCAAACCCCCCTTTCCATGTACGGTGGCACAGTCACAGGTTGCAGGCATTAGGGTGAGGGCATCGTTCTGCCTACCGCAGTTATGTATGTATTTAAAAATGTATTACTCAACAAAAGAAAATCAGAGACGCACTCACCTTCAAAAAGTGAGAATTGGAAATGAGAGTACTGCAAACAGGTGGCAGTACGGCTTCGGTCACATGGCTCTTTGCTCAAATATATACCCACGTTTATGACCTAAAATTTCCACTCATTTATTAAAGGCACATCTTTCAATTACAACCACTGAAATTAACATTCATTGAAAGCACCAAAAAAATACGGTTAAAGGTCAGTTGGTTTCATAGGCATTCTCAAAAACACACTCCATTTTATACAGAGCATTTAAAATGGTTCTATTATTGTTAAGGTGACTTCAGTGCTCCATAATTAAAACTGAGGAAGCATGATTTTCTAGAAAAGGGGAAACTGAAAGGTGGCAGATTGCTTTTTATGTCACGCTCCCTTATAATTTCATGATATTTTTGTGAAAACCTTTTCACGTTTGTGGGTCCCAGTTTCTCTATCCATATAAGAAGAATGCAATGTTTAAAATGAATCCTGTATGGGAATGCAAGCTGGTGCAGCCACTCTGGAAAACAGTATGGAGGTTCCTCAAAAAACTAAAAATAGAACTACTCTACGACCCAGCAATTGCACTACTAGGCATTTATCCATGGGCTACATGTGTGCTGTTTCGAAGGGACACATGTACCCCCATGTTTATAGCAGCACTATCAACAATAGCCAAAGTATGGAAAGAGCCCAAATGTCCATCGATGGATGAATGGATAAAGAAGATGTGCTATATATACATACAATGGAGTATTACTCGGCAATCAAAAAGAATGAAATCTTGCCATTTGCAACTACGTGGATGGAACTCGAGGGTATTATGCTAAGTGAAATTAGTCAGAGAAAGACAAAAATCCTATGACTTCACTCATATGAGGACTTTAAGAGACAAAACAAATGACCATAAGGGAAGGGAAACAAAAATAATATAAAAACAGGGAGGGGGACAAAACAGAAGAGACTCATAAATATGGAGAACAAACTGAGGGTTACTGGAGGGGTTGTGGGAGGGGGGATGGGCTAAATGGGTAAGGGGCATTAAGGAATCTACTCCTGAAATCATTGTTGCACTATATGCTAACTAATTTGGATGTAAATTTTTTTAAATGTTTTTATTTATTTTTGAGACAGAGAGAGACAGAGCATGAGCACGGGAGGGGCAGAGAGAGAGAGGGAGACACAGAATCCGAAGCAGGCTCCAGGCTCCGAGCTGTCAGCACAGAGCCCGACGCGGGGCTCGAACTCACAGACTGTGAGGTCATGACCTGAGCTGAAGTTGGATGTTTAACTGTCTGAGCCACCCAGGCACCCCGTAAATTTTAAAAAATAAAAAATAAAATAAAAAAAAAATGAATCCTGTAAAGGAAGAGGTAAAACTATCTCTATTTCCAGATACATGATTTTGTGTATAAAAAATCCTAAGGAATCCACACACACACACAAACCATTAGAACTAATAAATGAAGCTAGCAGGGTTAAGGGATACAAGATCAATATACAGACACCAAATAGCTTTCTACACTTAAAATGAACACTCTGTAAATTACGAAAATTCCATTTACAATAGCATCAAAAGAATAAAATACTTAGGAATAAGTATTTAACCAAAGAAACACAAAACTTATTCTCTGAAAACTATGAAATATTGTTGAAAGAAATTTAATAAGACCTAAATAAACAAGAAATTAAATGGAAAGATAACCTATGTTCAGGGATTGGGAGGCTTAAAACTGTTAAGATGACAATATTCTCCAGATAGATCTAGATTCAATGCATTCTCTATTAAAACAACAACAACAACAACAACAACAACACAAAATGAAACTCTGCATCTTCACTAAATTGACAAACAGATCCTAAAATTCATATGGAAATGCAAAGGACTTAGAATAGCCAGAAGAATACAGTTGGAGGCGTCATATATTCTAATTTCAAAACTTACTACAAAGCTATAGTAATCAATACTGTATAGCACTGGCATAAAGATAGACACATAAAACAATAAAATAGAATTGAGAGTCGAAAAATAAGCTGTTACATAAATGTCCAATTGATTTTCAACAAGGATGCCAAGACTGTTCGATGGGGAAAGAATAGTCTTCTCAGCAAATAGTTCTGGGCAACTGAATATCCACTGGCAAAATAATAAAGTTGGACTTCTTTTTTTTTTTTTTAATTTTTTTAATTATTTTTTTTTTAACGTTTATTTATTTTTGAGACAGAGAGAGACAGAGCATGAACGGGGGAGGGGCAGAGAGAGAGGGAGACACAGAATCGGAAGCAGGCTCCAGGCTCTGAGCCATCAGCCCAGAGCCCGACGCGGGGCTCGAACCCACCGACCGCGAGATCGTGACCTGAGCTGAAGTCGGAGGCTTAACCGACTGAGCCACCCAGGCGCCCCAATAAAGTTGGACTTCTATATCACACTATATAAAAAGTTTAACTCAAAATGGATCAAGAAATTAAATGTAAGGATTAAAACTATAAATCTCTTATAAGAAAATATAGAAATAAAAATCATAACCTTGCATTAGGCAATGGTGTTTTAGATACCAAAAGTATAAGCAAGAAAGGAGAAAAATAGATAAACTGGACTCCGTTAATATTGGAAACTTATGCGCTTGAAAAGACACATTAATAAAGTGAAAAAGCAATCCACAGAATGGGGGGAAATATTTTCAAATCATGTATCTGATAAGAGACTTGTATCTAGAACATATAAAGAACTCTCAGAGCTCAATAATTAAAAAGATAAGTAACCCAACTTAAAAATGGGGAAAGGACTCAAATGGACATTTCTCCAAAGAAGATATAAAAATGGACAATAAACACATGAAAAGGTGTTCAAATCATTAACCATTAGGGAAATGCAAATCAAAACCACAGTGAGATACTCTTCATACTCTGTAAAAATGATTACAACCAAAAAGATGACAATAGCAAGTGTCGACAAAGATAAGGAGAAATTGGTATTATACACACGGCTGATGGGAACGTACAATAGTGCATGCAGCGCTTTTGGAAAATCGTTTCCGTGGGACGATCTGAGGAACATTCTACACATTTCCTCAGAGGATTCCCAGCAGGACTGAACCCTTCTGTTAACAGTGTTACTGTTCAGGAATGCCATCTTTTATTGCCGTTCTGCCTTCTCTCAGTTTCCCTACATGCCCACAGTGCTTCCTGGGATCAGCTTCCCAAAACCCTCTGCTCCCCAGTTCTTGGTCTCAGAGCCTGCTTTGGGGGATGCCCCAGTAAGATAAGTACCTAATCCAAGGCTTGCTGTGGCAATCAAAGCAGAAAACTAACACTGAATCCTAGAGGATGCTTATTCAAATGGGAGGCAAAACAAACAGGAGTTGAGACTTTTGCCACACCTTGTGCACGTCAAAATTCTCTTGCACCGGAGGAGTCGGGCATTTCCCAAGGTGAAAGGCTTGTCCGTCTGCGGCACTGAAGAGGCTGGCCAGAGCAGAAAAGAGCAGCAGCGCCGTCATCATCTTGGGGCCCTGGATGGAACCTGGGGTCAGGAGAAACAAAGAAGCTAGAGTTGTTCTGAGCCCCCTGAGGACACGCAGTCACCAGGGGAACATTTCTGGGGACCTCTCTGGGGACCTTCCCCTGAGCCCTTTTGAACGGTCACCCTGCAGAGCCACCTGAATCGTCATCATCGACCCTGCTGTGAGGCCTTCCACCCCTGGGAGCATCTCCCGACCTTTGTACCTCCATTAGAGCACGCTCTGCCTGGTGTTAGAGCTCGTTGGATTTATTTTGCAACTGCTCCCCCTCCATTATGCATTTTTCAAGGATGGGAGCCCACAGAACCTGGCAGTGTCAGGCACAGTCCATACTTGTTGATGAACAGAAACAATGTGGGGTGGGGATAGGCCGAGGGGGAGGTCGAAGCGGTCAAGTGAACCATGCAAGAGAAAAAAATGAGCACAAACCATGCACGTTTAGTATCTTATGAGATTCATAAGAGAAGTGCCTCCCTGATCTACACCCCCCCCACTCCTGCCCCATCTTGCTGGGCTGCTTACCAACCCAGGAGCAGGCCTGAAACCTTGACAGGCTGTGGCGTGCTGGGGACCCCAGGGTCACCCTGACTGTGTTTGAATGCAGACCTTGCCACACGCTAAGTATAACTGTACATTTTATGCTTTAGTTTCCTGGTCTATTAAGTGGGGGTAATAATCATACCAACCTCACCAAGTTTGGTGAGAATTAAATGAGATACTATAGAGAGAGTATTTAGGGTGAAGTCTGACACAGAGGAAATGCTTAATAAATGCTAGTTATTATTATCGTGAAAAGCAGAAACAAATAACTGCTTCCTGAATTTCTCTTTGGCGTTCTGTTGGGGATACTTCTCAGAGATGTTCATTTCTTTCTTTTTTTTTTTTCCTTCTTTTAAAGGTGCATTGACAGGGACGTAGATATGCATTTAACTAGAGAAGGACTAATAGCTGGCAACACGCATTTCAGCCCAGGCACCCTTCCCTGCTTCTTTCCCTGACTTGCTTTCAGTCTATTCTCCTCCTTGTGACTCCTTGCCTGTAGCTGCACAAGAGCTATTTCTAGCTCTTTGCCTTTCTCCTGCAATAAAGAAGACTGAATCAACGCAAGCAAAATGTTCTCAGATCTGAGCATTTAAAAGGATGTGTCATAACAGGAATAATTATAACCACTTTATTATGGTTAAACCTCCAAATAACCTTTAATAATCAATAGCTTTTCTTCTGGAGGTTTTATCGTCCCATTTTCAAAGGAACAGTTACATAACAAGTAAAACTGCCAGCTGGGGATGGTGGGGGCGGGGTGGTTGCTGAGCCTCCTCTGAGCAAGCCAAGTCTGTGGTAGGACCGCACCTTCTCTGAGAATCCATTTGCCATCAGCTCCTGCCACCACGTAAACAACACCTGTCTTTTAATCTTTTGGGAGACGATGGATGGATTTGTCTAAACTTACAAAAATTTGTATCCATTTCCAAGAAATTCTTAGAACCGCGCAGCTCTACTCTTGGGCCTCAGTAGGCTTCAAGCTCAGTGCCTTGCCCAGAAGATCTTACCTCAGAGGATGGTCACACATTACGCACATTCTACAGGGACCCCAAACTGGCGGGACTTAAGAGGTCCTTTCCCCACCCCACCCCTCAGCCCCTGGGAGTACAGATGTCACGCTGAGTGCCAGGAGGGGCAGAGGGCCGGGACTCAGGTACTGTCTGTGGCTGTCCGTCCTGCAGTGACCCTGAGCCATGCTTCCTTCTGTGCACCACCTTTGGTGGCTTTCGGTAAACACCTACCTCTGTAACCTGATGAGTGTCATTTCACCATGGGACAGTTAACACCAAAAGTCAGTTCCATGTCTTACTCTGACAAATATCTTATTACAAAATGTTCTATTATGGGCTGAAACATGTGCTTTAGCTGTGTAGGTGGATTTCAGAGCAAGGCTAATTCTTAGCCTTGCTTACATATCTCTTCCAAAGATGTCTCTTTATTGCAGTAGTTTTATTCCTATGGTTAAAACTTTTTGTGATAGGAAGGTTTGATGGCATCCATAATTTCTTTTCCACGTCCCGTCCATTCTAGTTCACTCAGCACTTATTGAGTACCTTCTGACAGTGAGTGAGGCAGGAGAGAAGGGAGACTCGGGAGACAAGTTGACCAAAGTAAAGCCATTTTGGTTGTAGCCTGACCCTTAACCTAACAGTCAGCAGGTCATAAAAAGAGTTACAAGATCCAACTCACTGAAGATCACAAGATCCCATTCCCTCTGGCACTAAAAGCCACAAAGGTCAGATATTCTTAAAATTGCTCCCTGTGGGTAATTTCATAATCCCCAGACAATGGAAAAACTCACCACCCAATAAAAATGATAAACCCAAAATTAAAGAGTAAGCCCCTCCCTACACGCCAGCAAATTAAAAAAAAAAATTATAAAACCATTTATTAGAGGCAAAGGGATGTCCTCTTCCCCAACTGGGAGGAGAGACCACTACTTTGTAAGAAAGCTCCTCCTTTCTTCTATATTTAATAAATCTTTGTCCCTTTCTCTAAATGGCTTGCTCTGAAATTCTTTCTTGTGCAAAGCCAAGAATCCTCTTGGCGATGAGCCTGACGCCCTCCCTCTAGGGCCTCAACCCCATCCAGCATCAAAGGTAAGTCGCATTATTATCTTATACCTGTGAACTTGGGTAGGCGTGACCTATATTTTTGCTCTGTCTTCTAACACTAACGGGAAGATTGTCTTAATGAGGGGAGTTTAAATATTTTAAAAATAAACAGAATTTAAATATTATTTTAACTGAATATTAAATTATTTAATAATAATTCTACCAAGGTTATTGTGCATCCGCCCTGGGCCAGCACAGACTCTATGAGCTAGTACTCATACTCAGTGAACTTACCCGTGGAGAAGCCCGGGTCTCAGTTTTTCACACGTGCCACACACTGGATCTCCATAACATCCTATCTAGAAGGCTACTGCTATGACATTCTCTGTGTACTCAATGATGTTAATTTCCCAGGGGTTACTTCCTGATAAGGTGTGAAGCCAGAACTTACGCCAGGTCTCTTAGGAGCCTGCTCTCCCAACACCTGCGTGTTAGTGCGGGCAAGGTACCTGCTCTCAAAAAGCTGCAGAACGTTGACGACTAGATTTTTAGATTTCACATGATAAAACAAAATGCATTTCCACAAGCCAAGCGGTCTAAAAAACCCATTTAGCTATTGAGTCTAACAAGAAAATATGTCTTCTTAAGAAAATATTTTTGTGCCATATTGTCAAATGTGTTTTCCGATTCACAGAATGAATTACAGTTCACTTTTTGGTAAATTTTACTGTAATGCACAGTTGGACGACAACTCCTTGAGAATTCATCTGGTACAGTATTGGTTATGGAAAACTTTCTTGTTGTCTGCTTGCACAGAAGAGAATGCATAGTGCAAGCACAAGACATTGAGGTAGGTCAACGTTGGGTTGGCACCCCAGTTCTGCCATTTGTTGGCCTATTGCTTAGGATATCTGAACCTCAGTTTCCTCGTCTGAAAAATGGCACTAATGAGGTTCTATCTTGTAAGGTGGTCTGAGGAAAAATGAGACCAATTTTGCAGAGCGACTGGCACAAGCCCTCAATCGTGGCTGTTATTATTTTTAGCTGAAAGGGGGAAAGTAAAAGCCAAGCCTGTCTCTAAGCACTTTTTAACAAAAGCGAAAATGAAAACCACAGTACATACCTTTTCCGTCAAGATGAAGGCAGTTTCCACATGCAAACTCATCCAATTTAAGATGTGTGGTCTTGTTGACTGGCTTCGCCCAAGCTATTTTATAAGCTTCATTCGGTCACTGACGTTTAATTTTAACGCATGCCACACCCACTCCGGGTCGGGAAGGCTGGCCTAAAAGCTTAGTTCTGTATGAAACACAAAGATGGGATGTTTTGTCCATCTCCCTCCCCCAATTTCCTTCACAGCTGCTCCCTGAAAAAGAAACAATGAGATACTGTGTGTATGTGAGAGAGGGAAAGACAAAGTGCATTTCATTCAAAACATCTTTTTTGCTGTGTGGATTTTTGAATTTAATTTTCTCAGTCAGAATGCACTTTAAAGTTCCAGTAAGATGAGCTGCAACATGTTTTCAAGCATCTGGTATTTATTTTTCATGTTTGTGTAAATGAAAAATCAACAACCTCATTTCCTGAAATGGGGCACCCCATGTGGTCCCTGGCCTGGAATGTGACTCAGGCTAGAGAGTGAAGGGTAAGAATTAGAGACGGCTTTTTGTGTGATCCTGGACAAGCCATCCACTTTTCTGAGGCTCAGTCTCCCCATGGTGACTCAGAGGCTGTCATTTCTGTCTCCACCAAAGTTGGGTGAATAGGGGAGATACCGGTTCTGAAGGGGCTGGGGCTAAAAGCTGAGAATACCAGACCTTTCGTGATTCGTGATTCGGGAGCCTCCCAGCTTCACCATCTAGGCGGCCTCTCCCTGCCTGGAGTGAGAGTGGATTTAATGTTGCTCATTTCACAGAGACACTTTGGGCTGGGCCCTATTTCTCTCTGTGGAATGAGCAGTTTTGAATCTTAGGACTTGGATTCCGTGCCTTTGTGATAAGGCAGGAGGCTTCTAGGGGCCTGTAGAGAGTAACTTTGTGGTAGACAGATTCCTGAATAAAATGCATTCTCCAGTTTCTAAGCAATAGAGAGAAATTTATAGCACTAGGCCTTATAAACATTAAAACAATAACCATGGGGCGCCTGGGTGGCTCAGTCTGTTGAGCATCCAACTTCGGCTCAGGTCATGATCTCACGGTTCATGAGTTCGAGTCCCATATAGGGCTCTCTGCGGTCAGCACAGAGCCTGCTTCTGATCCTCTGTCTCCCCTCTCTCTGCTCCTCCCCTGCTAGCCCTTTCTCTCTCAAAAATAAATAAAGATAAAAAAAACAACAACAGTAACAAAAGTGAATCTTTCACATACCAGAGCTTGTTCTTTGGGATGTTCTTTACCTTTTCAGAAAAAGGAGAAATTAGGATTTCCGTTCAGGCCCTGACTTGCTGGGATCCTCTAAGGCTTTCCCTAAGATCTCTGCAGTCTCTCTCCCTCTCTCCCTCCTCCGTGCCCTCGCTCAAATATCACTTCCTTTAAAGGTCTTCCTGACCTTTCAAAAATAGTACTTGTGTCACTACCACTTTACCTGCTTTATTATACTTTTACCTGAAATGATACCCTTCATTTTATGTATGTTTTGCTTGTTGCGTTTTCCCCGCTAGCAGATAAGCTCCACACGTGCAGAGAATTTGTCTCGTCGACTCACTGCTGTACCCCCAGTGCTAGAACACGTCATAAGTAATCAATCAATACACTGAATGGAAGGGATCTATCTATGCAAAGACTTTACCGAGTATTCTAAGATCTGCAAACAGAATGAGAGGTAATAGTCAAGAGACTTTTATTTGAATTGTTTTTTCTGGGATACTACTAGCCTGTAAATTTCTGTGTCTTCTTTACTTATATCACATCTGTCACCAGGAAGTGCCTGTCATTGAAGAAATACACAATTAGTCTCTGATAACCTCATAAAAAGAGTTATTTGCCTTTACCCTAAAGAGTCACACAGTTTTCCACAAAGCAATGGTGCTAAAGTTTCCAAGATGTGTTAAGTTGGAGATCAACATATTTTTATCATTTATTCCGCAGCTTGAATCAAGAACTGTGGAGCTGACCGTACTGGTCTAGGAGTCGTAGTGCGAGAAACAGCACAGTTATCTTTCTGAGTCTCAGTTTATTTTTTCCCATAAATGTCGGCAAATGGTATCATTTTGGGCAATCCTCTCTTTGCATGTTTCTGGAATGTAGAGCCAAGCACAAGTTTTTAAGAAGCATCGTAAAACAAACCAGACCTGTGCTCTAAATGAATCTTCATTGTTAAATTCCAGAATAGCACACACATCTGTTGTAAGCAATTAAAATAATACCAAAACGCAGGCCTCAAACAGTAAGTGCCTCATAATCCCACACCTCAGAGATAACCGTTGTGTTTGCATTTATTCTTCCAGAAATTCCTACACAGATCCCAGCAATAACATCCAGGGGCCTGAAACTTGCCTGTTTTCATGTAATAACGTAGCTCTTTCTCTGTCAATACACACAGATCTCCTTCATTCTTTCCCCTGCTGCCAAACCTGGCTTTTACCTGACAGCACGTTTCTTCAAGGACACGGCCTGTGGTTTTACAGGGAAGTAGTTCTTTGGTTGGGTGATCTTTCATCATCTAGGTGATTGCCTCAGGGGTCTTACTGCAAGACCCTCGGGGAAGATGAATTTGTTTTGGTGGACTTTTTGTGGCAAGAAATAGAAAAAGAAAACTATCCTATTTTTTTTTTTCTTAAGTGGTCCCCTGTGAAAATACCTTCATTTATAAGTGGTTCTCTCAACTACCAGGGTCATCCTGCCTGCCTTTCCAAAGTGGTTTTTCTTCTGTCGGTTAAAATCAAGGGGAAACACAACTGTACTTTTCATGTGAAAACCCAGATGAAGAGTTTCCAATAACGTGTATTCACTCTTGGAGACTCAGCTCCCAGGTTCCAGTCTCTGGGATCAGTCTTCCCGAATCGGCGCAGCTGTCCTCACTCTCTGCCTGGATTTCCAGCACGTGTGGTATTTGTTCTGGGGCGCCTCACACCATGGCAGGTGTCACCACAGGCCTACCGTCTCCTTCTCAGACCGTCAGATCCTTCAGAACAGGTTTGTGTTTCTATCCCCGGTAAACTGCACACTGCCGGGTACATACTAAGTGTTTACTAAATGTTACTGGATGGTTGAATGAATAACAGAATGCTTCATCCTCATTATCTGTGGGGACGATTGTGTACCTCATGATTTATTCAGATGCCCTCTTTCCTCTCCTTCCTGTTCCCTTATAGCCATTTCTTTTATCACTAGGAGCTGAAACCAGTGGGCGGCTGGCTGGTGCCAGACATCTGGTGAACAGCAAGAAAGCAGTCAAACTGGTGAGGCTGAGGGGCGCCCGGATGGCTCATCAGTACAGCATGCGACTCTTGATCTCGGGGTCATAAGTTCAAGCCCCACATTTGGCCTAGAGCTTAGTTTAAAAAAAAACAAAAACAAAAAACAAAAAGTAAATAAAAACCAGTGAAGCTGCAACTTGCCAGGGCCGGGGGGGGGGGCGGGGGGGGGGTGAGGGGGGGCGGGGGGGGTGAGGGGGGTTGGGGGGGCGGGAAGAACACTGAACTGTGACGCAGGAGCCCAGGCTTCTGGTTCTAGCTCTGGTACGAATTCATTTACCTGTTCATTCACTTTTTCAATAATACATGGCAACCTCTTTTAAGTCCTGCAGATGTAGTGGTAAAGAAGAAACACGAGGTCCCAACTCTTGTCTTCCAGAGGAGAGTCCAAAGCACAGGCAGTAAAAGGTGATGTGATAGGGAGAGTCTGGGTGGCCACTTCAGTTTTGTGGTCAGGAAGGGCCTCTCTGAGAACTGACATTTCAGCTGAGAGGTGAATGATGAAAAGGGACCAGTCATTCAAGGACCATGGGGGTGGGTGTTCCAGGGAGAAGAGCCAGGGCAAAGGTCCTAAGGAGGAAACAGGCTTTGTGTTTTCCAGGGACAGAGACCTGTGTGGTTGGAATAGAAAGAGTGAGGGGGAATGTGATTAAAAATGAGTTTGAAGAGGTAGGCAGAAGCCATATTATATCCCACTTTGAGGAATTTGGATTTTATTTAAAGGACAATGGGAAGTTGGTGGAGGGTTTTCTGTTTTTGTTTTTTAATTTTTTTTTTTTAATATTTACATTAGAGAGAGAGAGAGAGCACGAGTGGAGGAGCGGTAGAGAGGGAGAGAGACACAGAATCTGAATTAGGCTTCGGGCTCTGAGCTGTCAGCACAGAACCTGACGTGGGGCTCAAACCCATGAACCATGAAATCATGACCTGAGCCGAAGTCAGCTCAGCCGACTGAGCCACCCAGGCACCCCTGTTGGAGGGTTTTAAGCAAGAGTGTGAGAAGAACATTCGGGCTCCCCTTCCAAGACTAGACTGGAGGATGGTTACAGAGAGATCCTCTGAGGGCACTTCAGTCATTCAGGTAGTGTGGAGTTGGGCTAGAGTGATTGTAAGGAAAATGGAGAGAAGTGGACGAATTTAGAACATGCTTTGTAGATAAAGTGAACAAGACTTGTTAACAGATTGAATATGGAAGATGAGGAAAGAGAGGAATCAAGACTGAATCCCAGACTTATAGGCTGAACAACTGGGTGGATGCTAGGGCTAATGACAAAAAACTAGGAAGACTGAGTTAGGAGCAAGTTCAGGAGGAAAACTTGGGTTCTTCATGGATAAATTATGTCTGAGTTGCGTATTAGACATCTGAGTGGAAATGTTAAGGAGGCAGTTGGATACCTAATTTAAGCTTTGGGGAAAAGTCAGGGCTGGATGTAGAGATTCAGGGATCATAAGCACATAGATAGTCTCTAAAGCCATGGGACTGGATGGGGTTACCAAACCTAGTAGTTGAGAAGAGGGGAGGAGAAGGAGCCAAGAAAGGAGACAGAAAGAAAAGAGGACAGCAGGGTATCGCAGAGCCAAGAGAGAAAATATTTCAAGAAGGAGGAAATGATCAACTTTTGCTGAAAGGTCAATAAGAACAAAGAAGTGGCCTCTGGATTTAGCAACATGGAGGTTGTTGGTGACCTTGACAATAGCAGTCTCTGTGGATAGTGGGGATGGAAGCCTAATTTGAGTGCGTTGAGGAGTGAACATGAAATAGCAATTTTCTTGTGAGGTTGAAGGAAAGTAGAGAAATTAGTAGCTGAAAGGAGACTTAGTGGTTAAGGGAGATGGTTAAGAGCATGCACATGGGGATGATCCAATAGAGGAGAAGTATTGACTATGTGGGGGAGGGGGTTTGAAGACTCCAAGAGCAACCCTGAATAGGAGAGAGGGAGCAGGCTCCGGAGCACAGGTGGGTAGGCTGGGTTTTGAGAGGAGCTTGGGTTCTGGGTTTATAAAAACAAGGAAAGGAGAGGGGAGGCAACCAGGCACAGGGAGGTATGTGGATTTGGTGTTAAAAATATGCAGGATTTTCGGGGTGCCTGGGTGGCTCAGAGATTGAGCGTCTGATTCTTGATCTGGGCTCAGGTCATGATCTCACAGTTGGTGGGCTCTGTGCCGAGAGTGTGGAACCTGCTTGGGATTCTGTCTCTCCTTCTCTCTGCCCCTTCCCCTCTTATGGGTGCGCGCGCTCTCTCTCTCTCTGTCTCTCAAAATAAATAAATAAACTTAAAAAAAAAAAAGATGCAGGATTTTCACTTTGTGTGACTATGGTTGAGTCACTTATCTTGACAGGATGTGTTGGAGAAAGTAAACAGGTCTGCTCAGGCCATGGTGAATAGGCTTCTTTGAACACAGTGACTCTGCTAATTACACCTACCTTAACATCTGCTTTATTCAGTAAGTGGCCTAGGAGGGAAGGTGCAAGGTTCAACCTGGAACTAATTATACTAATAGCTCCCAACTATTGAACATTATACATCAGGTCCAATATCAGGGCTTTCCATAAATTAACTCTAATTGTCACCACACCCTACAAGGCAGGCTCTGGTAATAATCCCATTAGAGAGATTAAAAAAACAAGGTGGGAAGAGGTGGTTGAGCAACTTTTCTAAAATGATGCACTGAGAATTTAAACCCTGAAGTATGACTCTAAACTCTCTCTCTCTCTCTTATATATATATTTATATATATGTATATATATAAATATTTATATATATATTTCTCTATATATGTATATATATAAATATTTATATATATATTTCTCTCTCTCTCTCTCTCTCTCTATATATATATATATATATTTTTTTTTTTTTAAGAGAGAGAGTGAGCAGGGGAGGGGCACAGAGAAAGAAAGCACCAGCAAGTAAGTAGGGGAGGGGCAGAGAGAGAGAGAGAGAGAGGGAGAGAGAGAATCCCAAGCAGGTTCCACATTGTCAGCTTGGAGCTCGATGTGGGGCTTGATCCCACAAACCATGAGATCATGACCTAAGCCAAAATCAAAGAGTCTGGTGCCTAACCAACTGAGCCACCCCAGCATCCCTAAACCCATACTTTTAACCATTATGTTCTACTGCCCCCACATAGAAAGGAGTGAAAGGGCTCCGCTAGGAGGGTTGGGGGTTCACACCACCAGGATGAATACCTTCCAGCCTTCTCCAGAGAAAAAGATGACAATAATTGCTTATTCCTAAAAAGTGTTGACAGAAGCAGGAGAGGTGAGTTTTCTATAGCACAGAGACTAATGTTCCAGACTCCTTGCCAAAGGCCACCTGAAGGCAGAGGGATTGAACACATCCATTCAGTTCACAATCCAACACTATCATCCGTGCAGCTGGGACATCTGCTACCAGTTACCAGTGCCTTAGATGAATCCTCAAATTACTGTGGCCTTAGGTTTTTCCAGATGTTTGCTGGGAAACAATCTTTGTCCAGTTTTGCAACCCCTTATAAAATAAGGTCAGTTCTTATGAATACGTATTGGGCAACAGGGACTCATCCATACCTTCCAATTTGCATACAGTTCAGAAGTTTTCCATGCAGAGAGTAGGATTTCCATTTTGTTTTTCTTAATTTTCTAAAATAGTAAGTAAGTTGGTGGAAAGAGCCCAGGTCCAGGAGTATGGAGACGGGGCCCTTGTCCTGGCTGTCTCACTTCAGAGCTGGGTGACCTTGGAGAGTTTCTCAAGCTTTCAGTGAGGGGTTTGGCTATCAAGGGGTTCTAACATAGAATCGGTGGAACTCCATGGGAAATTGATTCAGTTGTATTTCAGTATAATTGAATTCTTTTGTGGTTCTGTGGCTTTCATTTTATGCATTCGTGGACATTTTCGTCAAATTGCCAAAGGGGTCCCTGGCACAAAAAGGGTAGGAAGCTGTCAGAGGATCTCTGGGGTTCCTGTTTGATTTGAAATTAAGTTCCAGCAACATACCTTCTGGAAACCTAATTTCTTTTAACAAAGTCCAACTGAGTTTGGAGGAGTAAGGTGCAGTTTCCTAAAGCTGGTGATGGAGTATCATGGCTGGGCAGCGGCCCGGGTCAGCAGAGGGAGACAGCCAGGCTCTTGGCTCTCACATGCTGTCGTCATCTGAGTAGGACTGTGCCGTCCACACACCGGGATGTGCTTTTGGGGGCCACCCCTGAGAGGCAGGAGCAGCCCATACAGAGATGCCTTGGGAGCCATGCACTGCCTAAAGAGAGAAAGGAGAGGGCAAAGAATGGCAGAAGAACCATGACCTGGCCTGGCCTTCTGCCTCCTGTGTTCTTTCCACTCCTATAACACAGTGTCTGATAATAACATGTTATCGGATATTGGACACTTATCATGCTGGGCACTCTACATACATTATCTCCTTTAAGCCGAGAACAACCACATAAGGGAGATACAATTATAGTCATTTCACGGAGAAAAGAACAGGCTCACGGCAGTTAAACATCTTGCCGAGTACGGTGCAGCAAGTGGCTGAACTGGGATTCACACCATTGCCACGTTCACCTTCCTGTGATCGGGAGCTATTGGCCAGCCTCTTGGCTCGAGGTAGTGCTTCTCCCTCTCAGACTGGGGCATGCCCCAATTTGAAGAACAGGACTCCTGTGTCTTCGTCCAAGCCTCTAAGAAGATGGCCAAGCTTGATTTATTGATTTTGATTTTCTTTGTCAAAAGTGGTGTTGTACTGTGTCTGGAGTTTTGTGTTTGATCGAAAGCCTTTTGAGCTTTCTGAAACTAGTATGTACAGGTAGGTCCTCACCAGAGCTATGAGATGAGTAGTATTGGATGTGAGAACACAGCACACTCCTGTAAGAATGGCAATGGTTTCTCATGGGTTGTATCTCCTGGAGGGGGCTGTGTAGCAGATCTGTTACAGACTCAGGAACGTATCAGTGCGTCCCTTGGCCTTGCGTGCTTTGCATAGGGTCTAGGAGCCAATGTTTTAGAAGTACTGGCAGAGTGAGTTATTATATCATAGTAGACTGTGCTTTTCTTTTCCAAACGTCTTGCGTTAGTGACTCTTCCTTAATGCAGTGGTCCTTAACTCCGGTTATATATACCTGGGCACTTTTGACAAGACTGGGTCCTGGGCCTCACCTCCAAAGATTCTGACTTATACATCTGTGTAAGGGTCTGGGCGTCGGTAATTGTTAAAAGCTCTGCCAGTGATTTCAGTGGACAGCAGGGTAAGAACCATGGAGCCATGGTCTTGCTTGCCTTGGGCCATCCTGCGTGGTGCTCCCTTACCTAGAAAGCCTCGCTTGCCCTCTTCCCTGGGCCAGCTCTTGCTTGCCCTCCAGGAAGTCTTCTCTGAAACCCTGGTGGGGCTCTGTGGCCCTCCTCTGTGCTCCCAGGCCTGCTTGCACCAGCTCGCTGTCACGCATCACACAGCATTCCAGTCTGGGCTTCACCTGTCTTCCCTACAAGGCTGTATGTGGAAGAGACGTGGCTTCATTTCTTTGAAGCCCCAGCTTCCCGCACAGTGCCCGGCGCAAGATAGGTAAATATTTGTTGAGTGCATGAGGGGGTGAAAATATTTGTGGGGGAAAGAATCAGCAATGTTGTCAGCCTCGGGTCTGGTTCCCCAAGGGCCCGGAAGATGTCCCAGGAGAGCTCAGTATGAGCATGTTTGGGGAAGTCTGAGGCTGAATATGAACCTGAAATTTGGAAATGATTGTGTTCAGTTTTTAATAAGGTGTCCTGCACGTTGTCGTATGTGAACCACAGTAAGTATGGCAATCTCAGGGCTTCGGCCCCAGCTACCACTCAACAGCCATCACTCGGCCCATCCGTCTGCTCGGCTCAGGAGTCAGGCTGCCTCTTTGTCCCTCACAGAGATGTTGGTTCTGTCTCAGAGGAACAAAGGGAACATTCTGGTTGTGAGAGAATGGCTTTCAGGGTTTTTCCGATGCAGCTCTAGAGAGAAGACACTTTTATTTCTATCTGTTTGGTGGGGACCAGGAGAGGCAGGGGCACGTCCGTGGCCTTCAGTCACGAGGTTCAGATTCACGAACCAGTGGCAAAGCCTCCTTGGGTGGATACTCTGAGGTTTCCAGGTGGGAAAGTTCTGCCTTTAATGGACATGGAGAGGGATGAGGAGGAGGAGAAGGAGGAAAGCAGCTTTTCTCAGGTACTGACCCGAGGGCATTCAGATACTGTTGCAGGGACTCTGTGTTAACTCCACTCCTCGCAGCAAGCCTGTGAAGTAGATATCTTGATATTTTCACCTTTGAGTCACTTTTCTTCAACACCTACGTATTTTCAGTCCCCACATTCTCTCCATCCATCCTCCCAAATTTCAGTCTCATCCCTTCTCTCTCCAGTGGCAATGCCTTAGCTCAGGCCACCATCTGATTTGACATGAGAAAGTTCAAGTACCAATAGGCTCACACTTTGTGTCGAAACCTTAGTGAGAGCTGCATTGGCCCTGGGTCTTGGTTAAAAGGACTTTCTGTGTTGAGCCAGTGATTCTGAGACTTAAGGGGCTCATGTACAGAAAGAAGGAGGTTCCCACCCCACAACTCTAAGTGATAAACACATATACTTTGCCTTTTTCTCTACAGTTTAGCCTGAGACAATCTTCCTGTTGTCATAGGAACTACTCCCCATTGAGAATTTCACTTCCTGGAGACTCACCCTAACTCCCTCAAAAGAACCTGACTGATGGCCTAAAGACTCAGGCACCAACCTAACTCACCCCTTGCCCCCTTTTCCCCACCAACCAGGGCCCAGGGCTGTGGAATTTTCCAGAGGCTAGTGTCTCCATTCGAGAGGAAGTGACTGGACTTCTCAGGACCCTCCCACTTCAGGAGGAACATTTGAAAAGATGTCAGGGCCTGCTTAGGGAATAATTACAAGTTCTGGAGTGAGGATGTACTTGGGCAGGGCTGGCTTCAACTGAGGCCCTGAGGGACTGGGTTTGAAACTGAGGAGCAGGAAAAGTAAAAAACAAAACACCAAAAAAAAAAAAAAACCACCAAAAAAAAAAAAACAACCCACAAACAATGGTACAAAGGAAGCACTGTCCCTGTGAGCAGATGGGGTGGCGAGGTCAGTCCAGCCTAGGTCACTGTACCAGGCCTCCCACAGCATCCTTGTTGGGATGGGAGGAAGCACATCTCTGGTCCAGGAGATAAATGGCTACATTAGGACATCCTGTGGAACAGAGGGACACACACAGGACTTTAGACTTGAAAATCAGATAAGTGGAGAGGACTTTCCAGTTCTACATTAGGAGTCCTGCAGTGTAGACTGCCAAATAGAATAATTCAAGTGGCATAGTGAACATTCCAACTTGAAATATGAAGCTTAACTGCTACCCATTCTGGTGAGCCAGATAACCAGATCACTGCCAAATCTTAGACCTGAGCAGGATCTATGGGTGTAGGCATGGGTTTGAGTATCAGGAGGCTGTCTTTGGGCCTGCAGCTGCTTCTCACGTATGTGGTCTTATGTGCACCTAGAGAGCTGGTTAATTTGTGTGCTTTTCAAGGCCCCTTCCTTTCTCCCAGGCACCTGGAGCTAAATGGTGTTAGGGATGATTCATACTGCAGATGGTCACTGGGTGGACAGAAGAGGGAAGGGAGAATTCATGTGACTGAACATATCCACTGTGTTACTAGATCCTACTCAGATCCCCTGAGACTCTTGGGCTTGAGAGAGTTTGGACTCTCCTTTCAATGATGCTATACACAACTAAGGTTTATTCTAGTTTGTCTTATTTCAGTGTTGATATCTTGACAGGCCATTATTATTTACACCCAGGGACTCAGTCTGTGAGAATATCCATAACAGCTCAGTTACAGAATCCTTTTTTTTTCAGTTTAATTTTTTTAATGTTTTTATTTATTTTTGAGAGAGAGCAAGACAGAGTGCGAACAGGGGAGGGACAGAGAGAGAGGGAGACACAGAATCTGAAGCAGGCTCCAGGCTCTGTGCTGTCAGCACAGAGCCCGACGTGGGGCTGGAACTCACAAACTGTGAGATTGTGACTGAGCCACCCAGGTGCCCCCTTTTTAGTTTAATTTTAATTTTGGTTCATTAACTACAGTGTCATGTTAGTTTCAGGTGTATAATATCATGATTCAACAATTCCCTACATCACCCTACAGCATGACAAGTGCTCTTTTTAATCTCCATCCCTATCTGTCCTATCCCTCCACCCCTTTCCCTCTGGTAACCATCAGTTTGTTCTCTATAATTAAGAGTCTGTTTCTTGGTTTGCCTCTCTCTCTCTTTTTTTCCCCTTTGCTTCTTTTGCTTCTTAAATTACACATATGAGTGAAATCATATGCTACTTGTCTTTCTCTGACTGACTTATTTCATACTCTCTAACTCCATCCAGGTCGTTGCAAATGGTGATATTTCATTCTTTTTATGGCTGAATAATATTCCATTTGGTATATATACCACATCTTCTTTATCCATTCATGAATTGACGGATACTTGGGCTGCTTCCATTTTGGCTAATAATGCTGCTATAAATAAACAAGTGTATGTATCCCTTTGAAT
This sequence comes from Acinonyx jubatus, assembly GCF_027475565.1. Lineage (NCBI taxonomy): Eukaryota > Metazoa > Chordata > Mammalia > Carnivora > Felidae > Acinonyx > Acinonyx jubatus. The sequence continues at coordinate 71,988,253 of NC_069384.1, read as the reverse complement.
TAGTGTTTTTGTATTCTTTGGGTAAATCCCCAGTAGTGCGATTATTGGATTGGATTGGATTATTGGATAGTTCTATTTTTAACTTTTTGAGGAACCCCCATACTGTTTTCCACAGTAGCTGCACCACTTTGCATTCCCCACCAACAGTGTAAGAGCTTCCTTTTTCTCTACATCCTCACCAACACCCACTGTTTCTTGTGTAAAGAATCTTCTTCTTAGGCTTCTGGAAAGAGCACAGGTCTGTGAATCAAGTCAGGAAGGTTCTAAACCCAGCTTTGTCATGAACTTGCAGCTGACCTTGGCAAGGCACTTTTTCTGCCTAGATCAACGTTTCATTTTCTTTCTTGATACTTTAACATTCTATGACTGTGGTTTGGTCATGGGAAGAAGACAGGACCCCAGGCAGTTTAGGGGAATCAGAAAGTGAAGTTAGTGGAGCATCAGATTAGTTTGGGAACCATTAAAAATCCCTGGATCCCTACTTAACCTGCTTGCATCTTTTAAATGTTTGAAGTCCCCTGGCTGCTTTCTATCCTCTAAACCATCAGCTCTCACCAGAACTTGTTGGCCCCCTTGCAAGCACCAAGAATCACTGGGACCCTATTCCTCTTCTATATGCAGTCACCATGGAGGAGGAAAGCCAGGGAGACAGGTGTGAGGACGGAAGGCATTTGGAGGGAACAGTAGAGGAAGATGCTTCTATTTTAAAATCGTTTGCTGCAGACCCTTCAGCCCCAGCACCAAGATAGGACTATAGTCATGGGCAAATGGCATCTGCTCTTCTCTTCAGATGAAACTGTTTATCTGAAAAGGAAATGCAAAACACTGGTTCTATTTTTCTGCCCTGTGTTATTCTGATGGGAGTGATAATAGTTGTGCAATCCAGAGTGTGATTATTAAACCAGTCTTATGGGCACAAAGGAGCTCTGTAAGGAAGCCAAGAGGCAAAGATTCCCCAAGGAAGGATTTGGAGATTTTGCAAATTCCAGTTTTCCTGATGAACTGTAGTAACCTACCCCCAGACAGGAGAGATGGAGTCAGACTCCAAGTGCATCTTGTTCTTACAGAGTGTTTTGAGACCAGAAGAATTTCTCTCTGTGTCATTCCCATGGTCTTACTCCCATGAGCTTGTTTAGCACTCAGTCTAATGGACATTCAGTGAATATAAAGGTCGTCTCTCCAGCACAAAATAACTCATCGAGAATGGGAACATTGCATGATTCCATAGGTGAGTTTATTTGCAGGATCCAAATCGTCTAGTTGATTCTTCTTCTGAATTGCAGGACTGGTTATTTGAGAGGAAGAGTTTATTACAGATACATGCTTAAGCATTGTGGCTGAGAGCTTGGGCCCTTGGACTCCAGGAGAAAGGCACCTTTGCAATGGTAAACCTCTACTGGTCAGATCAAAACCAGCATTAGAATTTTAGTGATGGGGTGCCTGGGTGGCTCAGTCTTGACATCTTTTCTTTAATTCTTAGCCAAACAAGTCTGCAGATACTACACGTAATAAATGGAAAGGTAACTCCTTTTGTTTTAATTTTTTATTGCAATTTTGCAGACAGAGTACATCGTCTTTCAGTTTATATAAGGTATAAAAATCAAAGGAAGTCCAATTCAAATTGAAAACCAACAACACTTGATGATAAACTTCCCCAGGGTGCTATGCCTCCACATACAAGTACCATGTTGTTGATATACCACAGGTATCTCACCTGTGATATCATAGCTTGGAAGTAGCATCTATTTAAGTTGCTCTTGTCGAGATGTAAGATGTTGCCAGTATTTATCTTAAAAACTTACAAAAAATGGGGTGCCTGGGTGGCTAAGTTGGCTAAATGTCCGACTCTTTGATTTCAGCTCAGGTCATGATCTCATGTTTGTGAGCTCAAGCCCCACATCAGGCTCTTCACTGACCGTGTGGAATCTGCTTGGGATTCTCTCTCTGAACCCACCCCCTTCAAAGATAAATAAACCTAAGAAAAAAAAAATTTTTTTAAATACAAAAAATAGTGGGGCGCCTCGGTGGCTAGTCGGTTGAGTGTCTGACTTCAGCTCAGGTCATGATCTCACGGTTTGTGGGTTCAAGCCCTGCGTCAGGCTCTGTGCTGACAGCTCAGAGCCTGGAGCCTGCTTTGGGTTCTGTGTCTCCCCTCTCTCTGCCCCTCTCCCACTCATGCTCTGTCTCTCAAAAATAAATAAATGTTGAAAAAAAATTTTTTAAAAAGATACAAAAAAATTTTCCTACACCCTTAGTTGTAATACTTTAAAGTACTTTTGTAACTGTTTTTCGTATGTGTGATTATAGAAGTAATTCATATCTAATGCAAAAAATGTGGAAAACACAAGAGAGCACAAAGAAGAAAGGCATATAGAAGCAGTAATCCCAGTGGTCAGAGAGAACCACGGTTAATACTATTTCTGACATACAGAGAGAGTTGCAGAGGTAGAGGGCCAGACATGTCTTAACACAAAACTGAGATCTTGTGGAGGGGGAGGGAGACCAAAAGGTGAGAGACACGCCTCAGTTACATCAGTTCATGCAAGGCCTTCTGATAGAGAAGCTCTATTCTTCTGATAGAGAACATTTGAGTTAGCTAAACCTTGAGCCCTCCCGGGACCAAGTCGTGGGAGGTTGGCCTTTCAAACTACCTACCGCAGGGTGTAGCCTGGCTTTAAATGCATGGGACTGTTCCTGGGGGTATCTGTGCCTGTCAGTGTTTCACAGCCTGGCAAGGCCCCTGGAGGATTTACTCTGCTGTATCACACCCCACATGGACTGTGAGGAAGGTTGTGAAGAAAATGCTTCTAACTTCCTCTCCCTTCTTTTCCCCCAAGGATGCTTGGCTTTCAGTAGCCAGGCTTCTCTGTAATTAACTAATTATTTACGATATTTGCCCTGCTGTCACTGAAATGCTTCTATATTTTGCTCCCCTTGGATACATTGTGAGAGAAGGAAATACGCTTTTTCCTTTGTTCCATTTTATGCTCCTTTATGCTAAATGTATAAAATGGCTCCTCATGATTTCCCACATGCTGCAGCATAGAAAAGTTTTCATTTGGTTGTGTTTTCTAATGACTCCACACAGGTTCCTTTGACTTTGGGCCAGATCCATTCAGTATTCGTTCCACAAATTTTATTAAGCATGTACACAGGCAAGGTGCCACTCTAGGTGTTGGGAATACAATGAATGAAACACAAAAATCCCATCCATCATGGGGCTCTCATTCTGGTGAGAGCAGGTGGCCAAATGCCTCTTGCTGCCATGAGAGTTTGTCCATTCATTCATGCATGCAATAAATGCTAAATTTATTGCATTCATTCATGCACGCAATAAATAGTAGGTGCTGACTGTAGTGACAGCATTGTGTCCACTTGGGTAGGCTGAACCACATTTTCCTTTCCTGTATGTTTTTGGTTAGGCTAGGGCACAAGAGGGATTCTCACGTGAGATTTGGAGGCTAAACATGAAGCAGCAGCCATTTTGTAGTTCACACACCTTGTCATTTAGTGGCCTGCCTCGTTGTCATGAAGCCATGATCAGGCATGCGAGTGCCCACCGTCCCTGGATCCTCCCTCGGCTCCTCTGTTTCCTGGGCCAGCTATGGACATTTACCTCCAGGATGACAGGCACATTTATTTGACTCGTCAGCCCTACCAGCTCCTTTGCACTCTGCTCTGTTCTCCCAAGATCCCGTTCTGAAACATCTGGTCTTGCTGACCCTCAACTCTGCTGTACCCTGCCATTCACTTTTAATTAGCCAAGGAAACCGTGATGTATCACTTACTATGAACTTTCCTCTTCCTTCCTTCCAACATCCAACAAATATTTTATTTATTTTTTGTTTTTATTTTTGAGAGAGAGAGCGTGCACGAGTGGGGGAGGGGCAGAGAGGGAGACTCCGAAGCAGGCTCCAGGCTCTGAGCTGTCAGCACAGCCGAAGTCAGCGTTCAACCAACTGAGCCACCCAGGCACCCCCAACAAAGATTTTAATGAGATTCTCCTAAATGGCAGGAGCTCTGCTAGGTGCTAGTGTTACAGTGGAGAGCAGAACAGACATGGTCTCTGCTCACATGAAGCTTTACAGCCCTACAGGGCAGGGTCGGGTTGGGGGGTCGGGGAACAGAACAAAAAATCAAGTAAACAAATGAAACTGGGGGGGGGGGGCGGGGAGGGAATGAATGGGTTGTGTACATAGAGAAAAATGGGCCAGGGTGGATAGGAGGGTAGGACCTATTCCAGATAAGATAGACAGAAAAGGTCTTGTATCAAAATGCATCTTCAAATATTAGAAAGTCAAAAGGATATTGACACATTAAGAAAGCAGTTTTTGTTAGAAGTTTTCGTGCATTTGGAAACTACTCCATAGAGGTTACATTTCTTAGGAGGAAATAGGAGTAGAGATGGAAAGTTGGCAGTCAGAGAGATCCACGTTCAAGAGGAAAGAGATGATCATAAAGATGCAGAGGGAGATTGGGAGATGTTGTTTATCTTTTTCTTTCCTTTTGTTCTGATGTTGAAAGGGGGAAATCCATGGAAAGCAAGTCTTTCATTCTAACAGACACCATTAAGAATGATTTATTGAGAGTGAGCCCAAGCTGTGCCATCAAAAACCTTACTCAAGGGGCACCTGGGTGGCTCAGTCGGTTAAGCGTCCGACTTCAGCTCAGGTCATGATCTCACGCTCCGTGAGTTCAAGCCCCACATCGGGCTCTGTGCTGACAGCTCAGAGCCTGGCGCCTGCTTCGGATTCTGTGTCTCCCTCTCTCTCTGCTCCTCCCCTGCTCCTGCTCTGTCTCTCTCTCTCTCAAAAATAAATACACGTCAAGAAAATTAAAAAAAAAAAAAATCCTTACTCAAGATAGGAGTCAGGTGAAGGGTTGGGATAAAGATGGGCCCTGAGAACATGCAGGTTGTGCTCAGGACAAACAACTGGTATGTATTCCCTACACAGAAAACCTGCTAGACGAGCCCATGCTGGGTAAATGAGCCAGGTGATGGCTCTGCATTTTCTCTGATGTTGCCTGGGAATCCAAGATGAAGCACTCAGAGAGGTTATGAGCACAGGTGCTACCTGAGTTGGAACTGCTCCCAGTCAAGGTCAGTTCCCTGGCCAAGGGTTTCTGGTGACCCTAGAATAATTCATGTCTGTCACCAGAGTGTAAGTACTATGACTATATTCCTTTTGCATTCCTTTATAGTGCCATGCAAAGTGCTGCGTGCCAAGCAAGAGAACCGATACTTATTGATGCTTTTAGGCAAAAGCTTTCCACCTGTGCAAAATCAGCTTTTAAAAAAATTTTTTTTATGTTTATTTATTTATTTGAGAGAGAGTGAGCCCGTGCATAGGTGGGGGAGGGGGGGAGACAGAGAGAGAGAGAGAGAGAGAGACAGAGAGAGAGAGACAGAGAGAGAGAGAGGAAATCCCAAGAAGGCTCTGTGATGTCAGCACAGAGCCTGATGCAGGGCTCAAACCCAAGAACTGTGATATCATGTCTTAGCCGAAATCAGGAGTCGGATGCTTAACGAACTGACCCACCCAGGCATCCTGCAAAGTCAGCTTTTAAAGGTTGGGGCCTGAAGTGTGGACTCAGGATACAGGGGCTCCAGTGGGGAACTGGTGGGTCTTCTAATGTTTCTCAGGGTGGTTCCAGGTCTAGCTACTGGTTTTGGATCCAGAGGAACATAGTTTGGAATTCTACAGATTAGATGAAGAACTCCAACTAAAAGTGAGGAGATGAGCCAAGGTGGTGAGGAGCAGATTAAAGCTTCCTTCTTATCAAATGAAGCTATTGCTTTCAAAACAAGGATGAATGCTGTGTTTTGGAAATTCCAAGTTCTTCTTGACTGTTTTGCTCTCAGGGAAATTTCAGTAAATAAAATCCCATTGTTATTCATTGGTTTCTCCAGGTTTGTTTTAAACTGCTTTAGCTTGGTGCTGGCATGCTGGTATGTTATAAAGAAAATAGAGGAAGAGAAATCCAAAGCAAAATTTTTATTTGAAAGTTAGTAACTTACCCTGGAATCTGATGTTCTCTTCATGGTCAGAATATCCAGAGATTCTGCACCTCATCTACTCCCCAGGAGACTAAGCACCAAGCATTTTACAGATTCACAAAAAAACAAAGGTTTTTATAAACATGAACCCATACAAATGCCTAGTTGTCACCTTTAAAAACAGTAGTGTTCCTCTGGCTTATAGTCTGGCCCTAATTAACAAAGACAGAAATATCATGGTCTCCAGTGTGACCTTGTCACAATTCATCCACCTTGACTATTAATGGCCTTCATCTGACATAAAGTAAATTACCTGTCATGGAACAAGTGAGAAAAATAAATCATAAAAACTCAAGCAAAATGGGGGGAAAATGATGCACATGTAAAGGTTTAACCCAAGGTCACCCAGTCTAAGACACGCAGCCAGAAAAAAAATGTCAGAATCTTTCTGCCCATGAGGCCTTACTGGGTGGAAAACACACTAAGCCTCATGAGTGAAGTCTGCCCAACTGTTGCCTTCCCACGGTTCCCACGTAGAAAGGGCAGCCTGAGATCCCACCTCCAGCACTCGGACTGCCTGTGTCCTGGCTTCCATCTGGGCCTCAGAGGCCAAGGCCTGGAACAGCCTGGATTCACTATCCCACACTGTAGCAAGAACTCAAAACAGTTTCGCTCAAAACTCGGTGTTTATTGCACAAAGAACTTTGTTATCAAAAGCCTTTGCCAAGAGCCTTGGAGAGGATTACAAAGGAATGCTTTCTTCCCTCCGCTTATTTCTTAGGAAATTACCTCCAGATCTGCCAAAGTCACAAAGAACTGCAGGATTTCATTGGTGCCTTCATACATGGAACATTTGGACATCCCTCATGATTTTCTGCACTCTTATTTCCTGAGGAGAAAACAGAAGATCTGGGAGAGAGGAACCGCCTGCCTCTGGTCTTTTGGCACACCTGACAGAAAGACTCCAAGGGGCAGCTCCAGGAACAAGGCTGGGACTGGGAGCAGATCCATAACTTAGTGCTCACGTCTTACTTCACAGCGAGTGGTCCTCTGTCAGGTGAGGGCCACGTTCTTTCTAGCCAGGTGCTTTGCCTTTACCCTTGTTTTGTTACCACATTTTCCTTCTTTTCTGCCTTCCTTCCATTTTTCCAATCATAAATCCACTCACCATCCATCCACCCATCCTTCTACCCATTCATCCCAAACTGACGACTTATATGCCAGGCTCTGTGTTAGAAACGGACTCTAAAGACAAGAGCAAGAGCTGTCCCTGCCCCCAAACTTGTGGGAGAGGCAGACACATAAAGAACTCTAACATGGTACAGAGGTTGAGGTACAGAGGTACACAAACCAAGGGACTGTGTTCAAAGGAGAAGCCTCACCTCCAGCTGTCACCTCCTGTGGTGGACTCTCTCTTAAAATGGTCCCTATGGTCATGAGCCCAACCCCTGGTGTTCACATCCTTGTGTGATCCCCTCCTGAGCATGGGTGGGACCCATGACTTGCTGCTCATCAATAGAATATGGCAAAGGAGAGAGGATATGGGTGATTACGTGTATGTGATTACATGACTGCGTTACATAAAATTGTAGTGCCCACCTTGTTAGAGTGTCTATCTCTTCTGCTGGCTTTGAGGCAGTGAGTGGCCATGTTGGGGAATCACATATGGCAAGGAATGGCGGGTGGGCTCCAGGCACTGAGGGCAGCCTCCAGCCAACAACCACCAAGAAACCGAAGCCCTTGGTCACACAGCCACAGGACCTGAACTCTGCTAGCAATCTGAGGGAGCTTGTAAACAGCCCCCCACCCCCACACCTCCCCGGAAAGCCACTTTGAGCCACTTAGCTGGCAGCCTTGTGAGATCCTAAACAGAACACCCAGTAAGCTGTGCCTGGACGTCTGACCCATAGAAACTGTGAGATAAGACATGTGTGTTGTTTTGAACCCCCAAGTTTGTGGTAATTTGTTATGCAACGTTAGAGAATGACTATATCTGAGGAGCAGCTGTCAGAAACGTAAAGTTCTGGGAAGGGGCCGGCCGATGGGGGAAGGCCTCCAAACGCCATGTTTGTTTGTTCATTCATTCATTCTTTCACTCAACAAATATTTATGGAGGGGCGCCTGGGTGGCGCAGTCGGTTAAGCGTCCGACTTCAGCCAGGTCACGATCTCGCGGTCAGTGAGTTCGAGCCCTGCGTCAGGCTCTGGGCTGATGGCTCAGAGCCTGGAGCCTGTTTCCGATTCTGTGTCTCCCTCTCTCTCTGCCCCTCCCCCGTTCATGCTCTGTCTCTCTCTGTCCCCCCCCAAAAATAAATAAACGTTGAAAAAAACAAAAACAAAAAACAAATATTTATTGAGCACTGTCTACTCATGTGGCACTATTTTAGAGTGCCACTATTTCTTTTGAGTAAACAAAAGAAAATCCCCGCTCTCACAAAGCTTATATGCTAGTCAAGGAATACAAACACGAAATTATTAATTATAAAGTATGTTATGAAATAACGAGTTCTATAGAAAAAGACAGATAAGGGGGCTGGGAATACCAGGAAGGTAGGTTGAAATTGTCCAGGGTAGGCCTCACTGATAAAGTAAGACTTGAGTAAAAGTTGAAAGAGGTGAGGAAATATTACACAAGACACTCTGGGCATCCTCCATGTGTACGACTTCAAGCATGGAATCAAGGTCTAACCCTGCTCTGGGGGACTATGGGGGAGTCACAGCTGCTCTTTTCAACCTCAGTTCCCACTTCTACCCCCCACCGTCTGAGCCCACCTCCGTCCTCACCTCCCAATCCTCTACTGTTCCCCAAACCCACCTCCCAAGAATCCTCACTTCTTCTGTTCACCTGACAAAATGCTCCTCCTCCCCGTTCACCTGGATGGTCACCGCCCCCCACTCGGCACACCTCCCTCTGCCCTGCACCTCCCCCACCCTGCAGAATGTCAGCCTCTTCTCCGTGTCCCCTCCAGCTTTATGATTTTATGGTGAGCTTTCCACTTTCCACAGGTATTACAGCTGCTGGCCTCTGTCTCTTGGAGATTGTGGGCTTGGAGAACACAGGGACCTTCACTTGTTACCACTGAATTTCCATGGTGTTTGCTGAAAAAAAAAATTTAGTTAGGTGTCACCCCTCTGTGTTTTTTTTCTCTCTCTCTTTCCATCTACCCTTTTCCCTGACTCCCTTACTAGCTAATTTTCTCTGCACATCTCTCTCGCCATCTCCGGGTGCCTTTTTTCTGTTTCTCAGTCTGTTTCTCCTACATGCATAGACACATGCACATGGACACTCGCACAATCTTATACAGCAGTTTCTTTTGAGCATCTTGTCTTCCCCTGACAAGAGGGGGGGCAGATGCGAAGGAAATGAGGGTGGGGTGGGGTAGGGTTGGGGTAGAGGAGGAAGCTTTACTTCAAGGGAAACTCTAAAGTATAGCGATGGCTCTTCCTAAATATTAGATTAAAATAACCACATTATTTCCACACATCCAGTGGAGGAAACTCATCCCTCTCCCTGTCATGTAACCCAGGGTTTCTCACTAGAGGTACTATTGACATTTTGGATCAGATAATTCTATTGCGGGAAAATGCCCTGGGTATTGTAGGATGTTGAGCATCATCTCTGGCCTCTAACCACCGTAGCAGCCCCCAATCATGACAATCGAAAAATCTCTAGACATTGCCAAATGTCCCTTGGGGGTAAAACCTCCACTTCTTCCACTGAGAAGTGCCAACACAGCCCTTTTCTCCCGGGACCTGAAGGTACTCATCTGCAGGTTTTCAGGCAGCCTCCTAAGCATATAATTTCTATAGCGTGCAACAAAGAAAACAGCGTCTGGGTTCAGGACAACCTCAGCCTGTTCTCATCCTTCCCTAAGCCTTGGGTCTGGCCCTGTTGGATCTAACGTGGGCCCCGTGGGGCCTCTGGTAGCTTACAGGGCACTTTTGTCCTGCCCCTTCTGGGAAGTCCCATCTCTAAGTAAGGACACACAACTTGGATTTCAATCCCCATTCACCAGTCTACTGGGCCTTCACGTGCAGTGTACAAACTGCACAACTGTATACTGTGGCCCAAAGCACAACCTGCCTTTCTGCTACTAAATAGTGGGATGGCTGCTAATGAGTTGTTCTACTAAAACCACGACAGCCCTATTCGTCTCTAACATATCCAGAGCTGAGGGGATGAGCATCAGTGGGGGGTGACATATGGAGAGGAACCGTTTTTGCTTCTTAAAGCATCAGACTGTCCCTTGCCTAATGTAGGTCATCTCGTACCACATCTGGCCACCTGAGCAGAAGATCAGGCTAGACTAGAAGGAGAAGGAGACTATATTGTGAAAATCCAGCTAGAACTCAGAAAACACCCAGGATGGAAAAGCAGTGACTCAGAGGAACTGATGACCCACACTTGCAAAAGAGTTTCCGCCATTGTGTCACAGGAGTCCAGGGACTTGCAAAGGGAAATTTGACTACACATCTGACCTTAGAAGAATCCACCCCTAGAGGGTTCATGTTGCTTGATTCTGATCCTGCCTAACTTGTGCAGTCAGCCCGTAGTGCAGTGAGCACTGGCATCTAGTATGAAACCTAACATGTTGTTTAGAAATCTTTTTTTTTTAATTTTTTTAAATGTTTATTTATTTTTGAGAAAGGCAGAGACAGAGTACAAGCAGGGGAGGGGTAGAGAGAGAGGGAGACACAGAATCTGAAGCAGGTTCCAGGCTCAGAGTTGTCAGCACAGAGCCCCACACTGGACTCCAACTCACAAACGGTGAGATCATGACCTGAGCCGAAGTTGGATGCCTAACGACTGAGCCACCCAGGCGCCCCATGTTGTTTAGAAAACTTTATTACAAGACGTCAATATCATTTTGTATTTGGTTTGTTACTGTAAGAGTATTTGGGCAGAGCATTATTTGTTTTCTTTTAAGCCAACTTCTTCCACAGCATGGGCCTGACCCTCCTCCCAGAATCGTTCACATGTTCAAGACTCAGCCTGGGACTCTAAAACAGATAATTCACACAGCCACATCCATCTTTCCCAGGCAGTGGAAAGACAAAATCACGACTTTCAAAGGTTACTAGTAAGCAGCCAACACCATGAGAAAGGAATGGTTTCCCTTCTTGAGCACAGAGCCCCAAATATGGTGATTAAAAAGTCTTGCTATTTAATTACTTACTGCAATTAAAACACTATGGTAGCAAAAGTCTTGCTGCTGGAAGCTTCAGTCTGAAATTCAGGCACCTACATGGTCATAATACCACTCAACGTGTAAGCCAATAACTGGAGGATACAGCCTCTGATTACATCTGATTGTCATCAGTGATGACAATAAACAAGGCAGAAAGACCAAATGATACTTGTGGGAAGCTCTAAAAAGGGCCTGGGAAACATTTTCAATCGAGGATACAAGAGAGGGAAAAAAAAAATCAACCGCGAGTCACATAGATAAAAGGCAAACTTACTTAAACCAGTCATCAGAGCAGTGCAAATTAAAATAACAAAGAGGTATCACTTTACACCTATTAGGTCCCCAGATATTACAAAGCTGAATAATGCCAAGTGTGGTGGGGGCTGTGGGTTATTGGAAACTTCCTGAATTGCTGGGGGATGGGAGTACTGGGGTTGCCATTCTAGAGAGAATCAGATCAGAGTGTCCATCTCATGGGGCTGCTATGAAGGTTAAATGAAATAATAAATGTACAACATTTAGCACAGCACCTGGCAAGTAGCAAGTGATTAATAGATTAATAATTGGATTATCAGGGCATGGGACTAGATCTGGGCAGGGTAGGATTATTACATTATTCTCAGAAACGGCTGGTCCAGATTGTTCCCTTTGATGGTGTAAGGAAAGGTTGGGGGGGGGGAAACACCCCTTCTAGTCCAGTGGCACATCTGTCACCCTCTCCGAAGCCTCTATCCATTCCCTCCGTATAGTGGCCTGAGGAGTCTGAGGACTAAGGAAGAACAGAGAGACTCGCAGGGGAGCCCCTCACCTCTGAAACAGGGACTCAGCTACCGGCAGGTGGGATGACACTCAGGTCCTTCCCACTGGTGGGGAAGAGAAACTCATTGCCAGTGACAACCTTCTCTTTGAAAGGTACGTGGCAACAGATAAAGATTTCTGAGGAGGGGAAAAAAATGATCAGGTTAGTCCTTGCCACAAGCCACCCACAGAGAAACTCAAGTCCTATTTTGAGCAGGAAAAGGGTAGAATCAGGAGAGAGATGTACATTTTTCTCCCAGCGACCACACAAGTCTAAGTATTCTTTACAGGCTTAATTGCCACATAACCTTTAACTTGATAAATGTGTTTTAAAAATAATAACTGTGGCCAGAATGAGAGCTTTGAAAAGTAGCACCAAGCAGCTTGTAAATCTACATCAAATGGTTCAAGGACACTGAAGGTGGCCTGAGAAAAGGACCCTGTTCTCAGGGAAGAAAGCTGTAAGGAAATAAAGCTTGGTTATCATGCTGATGTGATGTATGTCATCATTTACTTGAGTTAATCATTTAACCATCAAAATTTTTCTCATCTTAACAGACTTTGGGGAAAGAAAAAAAGAAAAATTCAATCAACTTTAACGGAAAGCAAAAGACAGGAAGAAACAATTCACCTTAGATTCTGTCTCTTCCAAACTCAACTCCTTTTCTGGCTTTCCCAAATATAATCTTACTCAGTTAAGCTTCTAACATATAGATATATTTTTACATTCTGCTTTTGCTTACTTAGCACTGATTAACATTCTCTACTGGGAGGTGTCATATTGATTAATGTTTAAATTTAGCAATGTAAAAGTAGAAATAACGTCAGTAATTAAAGTACATACAGCAATTTCCTTCAGTGTCCTTTTGCTCTTGCCCGTAAGAGGTTGGGGTCACAAAGGGAAACTTTTTAGCACTTTTTCTCAAGGGAAAGGGGCCATTTGGAGGTTATGTATATTTTGCTGTAGAACTGGCTTAGAGCAGTGATGTCTGCTGACTACTTTTCAGGAACTGCCGGGTGGGTGTGCTGAGCAGATGAATGAATGGTGCTGAAAGTGTCCAGAGGAAGCAGCTTTTTTGTGTGTTGAGGTGGGGGTGGGTGGGTGGAGGAGAGAGATACAGGAAAAGACAAAAGGCAGTGTGGTCAGGCCCAGCCTGGCCTGGGTTCAGAGTCTGAACCTTCTGTTTATTTTTGAGAGAGAGAAAGAGAGAAGGCACACACGTGCACCAACGAGTTGGGGGTGGGGGCGGGGAGAGGGAAAGAGAGAATCCCAAGCAGCCTCTGAGCTGTCAGTGTGGAGCTTGTCCTCAGGGCTTGATCCCACAAGCCACGAGATCATGACCTGAGCCCAAATCAAGAGTCGGCCACCCAACCGAGTCACCCAGGCGCCCCATGCCGGCTGAACCTTTTGAAGGGGAGCATTCTCCCCACTCCTCTGATGTAGTGGCAGATGGGAGGGAACCCAGAACACATTGGCACCTTTACAGTCTTGCCACTTCGGGAGTACTGGGAGGACATCGGCTGAAGGGGCAATGGTGAGGGGCTTCCCACAAGGCTTTGCTGGCAGGAGCATGAATGGTAGCTGGAGAAAAGTCTGTGAGGGACATGACATTGAGCCTGGCTTGAACAGGCTGCTGAGGGAGGACCTCCAGTCATTTTACTGTTGGACAATGAATGGCACTATTCTTTCCAATGGGAAGAGGAGGGCTGGCAATGTACTATATTTACAGGCCTGCCAGGCTACCTTGGGCTTTATGTGGAACCATCTCCTACCTGTTCTCCAACCAAAGACACAAATGGCTGCCCTTCACTTGGGACAGTGGTGTGTAACTAGCCCTGATGAGATCAGCCGTTTGGTCTGGATGAAGAAAAGTTTGCGGGGCTGGAGGGGGTGGGGTGGGGAGGGGGTTGAACAGTTCAAGATGGCAATGTAGGAAAATTTTGAACTCACCTGCCCCCCATAGAAACAGTGAATTTACAGCTACATATGAAACAATTTCCTAAAAAAAAAAAAAAAAAAATCAAACCTATAGGCTGGCTGAGTGGTCACTATACATCAGCAAATGAGGCTTGGTGGGTTACCACACCCAGGGCCCTGAACACTGAAGCAGGTAGGAAGGCTGAGGCACAACTTTGTCATAAACCCCACCCCTGGCGTGTGACTCAAAATTGGGAGGGAACTCAAAATCCAGAGCTTCTCCATGAGGAGCAAAGGGTTTGAACCCCACATCAGGCATCCTAAATTTTAAGACCTGCGCCTGAGAGACGGGTCTAATTTTAAAAAGTAACAGGGTGCAGGTCCTGACAGCCACAAGACTGTATTGATCTGAGAAATCACTCTTGAAGGGCTTGCATACTTGGACCCACCGGCCCCGGGCCCAGTTCAAAGGCAGTAGATCCATGGCACCCAGACTTGTGGGGAAGATGCTTACCTGCTGATGTTAAAGAATCAGCTTGAGGGGCAGGCATTGAATGTAACACACATCTCAGAGCCTGCTGGGACATTCCAGGGTCAGAGGTGGGTGGGTACCATCTTTGTGCTCTCCCTCTGCCACACGCCAAGGCACCAGTATCTCCCAGAAGGGATCTTTTTTCACATGTGTCTGGTGTCCTGATTTTTGTAGCTGCTCCCCACGGGATCCCTCTTGATTGCCTCACCCTGGAGCCCAAAGGAGCTTGTGTCCCTGGTCTAATGAGAACTGTAACCATCAGAGTCATCCAAAAGGGAGCTTATACCCTTGTCTTGTGCCCTGATTTTTGTGGCTGCTGGCAGGAGACACTTCTACATCACCTGGTCTGGTGGCCAGTGGGGTTTACACGTATGGGTCCTACAGGACTCTATATTATTTGCATACTTTTAAAAGCTGGTTTTCATATTTCCTTGGCTTTTAGACTTGTTTCCCCCATTTTAATGGATGCTGTCCAGGGGATATCCCTTGATTTCCTGGCTCTAGTGGCCAGGGGACTTACATCCCTGGGTCCCACGGGACTGTGGCAATCAGAGACAGTTGGCAGGCTACCATGCTCAGGACACTCCCAGTCTTTCTGTGAAAGAGCCTCTTTGCCTGTCCTGGAGCTTTGGCATGAGAGACAGGATTCAGGTTTGATGCATATCTAGTGGCCTACAGAGCTGCTCTCAAGGAATACAGACTGTAGACGCCATCTTGGCACTCTCTCTCTGCCTCATTCCAGCTCACCAGGATCTCCAAGAGAAGAGCTTAAACACTTGTCTGGAGCCCCAGTCTTTGTGGCTGCCATTCTAGGGACACTTCCAGATTGCCTGGCTCTGGTGGCAGCAGGGCTTATGCTTGGGGTCCCACAGGGCTCTATATATTTGCATATTTTTAACCAGCTGCTGCCTGAAGGTCTAGTTTCAATAGGCCTGAGGCTAGGTGCTAAGATCCTCCCCTTTGGGACAGAGACAGGTCTTGGCAGATACTTAACTACTGGGAGCTATTAAAAACATAATAGGGTGCTCGGACAAGCACACAAGTTTGAGAGACAACCAAGAGCCAGGGCAGGTTTAAGCCACAAGACTCCTCTCCTACATGAACTGGTTTACATGTATTTTTCTGAACTGACTGATTACTAGCAATGAAATTGAATCAGTAATTTTAAAAAACCTTCCAACACACAAAAGCCCAGAATCAGACAGCTTTACTAGTGAATTCTCCAAACATTCAAAGAATTAATACTAGTCCTTCTTGAACTCGTGTAGAAAACACAAGAGGAGGGAACTCTTCCAAACTTGTTTCATGAGGCCAACATTACTCTAATACCAAACCAGATAAGGACACCAATATCCCTGATGAACATTTAGGCAAAAATCCTCAAAATATTAGCAAACCAAATTCAACAATATATTAAAAGGATCAAGTGGGATTTATTCCAGGAATGTAAGGCAGGTTCAAATCAAATTAATCAATCTGATATACCACATTAATAAAATGAAGGATAAAAATCATATGATCATGTCAATAGATGCAGAAAAAGCACTTGACAAAATTCAACATCTATTCATGATAAAAACTCTCAACAAAGTGGGTATAGAGGGAGTGTATCTCAACATAATAAAGGCCATATATATATCAAGCCCACAACTAACATCATACTCAACAGTGAAAAGCTAAAAGCTTTTCCTCTAAGATCAGGAACAAGACAAGGATGCCTGCTCTTGCCACTTTTATTTAACATAGTACTGGAAGTCCTAGCCAGGGCAACTAGGCAAGAAAAATAAATAGAAGTTATCCAAATTGGAAAGGAAGAAGTAAAACGCTCATTACTTGCAGATGACATGGTATTGTATGTAGAAAACCCAAAAGACTCCATCAAAAAACTTTTGGAATAAACAAATTCGGTAGTATTGCCGGATCCAAAAGCAATACTCAAAAATCTGTTGCACTTCAATATATTAACGATGAAATATCGAAGGAAAACTTGAGAAAATCCCATTTACAACTGCATCAAAAAGAATGAAGTACCTAGGAATAAACTTAACCAAAGAGATGAAAGACTTGCACACTGAAAACCACAAGACATTAAGGAAGAAATTGAAGAAGACACAAAGAAATGGGAAGATATTCCATGCCCATGGATTGAAAGAATTAATATTGATATAATGTCCATACTACCCAAAGCAATCTACAGATTTAGTACAATCCCTATCAAATTCCAATAGCATTTTTTTCGCAGACATAGAACAAACAATCCTAAAATATTTATAGAACCACAAAGACCCTGAGTAGCCAAAGCAATCTTAAGAAAGAAGAACAAAGCTGGAGACATCACACTCCCTGATTTCAAGCTTTTACAAAGTTATTATAATATAGTATGGTATTGGCCTAAAAACTGATACATAGAACACTGTAACAGAATAGAGAGCCCACAAATAAACACATGTATATATATGGTCAATTAATTTACGACCAAGGAGCTAAGAATACACAATTGGAAAGGACAGTCTATTCAATAAATGATGTTGGGAAAAGTGGACAGAAGAATGAATGGCAAAAGAATGGTAATGAATGGTAAAAGAAACTGGCAAAAGAATGAAATTGGACCACCATGCCCAAAAATTAACTCAAAATGAATGAAAGACTTGAACATGAGACCCAACACCATAAAACTCCTGGTCAAAAACATAGGCAGTAAGCTCCTTGACTTAGGACTTGGTGATGATTTTTTAAAACTCTGACACCAATAGCAAAAGCAACAGAAATGAAAATAAACAACGGGACTACATCAAACTAAAGAGCTTCTGCACAGCGAAAGTAACCATAAACAAAATGAAAAGGCAACGTATCGAGTGGAAGAAAATATTTGCAAGTCATATATCTGTTAAAGGGTTCATGTTCAAAATATATAAAGAACTCCTATAACTCAATAGCAAAAAAAAAAAAAAAAAAAAAGGCAACTAATTAAAGACTGGGCAGAGGATCTAAAGAGCATTTTTGAAAGAAGACATACAGATGGCCAACAGGCAAATGAAAAGATGCTCAACATCATCAGGAAAAAGCACATCAAAACCACAATGAAGTATTACTTCACACCTGTTAGAATAACTGCTATCAAAAAGACAAGAGATAATAAGTGCTGGTAAGGATGTGGAGAAAAGGGAACCCTTATGCACTGCTGTTGGGAATGCAGATTGGTGCAGCCACTGTGGAAAATAGTATGAAGTTTCCTGAAAAAAATTACAAGTAGAACTACCATACAATACAGCAATTCCACCTCTGGGTATTTATCCGAAGAAAACAAAAACACTAACTCAGGAAGATACACGTATCCCATGTCCTTTGCAGCATTATTTACAATAGCCAAGATCTGGAAACGACCTGAGTCCATTGATGAATAAACAGATAAAGAAACTGTGGTATATACAATAGACTGTTATTCAGCCATAAAAAAAGAATGAAATCTTGTTATTTGTGACAATATGGATGGACCTCAAGGGCATTATGCTAAGTGAAATAAGTCAGACAGAGGGAGATAAATACTGTACGATCTGTCTTATATGTGGAATCTAAAAAAGAAAAATCAAGCTCACAGATACAGAGAACATTTTTGGTGATTGGCAAAGATAGGGGATTAGAGGGGTGGGAAAATGGATGAAGGAGGTCATAAAGTAAAAAAAAAAAAAACTTAAATAAAAAATAAAAGTAGATTAGAAAAGAGAAGGTATAAGTGAATCCTGTTCTTTGAACCTATGGTTACATACAGATGTAAATATTTGAAAAAGCTTTTATTCAAATAACCCAGGCTCATATCTGGGTGTTACATGTGCAATTAATTAAACTAAATTTTGGTTACTTTTTAAATTAAAAAATAGACATTGCATTATGGACAATGTTTACTATTACTATTGTTTGATATTATGCATTAATAAGTAATATCCGTGATGGATACACATTTTTCTCAAGGTAATATGCATCTTGGCTTTGGGAATAAATTGTTAATATGCTTTTAAAAATATAAGAATCAGCTAGTATACTGCAGTCTTTATTTTAAGAAAAGTTAATTATTCCTTCAGGATGTATATTTCGACCATGGAACAGCTATAAAATCTAGTCAAAGGGCTTTGTGGAATTAAAAACAAATCCTGAAAATAAAACAACCCATGTGTTGAAAAGGAGAGAAGGGAGGAAAGAAGGAAGGAAGGAAGGGAGGAAAGAAGGTGAGAAGGAAGGGAGGAAGGGAGGGAGGGAGGAAGGAAGGTGAGAAGGAAGGTGAGAAGGAAGGGAGGAAGGGAGGGAGGAAGGAAGGAAGGGAGGAAAGAATGAAGGAAGGGAGGGAGGAAGGAAAGAAGGGAGGAAAGAAGGGAGGAAGGAAAGAAGGGAGGAAAGAAGGGAGGGAGGAAAGAAGGGAGGAAGGAAGGGAGGAAGGAAAGAAGGGAGGAAAGAAGGAAGGAAGGGAGGAAGGGAGGAAGGAAAGGAGGAAAGAAGGTAAGAAGGAAGGGAGGAAGGAAAAGCTTGGGCTGACAGAGGCAAGCAGATGACCTGTTTACCATCGGAAGGCCCAGGTTGGAGGGCTCATGGATGTTAGCTTGGCACTGCCTCAGTGACTGCTTATAGGGCTTAGAGGTAATGTTCGCTTCTGTTTATTTTTCGTTTTGAGGCCCTTGCCTGGTTTGAAACTTTTCATCTCAGGCAGTTTTGTCATCAGCATTGTGTCTCTTGCTGAGGAAGGTAAGTAGCTCTCCTGTGAGGGGAGGCAGTCCCCTGCAGTGTGGGAGCACTGTCTTGGGAATGAGCCAGCCTAGTTTCCAGCTCCATCTCTTTATCAACTTCAGCAAGGTTTTTAACCTTCTCAAGCCTCAGTGTCTCTATGTGTGTGCAGAATAACCCCTCTGGCTTCCAGCCGGCACTGGGTTATGACCAGAAAACTAACCATTGTAGAATTGCCTTTTGGAAGCCACCCCTCTTACACAGAAAGCCAGCCCTCCGTGAAAAAACCTTGGAAAAGAAGAGCACAAGGAGAGGGAACCACAGACAAGCCAGTGAGCCCTGGCCCAAGGTGGCTCTTATGGGATGCCTGAGCCTCCCTTTCACAGAGTTGGTATCTGCAGAGAATAACAGGCCCTTTAAAAATGGGTGTGGATACCTCGGAGTGCCTAGCACTTTACAATCCACACACATTAGCTAGTGTGCTCGGCAGACTGCTCCTGGAAGTTTCCTCTCTTGCAGAAAGTCCTTCCACCTGGATGTGGTGTTTCCCAGCCCTGCCACCGGATAGCTCCTCACAGCCCCAAAGAGCACAGCAATCTCTCCACAAGGGAACCGGCTGAACCGGGGGGAAAGACTGTGAAGATGGGCCGTTTCCCTCATCCATCCACATCTCACCCCTGCCTCCAGCACAGTGCTGCCTCACCTCCTTGGGTCAGCTTCAGAATTGCTTAGTTCTGCCTCCAAGCTGAGCCGTGTCCCCTGGGAGGAGGGCCGGCCTGAGGCTGCACCTCTGCCTGGGGCTGGTTGGTCCGCCTTCCAGTGCAATTTAAGCCGGAGCTGGAGCGCTTCCTTCCCCTGCGCTTTGTCTGATGTTGGAGAAGAGCGACCTCTAGTGTAGTTCTTGGAAGAGAAGCGACGGCTTCCTCCCGCCCGCTGAGATCAATCCTGCCTGGGAGTGAGAGTGGTAGAGCTTACCTGGGGCGGCTGAGAGAGGTGGGGAGGACCGACAGCGCGGACTCTTGAATTCAAGGAAGCTTGACCTTGCACAGATGGCTTGTCAGGCCTGCTCTTGGGCACGAGCACATCTATCTCTGATTCTCCTGTCTAGTAACACCCGAGACTCAGGTGTTGGAGCAGCTCACCCCTCACCCGTGATTCACCCGGATGCAACAGGCTCACTTGCACGTGACTGAGAAGGGGAAGGTGGGAAAGGCATCAAGCAGTGCGTCTGGGTACGAACGAGGGCACCTGGTTGTCTCTTGAAAGCACCGACCCTCAGGTGGTCTCCACCTGTGCCTCTGTCGACCTGCAATGGCCAGTCGGTCAGTC
Source organism: Acinonyx jubatus (assembly GCF_027475565.1). Taxonomy (NCBI): domain Eukaryota; kingdom Metazoa; phylum Chordata; class Mammalia; order Carnivora; family Felidae; genus Acinonyx; species Acinonyx jubatus. Next base: position 71,967,777 of record NC_069384.1, on the reverse strand, counting down.
CTATCTTCAGCACGGGTTGGGGGCGGGGGGGGCGGAGCTTATCCATGTGTAAGCAGACCAATGTCGGGTGGCAAACCCCGTGACGCAGCAGGACTGCCTGGTGACTGTGACTTTTCCAGGTCCCACTCTCTTCATCAACACCACCCCATTCTTTGAGATGGATAGTCCACATTTTTTCCCATGTAAAGAGCTACACAATTCGAATTAAAACCCCCCTTCCCTTCTAAACAGACTGCCTTGCCTAAGCCCCACCCTGTAAGGAATTTGAGAGGGGCCGCCCGCCACAGGCCCTGATTTCCATGCGCTTAGGAGGCAGGGGCTTCCGGAAAAGAAGTGATAAAAGCAAGGTCGAAAGGGGAAGGCACCGTCCACACTACCCCCGCTCCCTTCTCAGTCTTGGAAATACATTCAGAGCCTTTTTTTTTTTTTGCTGCTGTTGTTTCCTATGAATTCTAATCAATCTCCAACACTATGTGACTTTACTGAATTTAATGAGACCCAAAACACCTGCACCTACAAGGTAAAATTGAGTGTTCTTTATGTATAATTTTCGCCAATCCTATTTCTAATCATAAGGTGACCGCCCATCCCAGTCTGCCTGGGACTGCCCTGGTTTACATCTGTCTCCCTGGCGTAGTTATTAATGTTATTCCCTTCCACTCTGAAGAGGGTCCCATTTAGATGGTAAATGACATGGTCACCCTAACCACAGGTAATCTCTGTAAGAAAACATTAAGGCATTAGGATTGAGAGGATGTGAGAGATAAGGTTCCGTGGAATTCGAGATGTAAATTGGTCATTACAATCTTGGCATAATTTGCTCTAAGCTTCTCAGCAGCTGGAGTGAAAGAAAAACATGAATGAAGGGCTGGGAAGTTGATTCTGTCTTGTAAAATGATGCATATTATGTCTTCTGAAGGGACATGCTTATCAGGCCCTACATTTTAGGAGGAATTTTAAGCATAAATTATTATATAAGGGCCACGGAATAACATAAGGGACCGTGTCTTCAGTGGTAGTTTTTGCAGAAGTTTCTGTGTGGCTATTGTTTATATTGGTCCTCAGAATGACTGTGGTTTTCTAAGTCTCTCTCTTCCTCTGTGACAAAGAGTCCTCTCGGGGAGGAACTAAAAATTCTTTCACAGGGCTTAACTGAGATAATATGTATGCAAGTACCAACTAGACTATAAAAATCAAAACTTTCATTCTTATTAACTTGTCCAAAATTCCCCTTTTATTGATGGGAAGGCCCAGAGCAGGAGGAAGTGATTAGTTAGTGGCAAAACTGGGGCTAAGACTCCTGTTTCACTCTAAATGCTAATAAAACCTTATATCGCTGCTCACCAAGACATTACTGAGCTACCATCAGGCCACCAGTGGGGGGCTGGGCGGGAAGCCGATTCAGAGAGGAGCTCAGAGGCCTTGGACCACAGTGGGTGTAGTGGCCCAAATGCAGAGGCTAGAAATGGTGTTTCAAGTCGTCACCATAAAAAGATGCTATTAACCTAATTTTCTTTTAGCAGAATAAAAAGTTCCTCGTGGTGTTTCTCTGAATTACTTCTGCCTAAAAAGAACACGGCATCTGTTTTTCTGCAAGTTAAGAAAAGACTATTCTCATTCTGGTCTCCGAGGACACAGCCGCTGCGGGGAGGGGGTGGCTAGTTCCAGCAGTGGGCATTATAGCACAGCGTTCTTTTCAGCTTCCCCTTCTCCAGGCCAGTGGGTCTCAAGTGTGGTCTCAGACCAGCAGCATCAACATCACCCAGAAATGTGTTGGATGTGCAGGTTCTCAGGCCTCGCCCAGACCTGCTGAATCAGGCTGGTACCGTGTGAGAACGGCCGCTCTCGGCCGTTCTTAAGGCCTGTGCTGCTTCAGAGAGGGAAGAGAAGCAAACCCGTAGCAGTTCTTTCCCTTGATGCCCACTCTACCCCCTAGGCGGGCTGTCCTTTCCAAACTCCCAGTAACTATTGCCTTTTTAGGTGTGGCCATCACGCTGGACGTGCTTCAAAAAATGCAGAAATAGCATGGCCTCGGTGTGACGGTTTACGAGATTCAAGAGCACTGCAGTCTGATGGTCCAAATGAGGTTTGTCTTAAAGAAAAGACATTTTTCTCTTCAGCCTTATGTCTATGGCTCATTTCCAGGTGAAAGAAACTAAAAAGGATCGCATTTATTTTTTTGAGGCAATCAGGTCTCCAGGAAGTAAAAGCCAGAGCAGTCCAGAGCATAGAATTCTGTAGAAACTGCTATTCCCTTCTACAAGGAGCTTTCACATTTCCCAACGGGTTTCAGTAGAAATCGTTGATCTGAGCCTGAAAGAATATTGATTCACTTTTCGAAGCATAATGAGCCTAACAATGTCACCTGCTCACCCTGCCATCGCGACAGACCGGTGGTGTGGGTGCAGGCTTATCAATAGGGAAAGAACCCTCAACCCTCCCTGCTGCGGATTTTTCTTGACCAGATGTAAACTAAAAAGGAAATGAGAATTCTGGCTGTATGGACCTCAATTAATTGCCCTTTTTGGTCTTTCTTCTCAGTGGAACTTCCTGAACCACTCAAGGCATTCTTCCACAAGATTTATTTTGTAGGCAACGTGCTGCCAGGAGAGTGGGAATTTATTCTACTCTGTGCAGCAGAGGGGAAGCTGAAGCTTGGGAGGCCAGGGCTGAATTCTTATATAGGTGAGCAGGAAAGCATGCCCTGAGAGCTGACCTGACTCCCCAACTTGACCAGTCAGCATAACCCATCTGAGCTCTGGAGCAAGCTGTCTTGGCCAACAGTGAGGAGGAAAAGATTTAAAAACGAGGAGAAAACTAACAGCTGGAGGCAAAAAGAATCAAGGATAGAAGTATCTTTCCTCTAGAACACAGTTCTCAGCCTTCAGTTACCATTTGGATCACCTGCAGAGCTTTTAAAATGACTAACAACCAGGACTTCCCTTAGACCAATTAAATCAGAATCTCTGGGAGTGGTACCCAGGCATCAGCATTAAAAAAAAAAAAAAAAAAGTTTTTTTTGCAGGGGGCGCCTGGGTGACTCAGTCGGTTAAGCGACCAACTTCGGCTCAGGTCATGATCTCACAGTTCATGGGTTGGAGCCCCACATCCGGCTCTGTGCTGACAGCTCGGAGCCTGGAGCCAGCTTCAGATTCTGTGTCTCCCTCTCTCTCTGCCCCTTCCCCCCCCCACCTCTCAAAAATAAATAAAACATTAAAAATTTTTAATGTTTTATTTATTTATTTTTTTAACGTTTATTTATTTTTGAGACAGAGAGAGAGAGAGCATGAATGGGGGAGGGTCAGAGAGAGAGAGGGAGGCACAGAATCTGAAACAGGATCCAGGCTCTGAGCTGTCAGCACAGAGCCTGACGCGGGGCTTGAACTCATGAACCGCGAGATCATGACCTGAGCCGAAGTTGGACGCTATGACCGACTGAGCCACCCAGGCGCCCCAATGTTTTATTTATTTTTGAGAGAGACAAAAAGAGAGCACGCAGGTTCACATGAGCAGGGAGGAGCAGAGAGAGTGGGGGACAGAGGAGCTGAAGAGGGCTCTGTGCTGACAGCAGAGAGCCCGATATGGGGCTTGAACTCATGAACTGTGAGATCAGGACCTGGGCCAAAGCTGGACGCTTAACTGACTGAGTAACCCAGGTGCCCCTAGGCATTTTTTTTAAAGCTCCCTGGGTGTTTCTAATATGCAGCCAGGGTTGAGAACCATCTTTCCAGCATTCACTTCCTCCAGCAACTGTTGTTTTCCTTCCTTCTTTCAGGAAAACCATGCATCAGGGCATGGCCCCTTCTCATTTGTCTTGGCTTGTATTTTCTTTGTTCTTCTAGCCTTTGGGGACCATGATGTAGAATCGGGGGCATCTTACACTAAGTGAAAATTTAATCAGAACTTCTATTGCTCATGATCCCCTACTTCCTGTTGGACCTGTTGGACCTTTGTATCTTTATCAAACATTGAGTTGGAGTCCCAGAAGAACTAATTGGCTTTATTATTCAATAATGAGATACAAAGACCTATTGTTTGGATTTGAAACTTCCTGGTCACTTCTGGTTGAGTGTGATGAACAAATAAGCCTCTCCATGAGAGGGTTGCTTCATGGCAGTAGTCAAAGAAGAGTCTCAACAATAGGATAGACTCGGGGTGCCTGGGTGGCACAGTCGGTTAAGCGTCCGACTTCAGCCAGGTCACGATCTCGCGGTCCGTGATTTGAGCCCCGCGCCGGGCTCTGGGCTGATGGCTCAGACCCTGGAGCCTGTTTCCGATTCTGTGTCTCCCTCTCTCTCTGCCCCTCCCCCGTTCATGCTCTGTCTCTCTCTGTCCCAAAAATAAATAAATGTTGAAAAAAAAAACAATTAAAAAAAAACAATAGGATAGACTCAATGTTTTACTGACAAATACAGTGACCCCTTTCAGATGTATGTCACCAGGGCCCCTTTCAAACAGTCATTTTAATGTTTGTCTACTTAAGACCACAAGATCTTTGTCTCTCCTGCTGGGCATGCTGAGTTCTCGTCTTCTTTAAAAGGCTCCAAAAAAAAAAAAAAGGTTCCACGATGCCTGGGTGGCTCAGTTGGTTGAGTGTCCGGCTTCGGCTCAGGTCACGATCTTGCAGTTCGTGAGTTCAAGCCCTGAAGCAGGCTCCCTGCTGGCAGTGCAGAGCCTGCTTCAGATCCTCTGTCTCCCCCTCTCTCTTCCAGCCCCCCACTCATGTTTCTCTCTCTCTCTATCAAAAATAAAAAAACATTAAAAAAAAAAAGGCTCCTCCTCTCCTACTGACTACAAAGCCATTCTTGGAAGGGGTCTTGGGTGGAACTTGTATGTACAAACAAACCCATGATTTTCAAGTCTCAAGGAACTTGGGTGTGCTGGTCACCAGCTTTTGCCTAATGAGCACGCCCTTCCTTGCCATGCAGCTCTTCCAAGCACTAAAGCCTTTTAAAAATTCTGAAACAGGTTCCCCTACTCCCTCCTCACCCCCCAATTCACCATACTCTTGGCAGGATCTAGAGCATCACGGACCATGAAAACAGCAGAAATACACCACAGGTTGTGAACCAAAAAAGTGTACGGGATGTTCTCGCCCTTCTCCTTTACTCCCCTCTGCTGCCTGAGGATGCCTCACATAGCAATATCACCAAGCTGTTTTGAAAGAAAAAAGTGCTGTGTCGTTTCAGGGAGGAACTATATTTTGACGCTGTTAAATGTCTATTTGGCTTTTCTGTTACCCTTCCTAACCTTTTACCTCTTTCCATAAGGCAAAGCTGCGTTTTCCATTTCCATCCCTAGCCTGGAAGGACTTACTCTGGGCACTCCCCAGTCCAAAGGCCAGGAAGAAAGTGTCTTCCCTTCTCAGAGCAGGTTAAATCAAGGTCCCTGCCTTAGCCCAGTTTCCCCTGAAAATGAAGCCTGAGGCAAAGCTTGCATGCTAAATCCTTACTGTGGGGAGAGGATGAGTCAGAGTGAGGGGAAAATGCAAGTGAGGAGATAAAGTGAATACGAGGCAGCTCATTACCAAACTGGCCATAGCATCTTCAACACTGCTGGTTGCTCGGGCAACGGGTACTTGATCCTGGGGCTGGGATATAAGACTGGTTAAGTAAGAGCTGACTTGGGGGCACCTTCTCAGAATGATGGATTTAACACCCTGGCAAGGAGCCCAGGGGATGACGCAAACTCCAGGCAGCTCCTAGAAGCCTGGAGAGACATCCAGTGCTGAGTGCTCAAGTGGAAATGCCTGGTTTGCCTTGGCAGATGAATGTGAGGGGATAAAAAGGCTCAGGAAAGGGGGCACGCTGGAATCAATATGTCATGTGAGGCCAGAAGATCCACCGGGAGCGTAGTTTCCATGGGGGTGGGGGTGGGTTCCGTTGGAGCAAGAGGGTAGAGAGAAATATAATTTGTATCCTTTTTGACTAAGTAATCTTTAATTTCTAAATTTTCTAGGATAAGCTGTCAGTAGCAAAGCAAGTAAGTCAGCAAGAGTTCTCATTTGGTGAGTCTTCGTGGATGCATACTGCAGATTCTACAAGAGGATGGACCAACTTCAGGGAGGTGAGTGTTCCAAACCCAAAGGAATGAAATCCAGGAGTAGTCAACTCTTTGCAGAGGTGTGACGTGGCAGGGGGAGGGGACAGGCTCTGATGCCAAGTCAACAACCATTTGTGTGGCATCACCTGTGTGTCAGATTCTGTGCCAGGCATCAGGGATATAGAGATCAACACAATCTGGTCCCTGAGGTCCAGGAGGTCCCAGGCCAATAATCAAAAACCAGCCACGGAGGACTTCATGACTGAGTAGAGATCATCAATTTGGGCCTCTCTTAGAATTGGAAATGTTGGGGGCACCTGGGTGGCGCAGTCGGTTAAGCGTCCGACTTCAGCCAGCTCACGCTCTCATGGTCCATGAGTTCGAGCCCCGCGTCGGGCTCTGGGCTGATGGCTCAGAGCCTGGAGCCTGTTTCTGATTCTGTGTCTCCCTCTCTCTCTGCCCCTCCCCGGTTCATGCTCTGTCTCTCTCTGTCCCAAAAATAAATAAACGTTGAAAAAAAAAATTTAAAGAATTGGGGATGTTGATATTTACTCACTGCTGGGAAGGGTCACCTTTGAGTTGTTTTTCTAGTAAAGGAAACATCCTTTGATCTACTGCCTGCATTGTTGAGACTAATCCACCAGGTCAAGGTCAGAGCTCCTCCCGGAGCCTGCAGGGAGCCAGCTGTGTGCGAACCAGCAGTCAGATGGGCCACTGACCCACTGTCCACGCCGGCCGCCCTTTACAGAAATCTAGGAAGAAAACACTTCAGTGTGTGACCTTTTTTCTCCTGGGTTTCCTGTCACTTTGGAAACAGAGGAGAAATAACTGGCAGCAAATGGCTGTACCAAATTCCACTGGACTGAAAAGGAGATTCTGGGACTCATGGTTGTGTCACCCAGTGCCCAGCACACTGCCTGCACTTGATAGGTTCTCAGTCACTGTCGTTGGTCGAGGCACACAGGGATCACAGAATCCCAGCGCTTCCAGTAGGGAAAGCGTTGATCCAGGTGTTGGGGTGAAGGAGGAAGGTCCCAGGGACCAGACCAGGTGGCACGGACCACGGGTAAAGGCAGCACAGCCAGATATGCCGGACTGAAGGTTTCCCTGTGGTTTGATTTTCACTCTGGTGAGGTCTGAATCTGCACAGATATGCCCCCTGCTCTTGTCAAGATCACCAGTGATTTCCACAAGTTGTTCGAGTCAGTGGTCAGTTCTCAGTCCTCAGGTTTGACCTATCAGCAGCCTTTGAGGTGCTTGATCACGTCAACCTCTTTGACACCTTTTGTTTCCCTTGACTAACGGGGGATCACTCTTCCTAGCCTCTTCTACCTCCTGCCTGCTCCTTCTCTGTCTCCTTTGCTAGCTCCTCCTTTCTTCCCTGACTTTTAAATATCAGAGGGCCTCGGGACTCAAATCTAGGACCACTTCTTTTCTCTATCCATAGTCCCTCCCTTTGTGTCTAATCCAGGTTCAAGAAGTTATTATGTCCAGCCCAGATCTCTTCCAGGCTGGATTCCAGACTCCCACCTCTCCCTTTGAGTGTAGAGGCATCCCAAAATTAACACATATGAAACTGAACTCTAACCTTCCACATAAAACTTGCTCACCAAATCCCGGAATCATCTCTGCAATCTCTCTCTCTCTCTCTCATTCTCTCTCTCTGACCTCTGATCTTGTAGCAAATCCTGTGGATTTGCTCTTCAAAGTTCGTTCAGAATCAATCATATCTCACATCTCCGCTGTTCGAGACCCAGTCTGAGCCACCACAATCTCTCTCCTGAATTATTCCAACTGGCTCCTAACTCGTCTGTTTCCATCTTTGACCTCCTTCAAAATATTGTCTATTCTCAAAATAGCTATCAGAGAAATTCTTTCAAAATTGAAGCCCAGTCATGTTACTCCTTTTCTCAAAACCCTCCAGCGGCTCCCATCCCAACCAGTAAAGCCAAAATCCCTCTAATTTGCCCCCAGCTCACTCAGACAACATCCCCTCCTGCTCTTCCTCTCATTGGCTCTGCTCCAGCTATCCCCGGCCTCTTTGTCCATGCCTAACTGCGCATGCTCGCGCCTCCCTTTGCACCCGCCATTCCCCCCTGCATGGATGCTAGTCCCAGAGCCAGGCAGAATTACTCCAGTGCTAGGGAGCTTAGGCTTCAGGCCCTTCGCTTGCATGGGCCTATCTAAGGTTCTGCACCTAATTTTATATTGATGATTTTATATTCTTTTTCTTTCTTTTCTTTTTAGGGAAAAAGAGCGCTAGCAAGGGAGAGGGGCAGGGTGGGGAAGAGAGGGGGAGTGAGAGGGAGAGAGAATTCTAAGAAGGCTCCATACTCACTCAGCACAGAGCACAAGGTAGGGCTCTATCCTATGATCATGAGATCAGGACCCCCAGTCTCAATTAAGAGCTGGACACTCAATGGACTGAGCCACCCAGTAGCCCCTATATTCTTTTTTTTAAGGAAGATCTCCAAATTATATAACAATCAGGTCCCACAAATCTTAGATCTACTTCTGTCCCCCAGATATCTGCATGGTGTGCTACTTCACATCCTTCATATCTTTGTTCAAATATCACCTTCAGGGGCAACTGGCCGGCTGAGTCAGGGGAGCATGCGACTCTTGATCTTGGGGTTGTGAGTTCAAGCCCCACGTTGGGCCCAGAGCTTACTTTAAAAACGCAAACTCTTAAAAAAATCACTTTCCATGCAAAACTATTTTAAATTGTACCACCATCCCTTCATCTCTGGCAATTTCGCATCCTCTTTTCCTACTTTGTGTATATCCTTTTCCTACTTTGCACTTATCATCATTGGTAATACTAATGTTTGTCTTCTTTCCTGTGTCTCTCACTAGATTTTAGTGAGAGCAGGATTTTTATGTGTTTTGTTTTTAGATATATCCCCAGCACCTAAAGCAAATAGTGAGGGATCAATAAATTTTCCTTGAAAATAGAATAAAGTTCTACTTTTTAAAAAAAAATTTTAATGTCTGTTTATTTTTGAGAGAAAAAGAGAGAGAGAGAGAGTGGGAGAGATAGAGAGAGAGAGAGTGAATGAGCACAAGTGGGGGAGGGGCAGAGAGAGAGGGAGACACAGAATTTGAAGTAGGCTCCAGGCTCCGAGCTGTCAGCCCAGAGCCTGATGTGGGTTCAAACCCATGAACTGTGAGATTATGACCTGAGCTGAAGTCGGACGCTTAACCGACTGAGCTACCCAGGCACCCCTGAAGTTTTACTTTTAAAGTGAAAGGGTGGAATAAGATAGTTTGCATTTCTAGACTCCGAAAGAAAGGCAGCAGGACCTTGGGAGGAGGACAGAAGTAGGAGGAATGGAAAAGACAGGCAGCTCTGTGATCACCAAGGGCTGGATGCCCAAGTCCCCCTGACAACACTCCTAGCCTGGTGTTTGGTCTGGAAGTGCAGACCAGTAGCATAGGGATATTTCATAAGGGGCAAATGCCCAGAAGCAGGAGCAGGATCGAGGACCCATTCCTTCTCTATTGTCTCTAAGGCACCTCCCTGTGGAAGGATGCTCCACTTCTGAGCAGTGTCCCTGAAGTCCCTCTGCTTCTTCCATGATAGGAAGCCCCTGTTCCCAAGTAATGCTCCATGACACATGCTAGGACCACTGAACACCTAAAACGAACGAGGGTAGAATGAAAACAAAGATAAGAGAGTGTCTGCATTAGATTTATAAGGGAGGCAGATTAGCCCGAAGACAAGGGGAAAAAGACACAGTAGGGAAGTCCAGGACAGGTCAGGGTGCACTTGGAGATGGGCCAAGATTCCTGGTTCTGGACAAATGCCACGAACATGGAAGAGTTCTCCAGGCTCAGCAGGAAGTGGTATGAGCTGTGTGGTTCAGGGGCCAAGTGGCTTGGTGGCAGCTGGAAACACAGGTGCTTCTTGCAGAAGGAGCTGCTAAGGCCTAAATCTCCTGCTAGCTGTCCCTGCCACCAGGAACCTGTCATCAGCTGACCTGGATCTTTGACAGAGTCACTGCCTTTCCAGGGCAGTCATTTGGCCTGGGTCTCAAAGACCTGTATCCAGCTTGGATCATCCAAAGGACTTGAGAGACAGAGCAATAGGCAGGAAGGCAAGTTTCCTTGCTCTAAGGACTGAGGTTGCTACTGCTTTAAATGCCATTGAGCATTTGGGAACAAAAAGATGCATTTTTTATGTAGTAGTTTTATTAAGAGAATAAATATGTGCAACTTCATGGTACACAAAATGTTCAGCACTAGATTTGAGAGGGATCTTCCAAAATCTTTTATTTTAATTAATTATTTTTTTCTTAACTTGTTTTACTTTTAATTTTTTTAAATTTACATCCAAATTAGTTAGCATATAGTGCAACAATGATTTCAGGAGTAGATAATCCTTAATGCCCCTTACCCATTTAGCCCATTCCCCCCCCCCACAACCCCTCCAGAAACCCTCAGTTTGTTCTCCATGTTTATGAGTCTCTTCTGTTTTGTCCCCCTCCCTGTTTTCATATGATTTTTGTTTCCCTTCCCTTATGGTCATCTGTTTTGTCTCTTAAAGTCCTCATATGAGTGAAGTCATATGAGTTTTGTCTTTCTCTGACTAATTTCACTTAGCTAATACCCTCCAGTCCCATCCACGTTGTTGCAAATGGCAAGATTTCATTCTTTTTGATTGCCGAATAATACTCCATTGTATATATATAGCACATCTTCTTCATCCATTCATCCATCGATGGACATTTGGGCTCTTTCCATACTTTGGCTATTGTTGATAGTGCTGCTATAAATATGGGGGTGCATGGGTCCCTTCGAAACAGCACACCTAGATCCCTTGGATAAATGCCTAGTAGTGCAATTGCTGGGTCGTAGGTGGTTCTATTTTTAGTTTTTTGAGAAACCTCCATACTGTTTTCCAGAATGGCTGCACCAGCTTGCATTCCCACCAACAATGCAAAAGAGATCCTCTTTCTCCGCATCCTTGCCAACATCTATTGTTGCCTGAGTTGTTAATGTTAGCCATTCTGGCAGGTGTAAGGTGATATCTCATTGTGGTTTTGATTTGTATTTCCCTGATGATGAGTCGAAATCTTATTTTAATTAATTTAAGTCCATTAGATTGAATGTCTTAGTGTTCTGGCCTAAACTAAGTTGTCACACTCAGATTAATTACTCCTAGAAGAGAAGAAGGCAACTAGGATCGTAGACATGGTAAATCACTCATCACTGGCAGAGGCTATTGATTGATATTTGAGGAGTATTATTTACCTAAAATGTTCAGTGATACACTGTTGGATGATAATATTTAATTAGACCTTTAACTCAACACACAGTTTAATTCTTTCTCCACTAAATGGAGAGCTCCACCTCTAGCCGGTTTGATTCACTGCGGTTTTTCACAAGTGATGGTACCAATGTAGGGAAGAGATGTTGGGCTCTTATCTGGCTCTCCACCCTGTCTCCTGCTTGTGTGCCCTGGATCACAGCTCTGAACTTGAAAGAGCAGCGAAATTCATGGAGGAGTCAGGAGAGCATCACACTGGATAAAAATAATGGAACATCAGGACTCTTAGCAATCTTCAGCATTACCCAAGCCTCCCTTGTCATTCTACGTATGCAAAAATGAAAGTTCAGGCAGGAGAGGTTTTTTTCTTTTTTAACATTTATTCATGTTTGAGAGACAGAAAGAGACAGGGTGTGGGGGGGGGGTGCAGAGAGAAGGGGGAGACACAGAATCCAAACCAGGTTCCAGGCTCCAAGCTGTCAGCCCAGAGCCCGACATGGCGCCTGAATCCACGAACCATGAGATCATGACCTGAGCTGAAGCCGGACGCCCAACCAATTGAGCCACCCAGGCGCCCCATGATTCAACAATTCTATACATTACTCAGTGATCTTCATGATAAGTGTACTCTTTAAGCCCCACCACCATTTTACCCATCCTCCCCTCCCCCTCTGGTAACCATTACTTTGTTCTCTATAATTAAGAGTCTGTTCCTTGGTTTCTCTCTTTCCACTCTTTTTTCCTTTGTTCATTTGTTTTGTTCCTTAAATTCCACATGAGTGAAATCAAATGGTATTTGTCTTCCTCTGACTGACTTATTTCTCTGTCATACACACACACACACACACACACACACACATATGTATCTCTTCTTTATTCATCTATCGATGGACACTTGGGCTGTTTCCATAATTTGGCTATGGTAAATCATGCTACAGTAAATATAAATATAGGGGTACAGGCATCCTTCTGAATTAATGTTTTTGTATTTTTTGGATAGATACCCAGTAGTGCAATTACTGGATCATAGGGTAGGTCTCTTTTTAACATTTTGAGGAGCCTCCACAGTGACTCTACCAGTTTGCGTTTCTACCAATAGTACATGAATGTTCCTTTCTCTCCACACCCTTGCCAACACTTGTTGTTTCTTGTGTTTTTTATTTTAGCCATTCTGACAGGTATAAGGTGAAATCTCATTGTAGTTTTGATTCACATTTCCCTGATGCTGAGTGATATTGGGAATCTTTTCATGTATCTGTTGGCCATCTGTATGTCTTCTTTGGACAAATGTCTGTTCATGTCTTCTGCCTGTTTTTAAATTGAGTTATTTGGTTTTTGGGTATTGAGTTATATCAGTTCTTTTTATATTTCGGATTCTAACCTTTTATTGGATATGTCATTTGCAGATATCTTTGCCCATTCCATGGGTTGTCTTTTAGTTTTGTTGATTGTTTCCTTTGCTGTGCAGAAGCTTTTTATGTTCATGTAGTCCCAATAGTTTACTTTTGCTTTTATTTCCCTTGCCTCAGGAGACTCATCTAGAAAAATGTTGCTATGAAGTATGTCAGAGAGGGGGCATCTGGGTGGCTCAGTCGGTTAAGCGGCTGATTTTGGCTCAGGTCATGATCTCGCAGTCCGTGAGTTCGAGCCCCACGTTGGGCTCTGTGCTGACAGCTCAGAGCCTGGAGCCTGTTTCAGATTCTGTGTCTCCCTCTCTCTGACCCTCCCCCATTCATGCTCTGTCTCTCTCTGTCTCAAAAATAAATAAAAACGTTTAAAAAAATTAAAAAAAAAAAAGAATGTCCGAGAGATTATTGCCTGTGCTCTCTTCTAGGATTTTTATGGTTTCAGGTCTCACATTAGGTCTGTAATCCATTTTGAGTTTATTTTTGTGTATGGTGTAAGGAAGTGGTCCAATTTCATTCCTTTGCATGTAGTTGTCCAATTTTCCCAACAGCATTTGTTGAAGAGACTGTCCCTTTCCCACTGCATCTTCTTGCCTCTTTTGTCAAAGATTATAACCCATATAATTGTGGGTGTGTTTCTGTGCTTCCTCTCCCGTTTCATTGATCTGTGTGTCTATTTTTGTGCCAGTACCACACTGTTTTGATTATGACAGCTTTGTAATATAACTTGAAATCTGGAATTGTGATACTACTAGGTTTGTTTGTCTTTTTCAAGATTGCTTTGGCTATTTGGGGTCTTTTGTGGTCCCATACAAATCTTCGAATTATTTGATCTAGTTCTGTGAAAAATGCTGGTGGTATTTTGATAGGCATATCAAACATATCAAACAATATTTGTTCTTCTAATCCATGATAATGGAATGTCTTTCCATTTGTTTGTGCCATCTTTAATTTCTTTCATCAATGTTTTATAGTTTTCAGAGTTCAGCTGTTTTACCTCCTTGATTAAGTTTATTCCTAGGTATTTTATTATTTTTGGTGCAATTGTAAATGGGGTTGCTCTACTATTTCTTTTGCTTCATTATTAGTATATAGAAATGCAATGGATTTCTGTACGTTGATTTTATATCCTACAATCTTACTGAATTCATTTATTAGTTTTAGTAGGCTTTTTGTTTGTGTATGTGTGGAGTCTTTAGGATTTTCTATATTTAGTACCATTTCATCTGCAAATAGTGAAAGTTTTACTTCTTCCTTACCAATTTGGATGCGTTTTATTCCTTTTTCATATTTTATTGCTGTGGCTAGGACTTCCAGGACTACATTAAATAAAAGTGGTGAGAATGGACATCCTTGTCTTGTTCCTAGGTGGGAGAGTTTTAAGGTCACATGACAAAATAGTAGAAGAAACTGGATGCTGGTTTTTTGAACATTGAGAAGTGACTTGCTGAATTGCTAATTTCTAATTAGACTCTAGAGGAAGGGTTCTTCCCAGCTTTGTCATCTTGACACAGGCTGCCTTTGAAAATCCTATCTCGGGGCGCCTGGGTGGCTCAGTCAGTTAAGCCTCTGGCTTTGGCTCAGGTCATGATCTCACAGTTTGTGAGTTCGAACCCCACGTTGGGCTCTGTGTGGACACCTCAGAGCCTGGAGCCTGCTTCGGATTCTGTGTCTCCCTCTCTCTGCTCCTCCCTGCTCATGATCTGTCTCTGTCTTTCTCAAAAATAAATAAACATTAAAAAAAATTATAAGAAAAAATAAAGAAAATCCTATCTCTAAGAGCACTTTAAAAATGGAGAAAACCAGAACAAAAGTGGGCATCTGTTTTTCAGGACTCTCCTTTGGCTCTCTGCTCTCAGGACAAAGATAAAATGGCAAATAAAAGCAGAAAACCCTGCTTTTTGTTCCACCAAAACTCAGGAAGGAGAAACACTAGAGAGAACTCAGAAGATGAAGTAAATATGGACACAGATGTGAGTGGCTGTCCCCAGGGACCTCTCCATATTAGCTGTCATCATAGCGTCCCTTGGGTGATTCCACTTCTATCACCTCAGGAATCAGGCTACCTGATATCTCATGGGGGAAGTTCCCTTCAGTTTACTCTCTGCCTCTGGCTAAGACTGAGCAAACATTTCAAGCTGGTTTCAGAACAACTCTGCCCTCTTGGCCCCCATTGGAATTAGGGGAAAAGTCTGTGCTCATGCCCAGGTGGTAGGGTAAAGGGGAGTAGCTTTGAGGATACCCACGAAAGGAAGCCTGGAGGCAGGAGATGGGGCTGTGAGGAGCAGCTGCCCTCTAGAATGTTGAGATTCTCCCTTCTCTGATTACCTTGGAACGTCTTATTGGAATTTTTAGTGTGGAAGCAAGCAAGGGTAAACGGGCCTACTCAATGTAGTTATTCCTTCACTCATTTATGTAGCAAATTTCTATGAAGTACCTATTATGTGTCCAGAACTGCATATAATATCCCCTCCTATTCCCTCCAGTTGGCTTAGCCCTTCAACTAAATCTAGTACGTGATAGGTACCACATACTGCAGTGTGCTGCCATGTGCATTGGCCACATCTCTAGGGTTGCTCTTCTCTCTCCCTTTCCCCTACCTCCACTTATCTGCTTTTGGGACTGTGTCTTGCCCACCTCCACTTTTGGTTCCATATCTTAGTTCCTTGGATCCTGTAAGCTTTGTCTGTTTTTTAAAATATTTAAGTAATCTCTACATCCAACATGTGGCTCAAACTCACAACCCTGAAATCAAGAGACGCATGCTTTTCTGACTGAGCCAGTCAGGCAGCCCTCTGTTGTTTTTCAATCTACTGTACATTCAGTATTAGTCTACAATGTATGTTCCATAAGAGTGAGAATTTGCTGTATCCAATGTCTGCATCAGGGGCTAGCAACCCACATAGCAGGGGCTCAATACATATTTACACAATAAATAAGTTAATATTGGAGCAATTTAAAAAAAATGTATAGGGCAGCACCTCTATTCTCAGAAGTCTCTTTAATTTAAAAAGTAGTACACCAGGACTAGGAGATTAATTTCCTCCCTTTGAGCATGAGCTAACATAGTGACTTGCCTCCAACGAATGAATCTGGAAAAGAAAAGGCAGAAACTTTACAGGGTAGAAGAAATCTGGCAGACATTTCCTTAACCAGGTAATCAAGGTTAACGTCATCAGTGTTAAGTTATGTTGATAATATATATCCTTGATCTGATATGATGAGGAAGGCGCTTCACCTCTGGAATTCTCCCCCCAAAACCAAATCCCAGTCTAACCATGAGGAAAACATTAAACATTGAGGAGTAATCCACAGAATACCTGACTGGTACTCCTTATTTTTTTATTTTATTAAAAATATTTTTTAACATTTATGTATTTTTGAGAGAGAGAGAGAGAGAGAATGAGGAGGCAAGGGGCAGAGAGAGAGGGAGACACAGACTTCAAAGCAGGGTCCAGGCTTTGAGCTGTCAGCACAGAGCCCAACGCAAGGCTTGAAGCCATAAACCACGAGTTTATGACCTGAGCCGAAGTCAGACGCTTAAGTAACAGAGCCACCCAGGCATCCCGTGACTGGTACTATTTAAAATGATCAAGGTCCAGAAAGTCAAAGCAAGACTGAGAAGCTATCAAAAATTAGAGGAAGCTAGGAGACATGACATGTAAATGTGATGTGGTATTTTAGATTAGATCGTGGGACAGAAAAAGGACATTGATGAAAAAGATGGGTGACATCCAAATAAAGAAAGCCTGGAGTTTAGTTAATTGTGATGTGCCAATGTTAGTTTCTTGGTTTTGACAAATATACTATGGTCATGTAAAATATTCAAATTAGGGGAAGTTGGGTGAAGAGTACATGGGAACTCTCTATGCTATCTTTGAAACTTTCCTGTACCTCTAAAATTATTCAAAATAAAAGCTTATTAAAACACAAAAGAAGCGGGGTGCCTGGGTGGCGCAGTCGGTTAAGCGTCAGACTTCAGCCAGGTCACGATCTCGCAGTCCGTGAGTTCGAGCCCCGCGTCGGGCTCTGGGCTGATGGCTCAGAGCCTGGAGCCTGTTTCCGATTCTGTGTCTCCCTCTCTCTCTCTGCCCCTCGCCCGTTCATCCGTTCATGCTCTGTCTCTCTCTGTCCCAAAAATAAATAAACGTTGGAAAAAAAAATAAAAAAAAAAACCACAAAAGAAGCAATATATTCTCACTATAAAAAATTCAAGCAATTTGGAAGTGAAGCAAAAATAAAAGTTCCTCATCCCTCTGCCATCCTAATCCTTTAGAAATAATAACTATTGGGCGTTCGGTATCTAATATTCCACATCTTTCTCCATGCCTAAACATTTGTAATTTTGTATATTGCACAAAGAGTTCTCTTAAAATTAAAAAAAAAACCAAAAAACAAAAAAACAAAAACCTATAGAGAACAAATTGATGGTTACCAGAGAGGAGGTGGGCAGAGGGGATGGGTGAGATATGTGATGGGGATTAAGGAGTGCACTTGTTGTGATGAGCACTGGGTGATGTATGGAATTGTTGAATCACTGGATTTTACGCCTGGAACTAATATAACAATATATGTTAACTAACTGGAATTTTTAAAAAAGGATATATAGTAAAAACACTTTCTATCTATCTATTTACTTATTTATTTTCTTTTTAATTCAATTTATTTTTTAAAATTTACATCCAAGTTAGAATATAGCGCAACAATGACTTCAGGAGTAGATTCCTTAATGCCCCTTACCCTTTAAGCCCACCCCCCATCCCACAACCCCTCCAGTAATCCTCTGTTCTCCATATTTAAGGGTCTCTTATGTTTTGTCCCCCTCCCAGTTTTTATATTATTTTTGCTTCCCTTCCCTTGTGTTCATCTGTTCTGTGTCTTAAAGTCCTCATATGAGTGAAGTCATGTGATATTTGTCTTTCTCTGACGAATCTCGCTTAGCATAATACCCTCTAGTTCCATCCATGTAGTTGCAAATATAAAAACACTTTCAATGGAATCATGGTATCATGTTGTTTTGTACCTTGATTTTTTTTTTCACATTATATGTCCTGGATATCTTTCCTTATCTTAACATATGTTGGACTCCAATCGTTTTATTGGCCACACAGTGTTCCGTGGTGGGAAATCACGGTAGTTAGTACTACTTTGGTTGTATGTACATATGACTGAATGCAGGTGCGAACTAGCTTCAGCGAGAAGGATGTCTCGTGGAACTCATGAGAAAGAGGGACACCAGCAGCCAGGGCAGGACTCTCTCAGCTTCTCTACGTCCAGGTCTTCTTTGCATCTCAGCTTCACTACTGTGTTCACACTCCCCATGCCCAGGCCAGCCGTATTTGTCAGGTTCGAGGTGTCAGAAATGTGGCTTGAGAAAACTCCCCAGCTACCCCCTGAAGTTAATATTTTACATCTTTAGACTGTCTCTCTTTCTTACTTTCAGTTCCAAAATTTCAGGGAATGTGTCTGATTGGCCTGTGGATCGAGTGAACGCCATATATCAATCAGCTGTGGCCAGGAAGGCTGATTTGTTTTAAAAATTTTTTTAATGTTTATTTATTTTTGAGAGAGAGAGAGAGAGGCAGGCAGAGTAGGGGAGTGGCAGAGAGTTAGGGAGACCCAGAATCCGAAACAGGCTGCAGGTCACAAACTGCAGCACAGAGCCCAAAACGGGGCTTCAACGCACGGACCATGAGATCCTGACATGAGCTGAAGTGTAGGCTTAACTGACTGAGCCACCCAGGTGCCCCAAGGCTGACTTGTTCTCACAAGAATTGTGTTTCAGGGGATAGAGAGGCCAGGTCACGAGGAAGAGGGATTCAGAAAAGTAGCCAATCTGGGCAGACAATGTTTTTGGTATAGGTGGACCATGATTTATTTAAACATTCCATTATTAGATTATTTTTTATTTTTTTCTGTTACAAATAATGTCGCATCAAATATCCACATACACACATCTTTGTGAAGTGTGCAAGTATTTTTGTAGGCTGGAGTCCTAGAATGGAATTGCTGAGTCAATGGGTATCATGCATGCTGCCACATTATTTTTTAAAAGATTGCAATTTTCACTCCTGTCAGCAGTGTATGAGGGTGCTGCTTCCTCATTTCTCTCCCATATTTTAATTTTCACCAATGTGATTGACAAAAATATATTTCTGACTTGCATTTAAATGTTGATACATCATCATAATTGAGCACAACTTTTTATGTGTAATGGCCATTCAGTTTTCTTTTTTGTGATTTATCTACCTTTGTCCATTTTTTCGATTAGATTGTTTATCTTTTTCTTATTCATATGTAGGAGCTCTTTACAAGCTGCAGATTTTTAGCCCTTATCTGTTATATATGTTGTAAATGTTTTCTCTCAGCCAGTCACATGAATGGTGGCTCTCCTTGTAGAAACGTTTAAGTTTTTAAGTAGTCTAAGCTTTCAGTTTTTTTCCTTCTTGTCTCCTGGGCATTGCGATAGGGTTAGGAAATCCTTTTCCAACCTCATGATTATTGAATTGGTCTCATATTTTCTTCTAATATTTTTATAGTTTTAGTTTCCATATTTGGATTTTTAATCTACTTAGAATTTATTTTTGTGTATGGTATATACATAGGTAATTGTCCCCATGTCATTAGATAATTCATCTGTTTTGATTGGAAATGCCCCTCTTATGGTATATTAAGTTTTCATTAACTTGTGGTTTTGTTTCTGGACTGCCCATCTGTTCCATTAATCTGCCTTTTCTACTCACGCACCAGCACCATACTTTGTAATTAGCTTAGCTTTGTAGTATGTGTTCATCTCATGCAGCATTTTTCAAAATGATCCTGCTTAATTTTACATATGTACTCATTTAGAATCAATTTAGAATCAAGTCCCTCTCTCCCCCTAAACTGCAATGAATTCTAGATAAATGTGGGGAAACCCCATCTTTTATAATGTCACCTTCCTATCTGGAAACATGATATGGCCCCTCAATTTTCAGCTCATCTTTCATATTTTTTAATAAAGACACACAGCTTTTTTCTTTTTCTTTTTAACAAAGACTTTGCAATTTCTTGTTATCTCCAGGTACTTTACTTTTTATTGCAATGTGCTTATCATGAGTTTTTACCGTTACATTTTCTAAGTGGGAAAGCTTTTAATTTTCTCTATTTGTCTTATATTCAACCAATTTACTGAACTCCATTATTATTCTAATAGCTTTTATGTGAACTATCCAAAATAGTCTAGATTAATAATTATAGTGCTTGCAGTAATGGTAGCTTTGATTCCTTTTACTTATACTCCATTTCCTTTTCTTGCCTTTTGGCCTTGCCATTGGGAGTCTGGGCACGGTGTCTCTCTTTGGCACTCCTTCGGGCCATGACACTGGGTCTCTGCCTTCCTACTGCAAGTCCTTCAACCATGGATGAAACTCTATTACTATTTTCTATGTGTGTGTGTGTGGGGAGGCCCATACCCTGAACCAGCCTCTACTTATCAGAACACACCCTCCCTGCAAACATGGCTCTCACCCTTCTCATCTGTGGCTGCTGAAGCCTCACATTGTACAAGAAAATGAGCAGCCATTTGAGGAAACACCTCTAAAGACGACCTGCTACACCCTGAAGGCCAGCAAACGTCTGGGCCCCATCACAGCTCACTTCCCTTCATGCTGCCAGCTCTGCCTTTGCTTCTGGCTTGCTCAGTACTGGAAGACTGGGTTGGTCAGTCTGGTATCCTTTGTTTCCAGCTTTCCCTCTTCCCCTTTGGGCATCTCCTCATGTCTATGCTCTCTTTACTCGACTCTCATTGACCCACGAGGACCCCCACTTATGTGTCCATCCTCTGCCACCGCAGACCTGAGCCAGGCATCGGACAGAGAATGCTGGCACAGATGCACTGGAGGCTGGCTGCAGAGCCTGGGCAAATGGGAGGGATGGAGAAGCAAGGAGAGGTTCCATAACTCTTGGTCTGCCTGAAGTAGTCTCCAGCTATGAGGAAACATTGTGCTAGGGTAACCAAGAGATACCGCATGTGACCATGATCCCCTAAAAAAAAGACATGTTGCTGGGGTAGTTGTATAACCTTAAAAAACACACCCATCATCAGGGGTGCTTGGGTGGCTCAGTGGGTTGAGCATCCAACCCATGATTTTGGCTCAGGTCATGTTCCAAGGGTCGTGGAACTGAGCCCCGTGTCAGGTTCTGTGCTGAGCATGGAGCCTGCTTAAGTTTCTCTCTCCCTTTGCCCCCTCCCCTATTCATGCTCTCTCTCTCTCTCTCTAAAATAAAATTAAAAAATTAAAAAAGACCACCCTATCATCACCTAGTGAATCTGCCAGGAGTCGGAGGGACACTGCAAACATCAGGAAATCCAGGCTTCCTAGCTCTCCACATCACCCCATCTCTTTAGACTCTCTTCATTTCTACAAGCTCTTCCTTCCGGTTTGGCCACTGGCTTGGCCCATAGCTTCCCATTTATGGCTGGCCTCTCCCTCCTAAGTCAGGGCCTTTGGGCATAGCTCAAGGCCCTCAAGTGGAGCTGCCGTAGAGGGCAGTCCTGCCAGCCAGTACCAGGTGACCTGGTCCTCACCTACCTTCCCTCATCCTCCCCTGCAGAACCAGGCACAGAGACTTGGGCCAAGCAGGCTGGAAGTGAGGGGCAAGGGGAAGGCACTGGGGGAATCCCAGGTTTTCAGCTTGGGTGACTAGGAAGGAGAAAGAAGGGAAGGGAAAGGATGGGGCTGAAGGAAACATCTCTGAGGAAAATGGCATATGACAGAGCTGGGAGATAATTGTGAAAGAAAGAGGAATGACACTAAAGGTAATTATGCTCCCTTCCATTTGAGATTTGCTCTTTTTTCCAATTAATAATATGTTGTGTACTGGTGAAAGGTTGGTAAGGTCCCATTATTCAAAATATCTCTTCTACGGGCTGGGACTCCACCCTTTGAGACTCATTTCTTTGGGTCTTGAGGGCTTTTTGGTCCTTGAGGCTCTTTTATGAAAAGCTAATATGCCTCTAGAGGCTATGATTCCCCACTGCCCTCTGAACAAATGCCAGTGAACAAAGACCAAAATTCCCCGGCCATCTTTGTCTCCCATCACTTACCCTTCTCCTGTCCTCTGCTCACATGCCCCAAGCCATCCCAGTGTGACTCCTTGGGACCAAGGCTATTCCCAGACATGCTGGGCTTTCCCGCACCTAAGGGACATAAGTCTTGCTTTTCCCTATGTCTGGTGTACCCCTCCTGAATGCAACCTGTCCAAATTCTACCTGAACATCACCTATTTAGTTTTCCTACTGAAAGTGTTTAGCCTGGATCCAATCATGAGGAAATGATCAGACAAATTTAGATTTGGGGACATTTTACAAAACAACTAGTCTGGACTCATCAAACTGTCAATATCATGAAAGACCCTGTCCCCTCAGAAGAAAAGGCAGGGTCCTGTTCTAGATTAAGAGAAACTAAAGAGACACGATAACTAAATAGAAATCATTTTCCTCAGTTGGAATCTTAACTGAGAGAGAAAAAAAAAAAAAAAAACCCTAAAACTACAGAAGGACATAACTGGGACAACTGAAATAATCTGAGTCTGGATTAACAGTATCATACTATTATCATTGATGTTAAATTTCTTTTTTTTTTAAGTTTATTTATTTTGAAAGAGACAGTGTAAGCAGGGGAGGGGCAGAGAGAGAGGGAGACAGAGGATCCGAAGTGGGCTCTGTGCTGACAGCAGAGAGCCTGACGTGGGACTTGAACTCACAAACCATGAAATCACGGCCTGAGTTGAAGTCAGCCACTTAACCGACGAAGCCACCCAGGCGCCCCAGATGTTAAATTTCTTGAATGTGACAATAGTGCCATGATTATGTAGAAGAATTGCCTTATTTCCTTCTTCTTTTGTAAAAGATTCTGAAATATTTGGGAGTGGTCTGTGATGATGTCTGCAACATACTCTCCAATGACTCAGCAAAGTTATAAATGTAACTGCATGTGTACATAGGGAGGGCAAATGTGACCAGCTGTTACCAGTTGTGACTCTAGATTATAGCCGTATGGGTGTTCATTATAACTCTTCATCTTTTCTGTAATTTTAAACTTTTTCAAGATAAAAATTTGGAGGAAAAATCTCCTGCCTTTGAATCTGCGATCCAAGGCGGTCACCTCCTTTAGGAAGCCTGCTTCTCGGCCCTGATCTTTAGGAACAGCTCTCTCTACCATGGTCCCAGAGCCCAGGGTTTTGCCTGTTATATCACGGAGCCCAAGCTGCCCTGGAATGGGTAAGCTGCAGTTGTGCCTGCGTCCTTCTTGGGCTGTGAGCACCTGGAGGGCAGGGGCTGAAGGGGCCTCAGGGGATGGAGAGGGTGAAAAGCAAGGCTTGCCACATCCCAGCTTGTCCTGTGAGCACCCTCTTGCTCTGACCTGTGCTCAAGGCCCCTAAGTAATGGCCCTTCCTGCTCCTTTGGGGTCCTGCCCTCCCAGACAGAGACCAATTCCAGAGTAGAGGGATCTATTTCAATGTTGTATCAGGGTCCAATTAGGGAAGAGACCACTCTGAGTGGGTGTATTAGGGTTAGGTTTCTCCTGAGGAACAGAAGGAACAGGATGTATATGAAAGGAGGGGTGGGAAGAGCAAGGGTGGGGGGTGGGGAGAGAGAGAAGGGGAGAGAAAGAGAGAGAGAGATTTTAAGGAATTGGCTCACATGTTTATAGAGGCTTGGCAAGTTCAAAATCAGCAGCATAGTCTAGCAGCATAGGCTCTTCCCAGGGAAGAGCTGAAGAGAAGGGTCCAAAGGTGGTCTACGGGCAGAATTCTCTCTCCTGAGGGGGTCAGTCTTTTTCTAGTAAGGCCTTCAATTAGTTGGACGAGTCCCATCCGCATTATGAAGGGTAGTGTGCTTTACTCAAAGTCCACTGATTTAAATAGTAATTTCATCCAAATCACCTTCACAAAAACATTCAGAATAATGTTTGACCAAATACGTGGGCACTATGGCCTAGCCAGGTTGACATATAAAATTAAACATCAACACCCATTCCTTGTCAACTTGGCACCCGTATACATCTGCTTAAACCATACTTAATCTCCAAATAAAGACAATAATAAGGTCATAATTCTGCCTAACATGATATGACTATCCTGTATACAACTGAAAATGCATGAACTTTTTCCCTGGAAGAGGATGCAAAGTCCTTGGGTGATATTTACTCTTCTCCTTGATACCCCATAACTTAAATACTATGATGTAAAGTTAACAATACCGGGGTGGCTGGGTGGCTTCAGTTGGTTAAGCGACCAACTCTTGATTCTGACTCAGGTTATGATCTCACGGTTTTGTGGGTTCAAGCTCTGCGTTGGGCTCTGCACGCTGAGCCGTGTGCAAAACCTGCTTGGGAATTCTCTGTCTCCCTTTCCCTCTGCCCCTCCCCTGCTCCCGCTCTCTTTGTCTCTCTGAAAATAAATAAAAATACAACTTAAAAAAATAATACTATGTATGATATATACGATATAAAGTCAAAACATCTTACATTACTTAAGGGAGTAATAGAGGAAAGAAAACAAAAATATGAAACACACACACATAACAAAATAAGGAAGAAATACTCATGACAATCACAGTCCTTGTTTTCTGAAACTGGTCACACAGTTGTAGCTGGTATTTGTAATTACCTTTTCCCACTGCCCATTCCATATTCCCTTTGTCCTTGGCTGGTTGTCCTTCTTTACCCGGTAGGGTGCCCCAAACCTTCATTCATGAAGGATCAAGGTCATTAGCAGTCCTGCCTGAATTTGATTGTTGTAATTTTCCGCTGACTTTAATCACAGGGTATGGTAGTACTAAGAAACACCCTTAAGGGATCTCCTATATTGCAGACATACTCTTCCTTACCCCCATTGTGATGTTCAAGGGGTATGTTTTAGCCCCATCTTCTTGTAGCTAATCTGCCCAAAGCTACTTGGCCATCTTGAAATCTTTCTCAAGTCCTGATTTGGGGTCATGCTCAGGACATTCTCCGCATCTTTCTTTCTGTTCAAGCCAGTTCCTGTGTTCATTTACGTCCACATATACCTGGCAGCGAGAGCTCAAGATGGAGGCAGTTGGAGTTGCCCTTTCGCATTATTTTTTTTCTCATGTGTCCCTAAGCAATGGCATTTACTCCTGATCCTCTGCTTGTCAGAGGGCCAAACTCGCAGACATTTTAAGCCTAAAACAAACATTTACAAAGCTGAACTTTGCCTATTTAATGACAAACACACAAACATCCAGAACTCTAAATACTGTATTTTGTCATTAGCTGGCTTTATCATACGGGTGTGAGAATTTCCCTTCCCAGCTAAAGGCAGGCATTGAAATAATACACATACATTTTGGGAGACGTTTCCAGGGGTGTGTATTATACCCTATTAACTGAGCATTAAGAGGATTCCAGGTGTATCTGCCTTGTAACTTACCTGGAGAGTACCCTGCATGTGGACAGTGCTGAGGGGGCATTGTTACCCCACCACCGGCTAAGGTGAGTGGACACTGAATGTGAGAACTATCTAGGGGGGTAAAAACTTCAGGTCTTGGGAAGAGACTGGTTGAGGGTAGCGAGTTGCAGAGGAGCTGATACGCCTTGGGAAAGAGGTGCTGGCAACCCAAAACAGAGAGGCAGCAACTTGGCAATTTGATTTTCCTTTTGAAATAGTAGGCTCTGTCTTTGGTAGCAAGAGGCAGAAAATATATATATATATAAAAATACACATTCATTGGAAAAAAGTTGAAAAGATATCAATAAAAAGGAGCATATGGTTTTGTATCCTGATTTTTAAGAGTTTACTGTAACAAATATTCTTTAAAAAAAATAGAATTTGAAGGTCAGAAAATCAGATTTAAGGGTTTAGAATCTTGTCCCATACTCTTGTATTTCAAAGTTCATATAGTCAATTAGAACCTGTAATTACTTTTCAGGGGCACCTGGGTGACTCAGTTGGTTAAGTGTCTGACTTCAGCTCAGGTCATGATCTCACAGTTGGTGAGTTCGAGCCCTGCATTGGGCTTTGTGCTGACAGCTCAGAACCTGGAGCCTGCTTCAGATTCTGTGTCTCCCTCTCTCTCTCTGCCCCTCCCTGCTCACACTCTGTCTCTCTCTCAAAAATAATAAATAAACATTAAAAAAAATTTTTTTAAAAAAAAGAACCTATAATTACTTTTCCTAGTTGAGGGCATCAGATCTTGGCATCTGTATTGTATTTGTTGACAGAAATTTCCATGTAAACCAAGCCCGATGAGGGTCTTGATCCCACAAACTGTGAAATTATGACCTAAGTGGAAATCAAGAGTTGGACACTTAGCCGACTGAACCACCAGGGCACCCCTCATCCTTTTTTTCCTTTTTTCTCTTTCTTTCTTTCTTCTTTCTTTTATGAAGCAAGAATATTAGAACAATTGGTGGTATGCTTAAAGAAAGTCTTTGGAACAGGGCAGACTTGTGTGGGACCTGACTCTGCCTCTTGCTAGTTGTGCTGCTGGGACCAATTATTTGACCTCTCTAGGCCTCAACTTCCTTAGATGAGAAATGGGGATAATCTTAGGTCACTTTTAAGATTGTTGCAGAGATTAAGTGAAATAACACACAAAGCACTTGACATAGTATCTGGTACATAGTGATTAGCTGCTAAATTGTGTTGCTGAAGGCAGGGACCCAGCATTTGGTTATCGTTGCATTCCCAGAACAAAGCACAATGCCTGAGATATAAGGGCTAGATGTAAACTGAAAGAAGGAAGGAAGGAGTTTTATAGCATGAGGTGAATGGGCAGAGGTGGGGACACTGTTTTTTATCTTCTCATACTTTCCCTCTTTTAAGATCCCAATTACCTGAAAGAAACTTTGCTTAAATTTCCAAACTACTGGAGAACCTGGCTGGATCAGTTGGCACAGCATGTGACTCTTGATCTCAGGGTCCTGAGTTCAGGCCCCATGTTGCGTGTGGAGCCTACATTAAAAACAACAACAAGAGGGCGCGTGGGTGGCTCAGTTAAGCAACTGACTTCGGCTCAGGTCATGATCTCACGGTTCATGGGTTCGAGCCCCACATCGGGCTCTGCGCTGACAGCTCAGAGCCTGGAGCCTGCTTCCGATTCTGTGTCTCCCTCTCTTTCTGCCCCTCCCCCACTTGTGCTCTGTCTCTCTCTCTCAAAAATAAAATGAAAAAATTTTTAAAAAAATTTAAAAACAACAACAACCAAACTACTCCCCACACCAAACTGTGTTTAAAAAACCAAAGATTTAATTAAATACATAGGAGTCAAGAGACAGAAAGAAGGTGCGGATATGGGTGCCTGATACCACCCTTCTTTTTCCAGAAAGGTCCAAGCTCTTGTTTTACTTGCTCATTCATGGCAGGGAAAAAGGCTGGACCTCCAGTTCTCATTCATGGGCAGAAATCAGTATTATAGTCACGTCAGGATCAAAGGCTCTTTGCAGCCCATTAGATTCTGAGCACCACAGCTTTTAGAATAATCCATTGGGCTTTTTCTTGGTTTCACTATCAATTATAGAAAAAAAGCTGCTTGATACTTTTAAAATTCTGAATTAAGGGCATATCTAGCACCACCACCGCCCAGCCCCCCCCCCCCTTCCGCCAATATTTTTTTTTATTTAAGAAAATTCAATTGTATCAAAACAAATAGAAGACCTTCAGGGTTTGGAATAATAAACGATGTTATTCTTCTCTCTTCCCCAGAGGAATTCAGCATAGAGGGCTGCACATGTGGGCTTCCGGAGGAGTTCAAGGTAGCTGGCCAAGGGCAGGATTAAACCTGCACCATTTGGCATTTAACACTTACCACTGAGGGCAGAGAAGACCAAGGGCATTCAGAGATGGGACGGGGCCAGATCTATAAAGGGAGGGCTTGGGTCTAGGAAAATGAGGGAATGATTAGCATGATTCAGGAAGGGTGTGAACCAGGAGACAATTAGGAACTGATATGGACAGGAGCAAACACTGTGGCTTTCTGGGCAGTGGGATCTCTTAGGGGACTTCGTTCCAACCTGAGAGTCTTTCAGGATGCTCTTCTACAAAGCCCACCCTGAAGCCCTACCAGTACTCCCACTATACTTCCATGTCCCTCTTTTAGAAGATCTCCAGGACTTCCAATGATTCATTTAGCTTAGGTACATGTCTCATTTCCCTCCTTGAAGGCAGAGACGAAGGGCTGTTTCCCTCCCAAGGCTAGCTTTGCAATTTGCAACAGCACCGTTGGTGTTGAAATGAGATGATATGTACTAGGTGCCAAACACCCTGGCCTGAGACCTTGTATCTGGGTAGAGGAACTGGTTTTACAAGGGAGTAAGGGGAAGAGGAGGGCAGAAAAGAGACAGAATCTCAGCACACGCTGTGTGGAGAGTGATCTGGGTCTCACATGGTCTCTGCCTCCATGTTCAACTGAGAGTTTCAA
Organism: Acinonyx jubatus; assembly: GCF_027475565.1. Taxonomy (NCBI): domain Eukaryota; kingdom Metazoa; phylum Chordata; class Mammalia; order Carnivora; family Felidae; genus Acinonyx; species Acinonyx jubatus. The sequence continues at coordinate 71,939,633 of NC_069384.1, read as the reverse complement.
CAGTTTCAGAGTCCACAGCAAGGACCTTGGAAACAGGGGAAAGGTTCAAGTGGTCTGAGAATGGCTTTGTCAGACTCTCACTTAGCCTCAGCCCTTCAACTGGCCCTACCTCTTGGGAATCCCTGATACTTCCTGCCTGTCTCTGAGAGCTTACTAGTGATGCCTCAGAGGACAGGGCAACTGGGAAATAAAAGGAGCAAAAGCTCAGGCCGAACAAATTGATTCCTTGTTAGCAGACTTGGGAAAGGTCTGTTGAGAAAGGCCGTGAAAGGTGGGCAGAAATGCCTCTTTTGGGTTCATGATTGGCTTAGTCTGGGTTCTCCTGCAAAATAGACTCTGAGCAAGAATTTTGGTACAGGTAGCTTATTTTGGGAACAAATCCCAAGGAACAGGAATGGAGGACTGGAAAATCAGGCAATCAAGAAAGAACAGAGAAAAGCAATCCAAGAGTGCAGTACTGAACTGCAAGTTGGGCACCACCATGGGCCACCAGGGCCCTATCATTTTAGGAGTTACCAAGAATGCACCTCAGAACTGCCCACCTGGAGGATGGAAGAGTGGAGTATTTCTCTACCAGCTCATTTCTGCCTCAAAGGTTGTCCCATGAGGTGTTAGTTCTTTTGCACTTGCAGGTATATGCATATGTCAGAGTGGGCAGTGGTTTCTGCAGGGGTCCCTAGCTGCTGTGACAGAGATCTGAGGCAGGAAAACACCAGGTGCAGTTGTTTGCCATAGCAAAGCTGGATTAAAAAGACAGCCTGGGAAGCTGTGAGGTCAGCCACAGGTGCAGTCCGATATAACTTCTGGTCAAATATCCTTTCCCTGTTTTCCATACATAGAACTACATTTCCATTTAATTCTGAGTCCAAAATCAGGGCCCAGGTGGAAATATTAATTCATCCTTTAGTTAACTGCTTATCTAGCAAGGCATAACTCCCAAAGTGTAACCAGTGGCCCAATATAACGATTTATGTTTTGGCTGTGGCAAGATGTACAGACTGACTATTCTGAAACACAATACTGAAGAAAGTATGCTTGCTTGAGTTTGTCCGAAAATTGGGTGTAGAGAATCAAGTGCGTCCTACCTTTGTGATCCAAAGGTAGGATCTTCAAAATTCTGTGTGTCAGGAGCTGGGGATAAAGAGGGAAGAAACAGCAACTCTCAAGAAGCTCATGGAACTGAGCTGACAAGTTTTTGTTTTTTGTTTTTTTAAGCCCCACCAGGCCAGTACTTTCCCCAGTTTTCATCTGCCTCATCCATTTCCATCCGTGCTTCTCTGTAATTTGACCTAAACATAGTTCTGCCACGGATTTGTCCTGATCGCTTCCTTCTCTCCTCAGCCGGTTTTTCATCCTGGAAACTTGGCGAGGGCATCCTGATCTGTGGCCAATTGGCCCCTGATGTTCGATTGTTGAAACTCTGGGGGCTGTGCTATTCTTAAAGTACTTTTAAAGATCCGTAGGAGTAATTCTTTAAATGCATTTCATCCGATCAAAAGGCAAACTGAGAAATCATCCAACCAACCCGGATGAGTTCTAAAGACAGAAAACATACACAGAACCTGGAAAGAGCCTCATTCCTCACCAGATTTCCTCAGTTCCCAGTGCGGCACCTTCTCCTGTCAGCCCAAGCCCCGCCCCCCCCAGCCCCCCAGCCGCTCCAGAAGGGGGCTGGCGGTGGAGATCAGCGCCCGGCAGAGGGTTCATCTCTGGCTGGGAGCTCGGTAGGGGGTACGCAACGCAGGAGGACGGCCAGGCGGGACAAGGGAAGACTAGGGAGGTTGAAGGAGGACGAAAGAGGACGAAGGAGGACGAAGGAGGAAACGCAGGAGCACTCCCCGCCCCGGCTACGCCCGCCATCCGCCCCGCCCCGCGCAGCCCTAACGCGCGCACCCAGTGTCTAGGCTTGTCCGTATCCGGTAGCCCACGTAGGAAGCCGTGGTAGCAGGAGCAGGTAGAGGGGCTTCGAGAAGGAGACGGCGACAGCGCCCCCACTCGGCGGTTCAAGCCAGGAGCGCGGGTACCCGCGAAGCGCAGGTCTCTGGGGAACGCTCCAGCTTGGCCCTTCGCCGCCCGAGCCCCTCCGCCCATTTGGTTTCGGGTAAGAGGAGGGGTACGCATCTCTGCGGGGGTTTCTGGCGGGATGCGCCTGCGCCCTTGCTCACTTTGGTTTGGCCTTGCGCGGCCCCTTAGCCGAGTCGCCAGGATGCGGGTGCGGAAGGCGCCACAGGTTCCTGTAGGTCTGGCCCTGCAGCTGCGGCCAGAGTCTAGGTGGGAGGGTGGACTTGCCCTGCCCAGACCCGTCTCAGTCCCAGCCGCCCTACCGGGCTTTCTGTCCGCGCTCTGGGAGCCTGCCTGGCATTTATTATTTGGAATAATGTGCTCAGTAGGAAGAGGCCCGGGTTGAACATGCCACCCCGAGGCTCCCAGGGGAAACCCTTGGCACTCATCCTTCCCCGCCGCTGAATTTTACAGAAGACCACTTTGGCTCCCAAAAGGGAAGGAAGCGGCCCAAGGTCACATCGTAGTCAAGGATGGTGGCCAGTGGTTAGGCTGCCGGTCCTGCTGCCTTGAGCACGAGCTGAGACTGTGGTTGCTGGAGGACCTGACAGGCAGCAGGACTGGAGGAGGAGAAGGGAGCACGGTGGAGGCGCCATGGGGGGCAGTTTGGGGATGTTGAGGTGGTGGCGGGCCCGGGAGTACGCTGAGCCGCTGGCGTGGACCGCCGGGCTCTGTCTGGGCGGAGCCGTCTTAGCCAATGGGAGCGTGGCTCGAGCCGAGCCCCCGTGGCTGCAGCCTCCTGCCGGCGGGTGAGAAGTGTGGCGCTGCCATTGGCTGCGCTGACTCCGCGGTGTGTCGAGAGAGGGGAGGCTGCGCCTGCGCGTCTCAGGCGTCCCGCGCTCTGCTTAAGTGCTGGAGCGAGCGGGAGAAGGCGTGAGGCTGGCTGTTCGCCCTAGGCCATTTCGGGGAGGGTTCGGTGCTGCCCGCGTCGTTGAGCTCCGCGCGTTTTTTTCCAGCCAGTCGGCCAAAATTGGCTTAGAGGCAGCTGATGCGGAGTCATCGGCTAACCTTGCGAGGAGTTAGTTGCAGGGGCACGTATATAATTACGGAGGGCCGCCTGCAGGCCTCCTGCTGCCGGGATCCTTTACGATGCAGCATTTGTCCTATTTTCTCCCTGAGCGTTGGGAGCCTGGCCCTGCACGGGTTTATATACACCCCAGGCCGGCGAGGAAACTGACCTTTGGAGTTTGTGCAACTCTCATACTCTCTCCATACACATTTGTATAGTGTCTGTTTCCTACCGGACACCAGCGTAGGTATTTCGGACGCAGAAGTGAATGATAGAACACGTGGATCCTATCTGAGGGGCGCTCACAGTCCAGGTGGGAATTAGTAGTTAGATAGGGGCTTGAATGCTTCAATACCTCTATTCCTACTCGTTTAGGTAAGTGCTAGTCTAAGTGCTATTACAGAGGCACAGAAGGAAGCGACGAAATGCAAATGTAGGCGAGAGATTGATTTTTTAGTTAGGGCACCAGAAAGGCATCCTGGTGGAGTGTTATTTGAATCAGGACTTGGTCATATGAAGAAGGCACACGTGGTATAGGATGAGCAAGATGCAGAAATTGGAGAGTTCAGGGCTTGCCGAATGATGGTATCGCAAATGGTAATGAGTAGATGGAAAAGGATGACTAGAAACATGATTTGGAGCGGCCAGGTGAGGCCCAGTTTGTGTACCCTGATTTGAAATGTCTTAAGCACTTATGAATAGAATGGCTCTTTAATCTGTCAGTTGTGGTAATATTATTTTTTTAATATCTGCACCAAAACCTTGGGAATATTTTTATTTTTCACTCTTGCACATCCTCTATTAAATTTGCCTGTTAAATCATATTGGGCTCTTCAAGATGTAGCCAGACTCTGACCACTTCTAATCACCTTTGTGGTTTCCCTTTTATGTATCTCCAGAGAATACCTTTCCACATTTCACTGGAGCTGTGCAGTGCACGACCTTTGTGGCTATAAATTGTGGCCCTTGATTACTGCCATAGCATCTACATGGTCTCCCTGCTTCTGCTTTGGTTCATCCTCAGTTTATTGTTAACCCAGTGAGACTTACTGTATTATTGTATTAAGTCTGATCATAGTATTCCTCTGCTGAAAACCCTTTTAAGTAATTTGCATATTATGTGCCTACTGTATACAGGGCACTGTTAGGTGTTAGAGATAGGACAGTGACGAAAGCAGACCAAAACTCCTGCCCTCAGAGTTTACATTCTAATGGGACTGAGAGCCAACAAGATAAATAAATGCAATGTGTATAACGTTCTAATGTGATAAGCCAAGGAGGGGGAAAAAATAGAAGCAGGGAAAGGGATAGAAAATGTCAGGATGGGGTGGGATTGGTGGGGTGGCCAGGGAATGTTTTACTGAGCAAACATTTGAGTAAAAGACTGAAGTGAGAGAATGAGCTTGTGGACGGTGAGGGTGAAGAATGTTCTAGGTAGAGGGAAGAGGAAGGGCAGAGTTTCCAAAGCAGGAGCTTGCTTGTCATGTTCTAAGTATAGCCAGAAAGCCACTGTGACTAAGGGCAGTGAACAAGAGGGATGAGGCCAGAGAGGTCATGAGAACCCAGATCATGGATGGTCGTGGGGGCAATTCGTAGTGATTTTGGCTTTTAGTCCGAGCAAGAGTTTGGTGCAGGAGTGACATGATCAAGTTTGTATTTCACAAGGTCATGTAGACCTGTGTTGAGCCGTGTCTGAAGAGGGGAAAGGGTGAAAGCAGGAAGCCTGGTTGGGAAGTGGTTGCAATAATCCAGGCAAAAAGTGATGAAGGCTTAGACAAAGATGTTATCTGAGGGTCCTAGATATATTGTGAAGGTGGAGTCAGGATGTGCTGACAGCTTCGCCGTGGAATGTGCAAAAAAGAGAGGGATCAAGAACGAGGAAGATATAGAGAGGCAGATATTCAATGCCATAGCACAAGCTCAGTTTTGGACAGGCTCAAGTATAAAATATACCTATTATAATTTATAATAATAAATTAAGTTCATAATATATAATATATACTAATATAAATTAAGTTCAAGTATAGTATATGCCTATTAAAATTTATAATAATAAATTAGATACATGTTAAACATTCCAGTGGGGATGTCGGTTGGGCAGGTAGATACATAAGTCTGGAGTTTGGAGGAGAAGGCTGGGTGGAGATAAACATTTAGGAGTTGATAGCATGTATATCTTATTTATTTATTTTAAATTAATTAAGTGAGAGAGAGAACGGGGGAGGGGCAGAGAGAGAGGGAGAGAGAGAACCCCTAGCAGGTTCTGCGCTGACAGTGCAGAGCCCGATGTGGGGCTTGATCTCCCAAATCGTGAGGTCATGACCTGAGCCGCAGTCTAGAGTTGGATGCTTAATCGACTGAGTCACCCACGCACCCCTGTAAATCAAATTTAAAGCTATGAGAGCTCATCATGGTGGTGCAAAGAGCCCACAAATGGAGCCTTGAGCCTCCTGTCGTTTAGCGGTCTGACTTGAACTTGATAGGCAAGTCCTATTCTCCTAGGGATGGAACACCTGCTTAATCTGGCATTTGTGATTATGGCAATTTTGATAGCCCTGGTAACACTTTCTCTCAGGGCAGGACAGATGAGAAGTAGAGAGGAGGACGCACGTGTTGCTGTTGTCATTGCAAGATCTACAGTGTGGCAGTGTCAGAATATGGGGCAGGCTTAAGAATTAGTAATAATGCTGAGGGGCGTCTGGGTGGTTCAGTTGGTTGGACGTCTGACTTTGGCTCAGGTCTTGATCTCATGGTCTATGGGTTCAAGCCCTGCATCGGGCTCTGTGCTGACAGGTCAGAACCTGGAGGCTGCATCAGATTCTGTGTCACCCCTGTCTCTTTGCCCCTTCCCGGCTCATGCTCCATCTTGCTCTGTCTCTCAAAAATAAATACATGTTAAAAAAATTTTTTTTAAAGAATTAGTAATAATGCTGTGCAGAAAGAACCTGCTTTCAGTGTATTTTAGCTAGTATTGTTTCGGGTCCAAGGAACAGGGACTATAACCATACTTAAATAACATGGAGAATAAGCATCTTGTGTGCCTTACAGAGCTGGAGGACTGGAGGGCAAATGAGTCTCAGAAATAGGCCTGTCCTGAGGCGGTTCTGTTGTTGTGTTTCTCTTTTTTCTCCACGTCCATTTCTCCTCCTTCCTGCATGTGTGCCTGCCTCTTCTCTCTGCAGACTGGCTTTCTCCCTGTCCCTCTCTGGCTTCAGGCCCCGTGTAGCTTGGCTGTCCCCCTCCCCACTGCTGCATCTAGCTCACTTGTCCCTGCCCCACAGAGGCTGATTTGCATTCTTTCCCAGTGCCCGGGGACAGAAGGATGGGTTTTCTCCCAGACCCAGTCCTCTGCGGCCAGAGGTGAGGTCTCACTGTTGGGCTGCAGCTGCAGAGGCCAAATCCTGTGTGGGTCTGAGAGGGCAGGGATCAGGTGAGCAGGACAGATACCCCAAAAGATGACGACTTCAGAGAGTGGTGGTGCTTTATTATCAGAGGAGAGTTGGCATCACCTCAGTTTAATCAGGTGCCTGGAATGTCTCTCAGACTAACTAAAGTGCCTGTGTTAGGTTTGCCTTCGCTGTACTGGGCTATGAAGTTAAGTCCTTGGCTTGTACCGAAGGGCTCTGTCACACATAGCCATATGAGTCACCCCTGCATTTATGATAAAATGGTGAGACCATCATCTACTATATCATTTAATGTTCCATATAATGCTTTTAGACTTTGGTTCCAGAATAGTCCTATCTCTAAGGAATAACAGGCATCTTTTTCAAATTAGGTCTTTAAACCTTGTCAGGTTTCCCGGTTGTATGGCCTTAAGGAAGTCCCTGTTAACTATGTAGTTAGCATGTGTAGCTGAGCTGGGCTGGAACTTTTAGGCAAGGCCATATATACTAAGTAATCAGAAGGGAAATAGCCAAAGGATAATATGTCTCTATCTGCATAGGGATTTCAAACTCCAATGCCCATGGAGTCCAGGAAGTTAACAAAGGTGATTGTAGGTAGGCTTAAGATAGACAGTAAGTGTAAACTTTTATTGAGTTCAAGCATAACTTAGCGGCCTAGATGCATTGCCCTAGTTGCATTGCTTTTTAAAACACAAGGCTGGCCAAACAAAACAGCCAGGTAGGACACATTGGAGGCAACCTGCCAATTGTCAGAACTGGAATCTCACACAGAAGCTAACTGGTCTTAAAGCTGCTCAGTGTGGGGTCCCCTCCTAGGAAGATTCCTGCCTAAACCCAGCTTGCCCTCCTCAGTAGGACAGGGCTTTCCTTTCTCACTTGGTATTGCCACGGCCCATCCAGACTTCATATCTCGAATCACATATGTTCTTTTTCCTGCCTAAGCCCTGCCTCCTGTGTTCCTGTTTCCTGCTGATTCCTCACCTTTTTAAAGGATGTCAGTATAGGGAATGTCTGTCCCTTACAAGGGAGACCTTGATCCTGACCCACAGGAATGCAACCAGCTGTGTCCTCTGCAAGATAGTCCTGTCAGAATGTGACAAGGGAGCCCAGCATCGGGGCAAGGATGCACACACTGTTTTTTTTAGACAGGAGGTACATTCTGCGGGTTATACATTGAAAATGGAAAGGAGGTGTCCTTGAGAGTAGACTCAGGTGTTTTCAGCATGAGGAAAGATTCTCCCAGATTACAGATTGACACATGAGCATCTTAATTTTGTGACAGTATCTTAGAAATTTGGTCACTGGCGGTCAAGCTGCCTGTGCCAAGTTGCCCTGGGGCAGCTGACTGAGCTCAAGGTTCAGGAGACTGTCCCCACCGCCACAGGTACTCTGCTTTCTTGTAGCACCCACCTGTCACAGCCACCTCTGCTTCCAAGCCAAAAGACAAGTGAGGGCTCTTCAAGGTTGAGAACTCCATATTTACAGAGAAGAAAGATCAGCACAAAGCATTAAGATGGCAAACGTCCCCAAAGACTACGTGGGAATCCCACTGCCTATAGCACTGTGTTTGGGTGAAAAAAGCAACTTGTTTAAGAAACTTAAAAAAGAGGGGCACCTGGATGACTTAGTCGGTGAAGTGTCCGACTTCGGCTCAGGTTATGATCTCACAGCTCGTGAGTTCCAGCCCTGTCTTGGGCTCTGTGCTGACAGCTCGGAGCCTGGAGCCTGCTTCAGATTCTCTGTCTCCCTCTCCCTCAACCCCTCCCCCACTCACACTTCATCTCTCTTCTTTTGAAAATAAAGATTAAAAAAAAAACTTAAAAAAGAAGAGATCTAAAATTCTACCATTCTGTGTGTAAGAGACTACATTGTGACTAGTGCCTTATTCAAGGGGCTGAGTTTTCATGTTCTTTAAGCTATTTTTGACTCCAATCCTTTTCCATATTGCTGACTCGAGGGAAAATAAAATTGAAAGCAGCCCTCTGTTTGGAGATAATACTACCACAGGCACTGAGCAGAAGGCATGGAAGTGTTTTAATTATAGACAACTGGATTTGGAGTCACCCAGTGGTGGTGACCTCAGACTCTAGTCCTGACGGGAGAGGTGGAGATGTGTGTGCTCAGCCAGCTCAGCCACTTGGGTGGGGGAGGGAGGCACCCAGGTAAAGAATATGAGCCACATGGGCTTGTGCCTTCTATGAAGGGCTAGTTTGGGCTCCATTTTGCTGTTGCCTGCCAAGTACTTGCCATGGAATCTTCGTTTGGGCTACAGGCTGACCTTCTACACACAGCTCATCCCCACTCAGCAGAGACTCACCGAGTGCCTCCTTTGTGCCAGGCTTCTTTGAGGCATGAGGGAGTCAGTGGGGAACAAAACGGACAAGGCCCCTGGTCCCACTGAAGAGGATAAAGTAAAGAAACAAGGTGATTTCGTATTAAAGAGTGATCTTACAGAGAGCAACCTCTGTGTACTGCATAGGGGATCACAGACAGCCTCTCTGATGTCCCAAGGGTCAGAAGGACTCAGCCATCTAGAGTGAGGGAGGAGCAAAGGCTAGGGTCCTGAGGCAGGAAGGAGCTTGGCACACATGAGAAACTTTCAGAAGGCCAGTGTGGCTACAGAGCAGTGAGCAGAGGGGAGGGTGGTACCAGACAAGGTTGGGAAGGGAGGCAGAGGCCTACTCCAACAGGCATGGAGAGGCTTTTAGGCAAAGGAGTCACATAACTTCACTGTGTTATAAAGATCTTTCTGGCTGCAGTGCTGAGAATAGAGTGCAGTGAGCAGGGGCCAGAGTGGGAGCAAGAGTCTGCTGCAGTGTCCGGGAAAGATCACGCAAGCCAAGGGATCCCTACGTGTTTTCTATTCTCGAGGGTTAAGCAGATTAGATACCTCTACCTGCTGCGGCAGTGAACAGCGCAGTGGCTGGCCAGGTAGTGAATTTATTACAGACCTAGTGACCCAGGTGGCTGGTAATCAGTTAGGTTTGGGTGGCAGCAAAAGGGCAGGGAGGAGCTGCCTCCTAGGCAGAACCTCATTCCTGATAAGAATGGCCTAACCCCAGGCAGGTGTGCAAAGGAGGGGCTAGAGAGGTTCACCAGGAAAAGACCCACAGCTCCTCCAGCTGTCGTTCCCTTGCTCAGCTCCCTCCTAGCCTCCCTTCCTTCCTTTGGGCCAGGAGGACTCACTGTTAGCCAGAACGGGAGGGCAACTAATGCACACACCAGTCAACTGTTAATAATGCACAACTGGTCATGATGTGCATGACATGCTTATGGTGTTTTGTCGATGAGTAGTCTTAAGGTGACGCCACGTGGTACATGGGCTTGTTGCAATAAGGTTGCTTTGACTTCAGAAGAAGGTGGTGGGAGAGACTGGGTGTGTATGTGTTTTAATTTAGGTCGATGGAAGTGTGTCTCATTTTCTAGCTCCAGTCTCCATGTGCTGAGAGCTACTGATGAATTGAGGCTCAGAGCCAGACCCTGTTTTTGGTGGGGTGGGGGAGAGAGGTGGAGAGTTGAGTCCGGTGGTACGTGCCATGGGCTGGAAGAGCTGCCTGTGGAAGCACGGGACCAAACAGAGTGCAGGCTGGTGTCCTGGGTCACCACAGATTGGTGATCTGCAGGTTGTGGGGAACACAGACATGAGAATGGGACTCATGGAGTTGGAATCCCCAAGGGGGTAGGTCCCCAGGTCCTTCCTGCGGTTGCTACTTAGCTTGGTTTTAGGATCACTGGCCTGGTCCATCTTTCTCATGTTACAAATGGGTGATGGCTTGCCCAGGGTTGCCCAAGGAGTTGGTGGCACAGCCAGAACCAGAACCAGAACCCAGCCTCCTGACTCTTTCTATCCTATGAAGCTGCAGCTTGATGTAGGCGGTGCAGGAGGACACTGTCTGGTGCCCTGAGCAGACCTGGGCCAGACAGACAGGCCCAGTTGGGACTCTCACAACCTGGAGTGAAAATGGCCACTCCCGTCTAAGCCCCTGAAAGGTAAACGCAGGAAGGCAACAAGGCAATGCTGAGTATACATTTTGCATTTCAGAACCCCCCGGGAGGAGGCTGACCATTCTACCTCTTGTGGCCATAATGCTGACTGCCCGCCTCTTCAGACCCCTGTCACAGCTCCCAGGGAAAACCCTGAGTTTGTGTGATAGAGAAAAGGGAACAAGGTAAGAAACTAAAAGATGGAGGTGCCCTCGAGGGTCACACCTTCTAGGCGAAACAGAGCTCTTCACACACGGATGATGCAGGAGGTGTTAAGGCCTGACCCTCAAAGATGTCTGCCAGCCCCTGCTGTCTACCAGCAAAGGAAACCCAAAGGTGTCTGCAACAGACAAAGACTTTCACAGGGCACAGAAGAGTATCTTTCAACACTGCTTTATTCTCTTCAACTTTTTTATTTTGAAATAACTACCCTTATACAAAGGTTGCAAAATTAGCACAAAGGGTTCCTGTGTCTTTCACCTAACTTCCCTTGCATTGTGCAATCAGCAAAACCAGGAAATTACCACTGATGTGATATGATGGACTGATCTAGAGACCTGATTCAAATTTTACCAAATAGCCTACAAACGGACCTTTTCCTGGTTCCAGGTACAAACCAGGGTCCCACAGTGCATTTAGGTGTCATGTCTCCTCAGTCTCTTCCTACTGGGGATAGTTCCTCAGTTTTTGTTGTTCATGACCTTGACACTTTGGAAGAATGCCTGTCAGTTTGCATTTGTGTGATGTTTTGTCATATTTACACTCAGATGTGTATGTCTGGAAGAGTCCTACCTAAGTGAGGTGATGCCCCTCTTGGAACATAGAATGTTCTATGTCTATGGAGACATAGAACGTTGATGTGTCCCAATACTTTGATCTCCTGGATAATTGCTCTTTTTAAGTCTTATACATGGAACCAGTTAACTAAAATGTCCTGAGGCTTCACTGAACTGTTTGTGTGATTTAGAGAAAGCATTAAGTACAAATTAAACAAGCAGCTCTTTGAGAACTTCTGGAATTGCCTTTTCCAAGGGGGTTCAGAGTGCTCTGTTACCTCATTTTTGTCTTTTGCAGCACAGAGGCAAGGAAAAAATAATACGTTCTGTTCCTTTATATTTGAAAGGAGAGAAATTAGGTGTCAGGTTAAATTCAAAGTCTCAGCAGCTAGAAAATTGATGGATATTTTCTATACTGATTAATATGTCTGTCTAGAAGAACATGCATTTAGGCTTTTAGCACCATTTTCTTAAAGGCATTTCCTTGGGCTACAGAAGCTTGGTTGGAGATGGGCTTCAACTAGCAGAAGACCTCATATAAGAAGAGTATAGGGGCATCTGGGTGGCACAGTTGGCTGAGCATCTGCCTCTTGATTTCGGCCCGGGTCATGATCCCAAGGTCATAGGATTGAGCCCCACGTTGCACTTCATGCCGAGTGTGGAGCCTGCTTAAGAGTCTCTCTTGCTCCCTCTGCCCCTTCCCCTGCTCATTCACACGTGCTGTCTCTGAAAGAAGGAGGAGGAGGAGGAGGAGGAGGAGGGGGAGGAGGGGGAGGAGAAGTATAAAATGGCCCTTCCCACAAAGGCAGCATCCCATTGAAGAGAGAATGGAGCCTGGCTCTTTTGAAGGACAATGACCTGATGACCTGCCCTGCCCCAGGAGAGGTGACTTACTGGTGCTTTCCCCACCTCCTGGACACCACCTCCTGGATCCTGGTTATACATACCGGTTGGCTTAAACTCCAGTGCTCAGCACTGCCTGCCTGGGCATGACGTGTAATACTCCAGGATAGCCTGACCCAGGCAGAGTGGAGAAGGGCTTCTTTATCCTTTCCAGCCTTGGCGCACATTAGATTCTTTTGGCAGTCACATCACTTGTGATTCATGGTTGAGCGGACTACTATGTTTTCACATATGCTGCTGTGTGAGGCCATATTTCTCCCAAGCTGCATTGTGTCCCTGACATTTGTCCCTCCTAGACTCCATCTTGTTAGCCTATCAAATCACTTAGTCATGACTCCTCTCAGCAGAAAGCTGGGTTACCGGTCATTGTGGCTGATTCATGATGGAGGAACAAAAGGGATAGAGACACAGACTGGTAAGATGGAAAAGAAGCCAGGATTAATGCCCTGGCCAGCATGGGGTGGCATCTCAAATGTGGCCTGGCAAGTTCCCAGATGACAGTGCTCTGGGGACCAGGGGCTTCTCCCACAGGCCCTCGGGGAAGTGCCTGCCCCATCTAATGGCACTGGTAGGTTAGGACAGCAACCAGCCAGCTCTTCTTCTCTGAATCTGGCTGCTACCTCTTTGGGATTCTACCCCTCAGAAAGTTTACTGACTGTCCCGAGTTGAACTCGAACCGCCTGTGAGACTGGAGTAAGGGGTTTGGGTGACCCTCAGTTTGCTGCCGTCCCTTCCTGCTGAATCAGAAGGTCAATGGGAGGGGCCTGGGAGTCTGCATTGTAACAAGCTCCCCAGGTGCTTGTCAACTAAAGTTAGAGAATTGAGGTGTTAAGGCCTTTCCAGGCCCAAGAACCCTCAAATTGAGCAGTAGCCCCAAGCTAGGGACCCACAGCAGCTACAGGAGCCTCCCAGTGAGAGAATAGGAGCAGGACCAGGCGATCCCAGCAATGGCCAAGGGGGAAAGGCTGAGAAGCCACGCAGTCCCCAGGAGGGTACCCTCATGTTGCTGGAGCTTCCTCATGCTAATCTTGGCCCCACTCCCCCACCTTGTCAAGGTTGTGCCTCTTGGGAGGTGAGTGTGGAGGGATGGAGCCTTGTGCTGGGTAGAGAGGAAGAAATACACCACTGACAGCTGGGTCTGGGCGGTACAGCCTGCTACAGTACACACAGAGAGAGTCAAGTCTGGGTCTGAATATATTTGAGAATGCGGAAGTAGAGGAGAAAAAATCTGGCGGCAAGTCCGTTTGAAATAAGTTCTTTCTCTTGCTGTGACCTTTCTGTTACTTCTCAAAGTATCAAGTAGTACAAAGGAACTTGCGGGGGGGGGGGGGGGGGGGGACACATATAATCTGGTCCAGACGGACACCTTGTTCTTTTTTTGCAGATTAACCTCTGGGGTCTTGGAAAAAACAGTGATTCTCTTTGGATAAAATCATTTAACTACCTTTGAGCATTCTAACTGTACCATTCTGCTCATGAGACCAGCATGTACTAGGATTTAAAATCCAAAGAGACTCTTCTATGACAGTTCAAAAGGACAGGAGTTTACTCTGGCAGATTCTCTACTGGACCCTTGTTTCTGGCTAGTGAACCCATTGTTCTTGAAGAATGTTGGATAACACATTTTTATGAATATCTAAAAAACTTTGTTTTGAGTAGATAACATATTAACAGAGTACAAAATTCAAATGGTAGAAAATAGTACAAGTCTATCTCCTACCTTCTCTCCCCTGTTACCAGCTGCTCACTTGCCTCCACCACCTCCATTTATCATTTCTCGTTTAATATTCGTTTAAAAACTAACTGCACTTCTCCTTCTGGAAAGATGGAGTAGATGTACTTTTCTCTATTGGCTTCCAAAAGGTACGACTAAACCCCCCGGGTATTATGTAAAGCAAGCATAGCAAGTTTCTAGAAGATGGAGAGAAGAAGGCAGATCAGCTAGGGACCTCGGGGACTAAGAAACAACACAGTGATGAGCTCTCTAGGTTTTCTTTCCCCTTCATCTATCCCACACTTGGAGCTGAAGAGGCTGGTGACCCAAAAATGCCAGTGAGCCTAGGCACAAAAAACCCCAGCAAAAGCTTGCCCTCTTTAGCCAAAAGACCAGCCTAGCAAGACAGGAAACTGTGGGCAATAATCATTGCACTCTAGGCAGCCACCACAGAAAAAAGCTGTGGCCTCCCCCCCCCCATGGTGAGGTGTTGAGCCTGCACCTCCACCTTCACCAGGCTGTAGTGAGGTACCGCACTCCCTCCATCAGGGGTAGTGTCCGAGAAAGCCAACGAGGGGCCAGGACTTTTGTTCTCACCCAGCAGTAATCAGGCACCCTGCCTGTGTGGGTGGGAGTCAGGGAGAGTCAGGACTTTGCCAACCTCTCAGCAGTAGTGAGACCACACTCCCGTGCATGTGGGGAGCAGTAGTGAGACATCCCGACCCCTCCCAGGCAGGGAGTATGAGTGGAGACCTCATAGGGAGCCGGAACTCAATCCCTACCCAGGGCGAACACTTTGTTCTTTAGGAAGGTAGTATTACCCTGATTCCAAACTCGACAAATACTGTACAGAAAAAGAGGGGTTGCCTGGGTGGCTCAGTTGGTCGAGCATATGACTCTCGATTTTGGCCGAGGTCACGATCTCAAGAGTGTGTGAGATCGAGCCCTGCGTCGGGCTCCACACTGACAGTGTGGAGCCTGCTTGGGATTCTCTCTCTCTCCGCTCTCTCTGCCCCTCCCCCGTCCCTGTGTCTCTCAAAATAAATAAACATTAAAAAAAAAAAAAAAAAAAGAACCACAGACCAATATCCCTCATGCATACAGATGCAAAAATTCTTAAAATATTAGCAAATAGAATTCAGTAATACACAAAAATATAAACCATGAAAAAATAGGTTTCTTTCAGGAATCATGATAGCACACAAAATAAAAGAATATAAATAAAGTGTATTTTTATATCCTAGCAATGAACTGTGGATATCAAAATTTAAAACAATACCATTTAAAAAACTCAAAAAAATGAGCTACTGAAGCATAAATACAGTAACCATGTACGGGATTTGTATGCAGGAAACTATACAGTGCTGATGAAAGAAATCAACAATCTAAATAAACCCATACTATGTTCAGGGGTCGAAGAACTCAAAAAAAGTAAAAATGTCAATTTCCCTCAAATTGATATATAAGCTTAGCACAATTTGTATAAAAATCCTGGCCAGATTTTTGTAGATAAGGATAAGATTGTTCTAAAAGTTGTATGAATAGGCAAGGAAAATAGGATAGCAAAAACAGTTTTGAAAAAGAAAAACAAGATGGGAGCACATAGCTCAATGAAACAGAAGAGAGAATCCAGAAATAGACCCACCCAAATATGCCAAACTGATACTTGACAAAGGTGCAAAAGCAATCCAATGCAGAAAAGACAACATTTTCAAAAAATGGTTCTGGAGCAATTGGACATGCTTAGGAAAAAAAAAAAAAAAAAAAAAAAAAAAGCACTTTGACCTAAGTCTCACATTGTATACAAAAGTTAACTCAAAATGGATCATGGACTTTAAAACACAAAACTATCACACTCTTAGAAAAAAAACAGGAGAAAATCTTTGGGTTCTGGGGTAGACAGAGTTCCAAAACTTGACACCAAAAGCATTACCCATAAAAGGAAAAACTGATGTCAGACCTCATCAAAATGAAACACGTTCCCTCTGCGAAAGAGCCTGTGAAGAGGATGAAGAGACAACTTCCAGGATAGGAGAAACTATTTGCATACTATATATGTGACAGAGAACTAGCGTCTAAAACATGTAACAAACTCTCAAAACTCAATAGTGAGGGGCAGTTGGCTGGCTGAATCAGAGGAACGTGCGACTCTTGATCTCGGTGTTGTGAGTTCAAGCCCCATGTTGGGTGTGGAGGTAACTTAAAAATAAAATCTTGGGGTGCCTGGGTGGCTCAGTCAGTCAAGCACTGACTTCAGCTCAGGTCATGATCTCACGGTTGGTGAGTTCAAGCCCTGCATCGGGCTCTGTGCTGACAGCTCAGAGGCCTGGAGCCTGCTTCAGATTCTGTGTCTCCCTCTCTCTCTGCTCCCCCAACCCCAGCTTGTACTCTCTCTCTGTCTCTCAAAAATAAACGTTAAAAAATTTTTAATAAAAAAAATAAATAAAAATCTTAAAAAAAGAATATAGACAAAAGACATGAAGAGACATCTTACCAAAACACATATACAGATGGCAAATAAGTACATGAAAAGATGTTCAACATCATTAGCCATTTGAGAAATGCAAATTAGAAACAGTGAGATTATCTTTTTTAGTCATCAGCATGGCTAAAATAAAAGTGGTGAGACCACCAAATGCTGGCGAGGATATGGAGAAACTGGATCAGTCATCCGTTGCGGCTGTAACGTAGAAGGCTTCAGCCACTTTGCAAAACAGTTTGAAGGTTTCTTAAAAACTAAACATGCAACTACCATATGACCCAGCAATTGCTCTCCTGGGCATTTACCCAAGAGAAAAATAGATTTGCACAAAAACTTGTACAGGAATGTTCATAGCAGCTTTATTTGTAATAACTCCAAACTGGAAACATTCTGGATGCCCTTTAATAGTTGAATGGTCAGGGGCACTTGTGCTGGTTCAGTCAGTAGAGCATACAACTCTTGATCTCAGGGTGGTGATTTCCAGCCCCATGTTGGATGTGGAGCCTACTTAAAAACAAACAAAAATAGTTGAATGGTTAAACTGTGGTATACCCATGCCATGAAATACAATGTAGCAATAAAAAAAGAATATTGGTACATGCGACAATCTGGATGAATCTCCAGAGAATTATGTTCAGTGAAAAAGCAATCCTAAAAGGTTATATATACTGTGTGACTCCATTTATATAACATTCTTGAAATGACAAAATTGTAGCGATGGAGAACAGATTAGTGGTTAAAGAGGCTATGAGGTGGGAGAGAAGTGGGTGTGGCTATAAAAGGGTAACATGAGGGATCCTTGTGGTGATGGAAATCTTCTGTATTTTCACTGTATGTCAATATCCTGATTGTGATATTGTGCTATATAGTTTTGCAAAATGTTGCCATTGGGGGAAATTGGGTAAAGGGTTACAGGACATGTCTCTGTGTTATTTTTTAACTGCATATGAATCTACAATTGTTTCAAAAACAAAAGTTTAATTGAAAAATAGCTATCAGGAAGCAGCGTAACACCTAAAGGTTAAGACATTGAATTTGCAAAAGACTTTGTTAACAAAGCTGCATTACTGGAGGACGATTCCATTCCTTACACAGTGGCAAAAATGGCCGCTGCAAACTGCTGGCTTACTTTGTCCCAGCCTAGCAACCCCGGAGGAAAAAGTTCCTCTTCCTCACTAGTACCAGCAGATTGTCCTCAGGGGCTTGGGGTGGGGAGCAGTGGGGTGCTCACTGGTACCCAGGAACAGGGCCAGGTGTGACCACAAACTTTACTCATGGTTTCCTTCTCTCTTGCAGACGCATGCTGCTGCTTTACTCCGCCTCCCCTGTCCCTGTCAGCCTGCGCACTTACTCTGATGAGGTGAACCCGGTGAGTGGCAGCACAGCTGAAAACCAGCCAGGTGGTCAGAGCCCTTCCCTTCCGACCCCCGGGCCCCAGGCCACCCTCCGAGCAGGGCCTCAGTGCTTCTGAGGCAGCTGGAACCACTTTCCACTCTCTTAACTGCCCCCCCTTTACCCCCATCAAATGAAGTTAGGGGTTGAGTTTAGACTCTGGAATCTCTCATTCCTGGTTTCAGTTCCAGCTCTACCACTAACTAACTACCTTGGGCATTTAGAAAATATCTATTTCCTCACTTGCGACGTAGTATAATAATCATACGGTATGGAGTTACTATGGGGATTAAATAAGAAAAATGCGTGCACAGTGCCTTGCATATGGTAAGAAACGATCAATATACCATAATGATGGGGATGGTGGTGTTGGGGATTATAGATTAGGGAACTGATGCCAGAAAGGTTAGAACCTGGTCTGATTCTGAGTCCAAGCATTTCCCACTATACCATGGTGCTTCTCTAGAAAGCTAGAGGCGGGTGGGCAGGGCCAGGACTGGCTCACTCAGGAAGCACTAATCGTTACTGCCCAGAAGAGGCTTGATCACTATGCTCATAGGATCTTGGGTTCCTAATGTGGGGTATGACCTTCTAAAACAGGTTGGCAGTAAAGCTGTCCTGGTCACAGGCTGTGACTCGGGATTTGGGTTCTCGTTGGCCAAACATCTGCATTCAAGAGGCTTCCTTGTGTTTGCTGGCTGCTTGATGAAGGTAAGAGATGGGTCACCTTTGTCACCATTGTCCTTTACACATACTTATTGTTTTGTAGCGTTTTTAAAATTGTAGTAAAATATGCATAAAATTTACTGTCTTAACCATTTTTAAGTGTACTCTTCTTCAGTGGTATTAAATATATTCACATTGTTGTACAGAAATTACCCCCATTCATCCCCATAACACTTTTCATCTTGTAAAACTGAAACTCTATACCCAATAACAATAACTGTCCATCCCCGTTTCCCCACTCCACCCCCTGGCGATCATCATTACAATTTCTGTCTTTATGAATTTGGCTACTCTAAGTACCTCATATAAGTGGATTTTACAGTATTTGTCTTTTGGCGACTGGCTTATTTCACCTGGCATAATGTCCTCAAGGTTTGTCCGTATTGTAGCATATTACAGAATATCTTTCCTTTTTAAGCCTGAATAATATGCCATTGTATGTATATGTCACATTTCGCTTATCCATTCGTCTGCTGTTGAACACTTACTTGTGTTGCTTCCAAGTTTTAGCTATTGTGAACATGGGTGTACAGATGTCTCTTTGAGACCCTGCTTTCAATTCTTGTCCGTGTATACCAGAAGTAGAATTGCTAGACCATATGGTAGTTCTATTTATTTTTAAGTGTTTATTTACTTATGAGGGAGAGAAAAAGAGAGAGAGCAGGGGAGGGGCAGAGAGAGAGGGAGACAGAGGATCCGAACTAGGCTCTGTGCTGAAAGCAGACAGCCTGGTGTGGGGCTCAACCTCAGGAACCGTGAGATCATGACCTGAGCCCCAGTTGGATGCTTAACTGACGGAGCTACCCAGGCGCCCCATATGGTAGTTCTATTGTTAAGTGAGGTAGTTCTATTTTAAATGAACTGCTTTCCACAGTGGCTACACTATTTTACCTTCTCACCAATGGTGTCAACAGTTCCAATTTTTCCACAGCCTCACCGATATTTGTTTTCTGTGGCTGATGTTTTATAGCAGCCACCTTAATGCCTGTGAGGTGATATCTCATCGTAGTTTCGATTTGCATTTCCCTGATGATTGGTCACGTTGCGCATCTTTTCATGTGTTTATTGGCCACTCATTATCTTCTGTGGAGAAATGTCTGTTCAAGTCCTTCACCCGGTTTTAAACTGGGTCATTTGTTTTTTGTTATTGTTGTTGAATTTTAGGACTTATATATTCTAGATATTGAATCCTTATCACATAAATGATTTGCAAATATTGTCTCCTATTCTGTGAGTTGTTTTTTTACTCCATGGGTAGTGTCTCTTAATATACAAGATTAAAAAAATTTTATGCCAATTTTTTCTTCTGTTACCTGTGCCTTTGATGTCATATCCAAGAAATCATAACCAAACCCAAAGTTAGGGTGGTTTTGTCTTGTTTTTCTCTAAGCCTTTTACTTTGTAACACTTTGGGGTGTTACATTTAGATCTTTGGTCTATTTTGAATTAATTTTTGTATATGGTATTAGATAAGGATCCAACTTATTTCTTTTGCATGTGCATTTCCAGTTTTCCAGCACCATTTGTTGAAAATACCATCTTTTTTTTCATTGAATGGTCTTGGCACCCTTGCAAAAGTCATTTGACCATACGCGTGAAGATTTATTTCTGGGCTCTTTCTTCTATTCTGTTGTTTCATATGTCTGTCTTTATGCCAGTACTAGACTGTTTTGACTAATGTAGCTTTGTAGTAAGTTTTGACATCAGTAAGTCTGTATCATCCAGGTTTGTTCTTCTTTTTCAAGATTGTTTTAGCTTTCTGGGGTCCCTTGAGACTTCATGTGAATTTTAAGTTGTGTTTTTCTGCAAAAAAATCACTAAGATTTTTACAGGTATTGGATTAAATCTGGAGATTGCTTTCAGTAGTATCTACAGTTTAACAATATTAAGTCTTCTGATCCATGAATGTGGGATGTGTTTCCATTTATTTATACCTTCTTTAGTTTCTTTCTGAAATGTTTCACAGTTTTCGTTGTCCAAATCTCTCACCTCTTTGGTTAAGTTAATTCCTAAATATGTTATTCTTTTTGATGCTGTTGTAAATGGAATTGTTTTTGTGATTTCCTTTTCAGATCGTTCATTGTGTACAGAAATGCAACTGATTTCTGTGTGTTGACTTTGTATCCTGCTACTTTGCTAAATTCGTTTTCTAGGGGCGCCTGGGTGGCTCAGTCGGTTAAGCGCCCGACTTCGGCTCAGGTCATGATCTCACAACCCGTGAGTTCAAGCCCCGCGTCGGGCTCTGTGCTGACAGCTCAGAGCCTGGAGCCGGTTTCGGATTCTGTGTCTCCCTCTCTCTGACCCTCCCCCATTCATGCTCTGTCTCTCTCTGTCTCAAAAATAAATAAATGTTAAAAAAAAAAATTCGTTTTTTAGTTCCAGTAAGTTCTTCAGGGAATCTATAGGGTTTTCTATGTATAAGATCATGTTATCTGAAAACAATTTTACTTCTTCCTTTCCAACTTGGATGCCTTTCATTTCTTTGACAGACTCCAGAGTTCCAAAATAGTTACTTCAGACAGATTCTGCCAGTACACTTGTCTGGGGCAGGGGGGCGGGGAGAGATTCCTGGTGCTTCCTACTCTACCATCTTCCCAGAATCCTCCTTCAAGCTGAGTATTTCATACCAGTACTATGGGCCAAGATTTGTAGTTGTTTTTTAATTGCTTTCCTAACAACTGGTTCATCTGTTGCTTAAAACAGCCCATACCTTTTCTATTCACTTCATTCTCACTTGTTCTTCATGGCTTTGTTCATTCATTCATTTATTCATTTGCCAAATGCCAATGATGTGCCTGACACCTTGATAGGTTCTCTAGAGGAATAAGACCTGGTCCCTGCATCTGAGGAGCTCACTGTCCAGTGGTAAGGGGACAGCCATGCACAGACACAGCTGGAAGAGTTAGAGCAAAGAGGGCTCTCAGGGTTGTGCAAAGAGTGTTTCATGAGATTGAATGGAAGGAAGGGATTGATTCTGGCATCACGGCAGAATTGTTCTGGGCTATGGAGAATGAATAATGCTGTCCCAGGTGGAGACTGAATGATGCTGTTCTGGATAGAAACTGAGGATCCTTTGAAATTCCTCAAGTGGAATTTGGGGGCGTATGAAGGGAAGCATTGGGACATGAGGCTGCAAAAGTAATCAGGGACAGTTCTCCTGATTTGTAGAGTTGTACAACCTCATCACAATCCACTTTTAGAACATTTCCATCACTTAGACATTTCCCTCCTGTCCATTTTCACTTAATTCCCACACCTTTCTCTAGTCCTAGACAGCACTTATTTCTGTCTCTTTAGATTTGCCCTTTCTGGACTGCTCATGTATGGAATCATACAGTGCATGGGCTTTTATGCCAGGCTTCTTTCACCCAGCATAATGTTTTTGAGGTTCTCCTTGTTGTAGAATGTATCAGCAGTTTACTTCTTCTTATTGCTGGATAGTATTCTATTGTATGGATGCACCACATTTAAAAAAATTAATTCACTAGTTGGTGGATATTTGGGTGGTATGTTTGGATTTTTTGGCCATTATGAATTATGCAGCTATAAACATTCATATACATCTCTCTGTGTAGAAATGTTTTTACCAGATTCCTTTTAACAGAATTTAGAAACCAACAGCTGTGCTCTTTGTCTCTCTCAGTGGACAGAACTAGAAGATGTATAAATAATCACACACACATATACATACACATGCACACACTGTATATATTTATAACTATCTCCTATCTACATTTCCTATAAATATCACACACACACACACACACACACACACACGCACGCGCACACACACACATTCACGCACGTATAATTCATGAGGTTATACTGACCTTCTATTCCAGTTCAACACTACAGCATTCTTCTTTGCTTCCCTCATTCCATATTTCTTTTTTTTTTTAATTTTTAAAAATGTTTATTTATTTTTGAGAGAGAGAGAGCAGGAGCAGGGAAGGGGTAAGAGAGAGGGAGACACAGAATCTGAAGCAGGCTCCAGGCTCTGGGCTGTCAGCACAGAGCCCAGCTCAGGGCTCAAACCCATGAACTGTGAGATCATGACCTGAACCAACGTCGGATGCTTAACTGACTGAGCCACCCAGGTGCCCCCCATATTTCTGTCTTCCTTTTCCTGCAGTTTGAACCTTAATCCCCAACTATGCCAATATATTTACTCATTTGGTTAATACTATAATACACACACAATTGCTTCAGAATACTACATTCATACCATTACAAACAAAAACCTACTAAGTTGTGTCAGCTCAGTTCCTCCAAGAAGCAGATGCCACCATAGGATAAGATGTGCAAGAGATTGATTTGGGAAATGCCTGTAATGGCTAAAGGGGAATAGGGCAGGAAAAGGCAGGAAAATCCTTTAGAGTGTGGTGCCATTCTGTGAAAAACAGTGAGAAGGAAGGAGGGTTAGGTAGGCAGAATTTCTGACTGCGGTCCAGTCCGAGAGTCTCATTTGGGATGATTAGGCGTCTCCAAGTAAAGTATACCAGGAATGGCCCAGTATTCCTGCCATGCTGGGCCACTGGCTGAGAGCAGCTCAGGCCAGCATGGCTGTGGCCATGGCATTCATGCTACAGTGGATCTGAAGATGAGGCAGCCAGAGACCTTCAGTCAACTGCTCCTGCAGCAGATTGTCCTGAAGGGAGGTCTACTGCAGTAGAGCTTAAGATTTCTTTGAAGTGTTTTTATGTATTAACTGTGTTTAGAAGTTACCTGGACCAGGAAAAAAAAAAGTTACGTGGACAGCATCCAAGAAAACAGTCATAAAGAAATGATAAGAAATATAGCCAAAGATTTATCTATGAAGACCATAATCGAAGTACTATTTGTAATAGTAAAAACTTGGGAATAACCTAAATGACCAACAACAGAGAAATCAGAAACTAAATGACAGTAGAGCCCTAATGGGAACTATTAGGATCTTCATTATAAGTGAGTGAATGAGGGGCTCCTGGGTGGCTCAGCTGGTTAGGCATCTGACTTGGGCTCAGGTCATGATCTCGTGGCTCATGGGTTCAAGCCCTATGCCAGGCTCTGTGCTGACAGCTCAGAGCCTGGAACCTGCTTCGGATTCTGTGTCTCCCTCTCTCTGCCCCTCCCCTGGTCATTCTCTCTCTCTCTCTCAAAGAATGAATAAACATTAAAAAAAATGAATGAATGTTACTTGGATTAATTTCTTATTTTCTTTGTCATTATTTTATTTTAAATGCAGTTTGATTCATTTATTTGTATTTTGTTCCTTTCATTCTTGTTAATTTAATTTTGGAATATGTAAAACATTAAGGTTCTAACATCAAATTATATTAAAAATATATTCAAAGTAGTGTTAGTCTTCTACTTCCTATCTTTCCCACCCCATTCTTTCATTTTCCCCTTCCCACACAAATGTTTGTATCCTGCATGGACCTTTTTGAGCTTTTTTTTTAGAAAAAAAACTTTATAATATATCAGAAATCACTCCATGTGAGTTCATAGAGATCTTCCTAACTTTTTTTTTTAACAACATTGTAGTACTCCATTGTGTGGTTGGACCATAGTTTACCCCACCAATCTCCTATATATGAACATTTAGAATATTTTTCAATATCTTGCAATTGTAAATAATGCCACAATGAATAACTTCGTGCATGTGTATTTTTGTATTTGTTGGGGGTTTATCTTAGGGTAAATTCTTAGGAATGAGATTACCCTTATGTCAAGAGTTAATAAAATATGTCATCATTTTTTAAAGATATCTCCACATTTGTCATCATAGGGGCTGTGTAACTTTACATTCCCACCAGTAATGTATGAGAAGGTCTGTTTCCACACAATTTCACCAACAGTGTACTTGAAGTTTCTTTTATTTATTTTGAGAGAGAGAGAGAGTGCAAGCAAGGGAGGGGCAGAGAGAGAGAGAGGGATCCCGAACAGGCTCCTCACTGTCGGTGCAGAGCCCGACACGGGGCTCAAATCAGATCATGACCCCAGCCAAAATCAAGAATTGGACTCTCAACCAACTGAGCCACCCAGGCACCCCATGTACTTTAAGCTGTTGATTTTTGCCAATCTGATAGGTGAGAAATATATCCCAGTACAGTTTTAATTTGCATTTCTTCTGTTGTGAGTTCTGCCCTGGTATTTAAAGGCATGTGTGACCCAGAAGTTGCCATTTAGCAACCTTCACGCTCACTATTGACCAGAACTTAGTCACATGACCTTACCTAGCTGCTAGGGAGGCTGGGAAATGTAGTCCATATTCTGAGATAGTATGTACCCTGCTTAAAGTTAGGGGTTCTACTGCTATAGAAGAAGGGAAGAATGGGTATTTAGAATAATTTGCTGCCTCTTCTCAGTAGATGAGATATTTTTCTTTATTTTGAAGGCAGTAAGAATCCAGAGAAGGAATTTTTTTATAGTAGGTTTAATATCTGTGAAAACAATACCTGTCCAATGTAAATGTTCAATAAGATAAACAAACACAAATAATACAGTAATTTGCATGGCCACGGTTTGAACATATTTCGAAATCAGAGAGGGTTTCCAGACTTCAAGCTGTATTACAAAGCTGTAATCGTCAAGACAGTATGGTGCTGGCACAAATCAGAGAGGGTTTATTTGTCTTTTTAATTTTTCCTTCTTTTGAATTATGAAAGTAATACATATTTATAATAGATTCAAACCAGACAGAAGTGGATGATATAAAAAAGGGAAGTGTTTTTACTGCAGTCTCTTGCCCCAGAATAACTAAAACGTATGTGTGCACATTATTTGTGACTTTTGCTATTAAAATCAAAGCCACAGTGAATCGTCTTACACATATCTTTGCATGCTTTTCATTAGTCATTCTTAGGAAAAATTTCTAGATATGAAAATATTGGGTAGAAAAAGGTGTACAGATTTTAGGTTTCATTCAAATCTGCCAAACTGCTGCCTCCAAAAGCCATACCAATGCCTACTCCCTGTGATAGTGCATGCAAAAACCTGTTTCAGGATGGATTTGGGGATGATGGGTGGGGCATCTTTGGAGCTGGGTTCTCTGCATAACGTGGACCTGCTTCAACAGGTCCTGGCAGGAGCTGGTGATGCCACAGAATGTTTTGTGCCTTTGAAGTTCCTTCTCCATGTCTTAAACACCCGTGCCATTATGGTGGCTTACCCAGTGACCCAGAGGCTGCACCCTGACTCCACATTGCAGGACAGAAGCTGCTGAGTGCTGAAGAGGAGCTTTTGAGAGAGAGTCATGACCTTGGATTCTAGTGCCGTATCAGCCAGTAGCCCGGGACTAGGCACTTCCCCTCCCCGAGCCCCTTACTTGTAATAAGGGGGTTGGACTGGGTTCTCTTATTCCGTCCACCCCCACAGCAGTGATTCTGATATAGTGACTGGTATTTTCTTCAAAATACCGGACAAGGTCATTGCCAGATTATGTCTGTTGGAGCTACTTCTTGACTATTTTGATGTCATGGTCTGTCTTTTCTGGTCAAAAGCTAGAGGAGACAGAAGTCACTAGAGGTTTGAATTAATTATGCACAGCAGAAAGCAGTCAGAGCCACCAGAGACCAGGGATGAAGTGCTATAGGAATTGAAAACAGGAGATCAGTCTTCCAGCCTGCTTCTGCGATGTTAAGCCACATGGTAGATTCTGACTACATCTGTGCCCAAACACTCCACATGCTCTTATCTCAGTCCCTGGGCCAACTCAAGGACTTGGCTCCAGAGATGTTTCTCCTCTCCTACATCATTAACTCCTCGCTCTCTACTGAATCATTTGGTTGCATGTGCATGCACACACATACACACACACACACCCACTCTCTCTCTCTGACACAACCCCATATCCTGTGTCTGCTACGACCTTATTTCTCTGCATCCCCAGAGGGTTGTTTGTAATAGATATTTTCGCCTATTTACTTCCCATTTTATTTCCAACCCATCTAGATTAGACTTTGGGCCCCACCACTCTGTTTATTTGTTCTTTCACCCAACAAATATTTATTGAGTACCTACTATGAGCTAACAATGTTCTCCTTTTGAGATACAGCATATACCCATTCAGGGAGGGTAAGCTCCCTTGTGGAGCTTATGTGGAGGAGGGGAGATGCACAGGGAGATAGAGGAGACAAATATGTAAATTGCTTTTCTATGGGATATTGAAGCTGTGGAGAAAAATAAAACAGGAAAAGAAGATGGATGGTGAGTTTGGTAGAGCGGGTGTTGAGTTTAAAGAGGGAAGAAAGTCCTTACCGAGAAAGTGACATTGGAAGGAGGTAAGGGGTAAGGGAGCAAGGCTTGCAGGTTTGAGGGGGAAGAAGGGATGGCCAAGCCAAAGCCCAAGCAGGGTGTGTGCCTGTGTGTATTAGACAACAGCAGGAGGCCTCTGTGGCTGCAGTGAGGGAGGGAGGGGGAGTGGTGTGAGGTGAAAATGGAATTGGGGGTGGATCTTGTATCAGAGAAGGGACAGATTGCCTCTCTCTGGGAGTGGGAGAAGGCTTGATAGGCCAAGGTGGCATCTCATTGCCTTCTGGAAGGACAAACAGGAGTTCCTGTGATGGAGTTTGCATACTTAGACACTGTCAGTAGTTTGAGGTAGATGAAGCCCAGAACCCTCCTGGAGGGAGAGGAGACCAGCTGGGAAAAGAAGGCAGGGAACCAGGAAGGCTCCTGGATGCCTCTGAATAGCTTTTATCGAGGATGCCGGCAGCCCTCATTTTGCTGGATCCATTGGCCACTTCTCGGATCGTATCATACTCAACCCATCAGCAGCTTTGACCTAACAAACCACTCTTGTTTGTTACACATTGTTTCTTGCCTTTTGGACACCTGCTCTCTTGGGTTTTCTTCCATTTCCCTTGCGAGCTGCTCTTGCTACCCATCCTGTGATTATTACAATGCCCCAGGCTTGCTCCTCTTCAGTGTTTCTAATATGTGCGTTAACTGCTCCCATTTAACATGCTGAGTGTCCTCACTCCTGCCTTGAGGTGCTAGAGCACCTACCGGGACATGCTGAGAGTCTGTAAAACCTTCCTGCCACGATTAGTCCATCACTTGCCTCAAGATGGTAATAAGTGGAGGTAGAAGAGGTGGAGAGGTTGGACAGAGTTGTTAATGTGCTGTGATATTTTCCTTCTGGTCTCCAGTAAAATGAGGTGGACTTCAAGAAAAGTACTAGGAAAAACAGACTTTTAACCATGGAGAACAAACTGATGGTTACCAGGGTGGGGGGACAAGTGATGGGGATTCAGGAGGCCCTTGTGATGACCAGCAGGTGATGTATGGAAGTGTTGAATCACTGTAATATACACCTGAAACTAGTAGAACATTGTATGTTAACTAATTGGAATTAAAATTAAAAAAAAGCGGGGAGCCTGGGTGGCTCAGTCAGTTGAGTGTCCAACTTTGGCTCAGGTATGATCTCATAGTTTGTGAGTTCAAGACCCACATTGGGCACAGAGCCCGCTTTGGATCCTCTGTCCCCCCTCTCTCTGCTCCTCCCTGCTCACGGCCTCTCAAAAATAAACATTAAAAAAACAAAAACAAAAACAAACTTAAAAGCTACCTGGAGAGCTTACCATTTATGCTCTGGAGTCTGAGGGTATCTTATTATTTACCCACCGAAGTCTAGAGCCCCAATAATGAAGCCAGAGTGGCTCATCTGGAGGCAGAGCAAAGAAAGCTGTACCAGGAAAGGGCCGTCCTTCTGCCCGGAAGGACACGCTTGCCTGGACCTGATGTGGACAAGGGGGAGGGCACCCCCGAGTCATCATAAGGGTGCCCATCCAGTGAGACTCCTAGGAGCACCCATGTGGCCCCAGCCAAAGGGCTGCCTCACTGAAGCCGAGGCTGAGGGAGGAGAGGCACAGGAGATGTCCAGGGGAGGGATCCCTGCAGAACCCACAAAAGCACCCCAAGAAGGGAGGGCCAGCTCTTGTGCACCTGCTGTCCCAGGGCATGGACAGCAAGACAGCAGGAGTACCAGGCTCTGAAGACTACAGTCTTGCCCCCTAATTTGCCAGCCCCTGGATCCCACCCCAGAAAGGGTCAGAGATTAAGGCACAGGTGAGGAGGAGCTAGAAAACAGGGAGAAAGACAATCTTCACCCCTATCTGCATCCTGTGGGTTTTCTGCACTCCCTCAGGCCTGGGTCAGGGCAGGTTTTAAATTGGATACAAGTTTGAGGGTTTGGGTCTTCAAACCAGGCTGGGCACCCTAAGTCAAACAAAGAGGCTCTACTATCTGAGGGTGTGTGGAATCGCTACAAGAATTGCCTGAGATTTCATCCAGGGGTAGAAAGAGAGCTGACAGATGAAATTTAAAGGGATAGTGAGAGGGGCACCTGGGTGGCTCAGTCGGTTAAGTGTCCGACTGTGGCTCAGGTCATGATCCCACGGTTGGTGAGTTCAAGCCCTGCGTTGGGCTCTATGCTGACAGTTCAGAGCCGGGAGCCTGCTTCAGATTCTGTGTCTCTGTCTCTGCTCCTGCCCTGCTCGTGCTCTGTCTCTCTCGGTCTCTCAAAAATAAATACACGTTAAAAAAATAATAAAGGGATAGTGAAAGAAGTGGGTTTATTAGTAAACCAGTTACATAGGCACCAGCACAGCAGGACTGAAAGCTTGTCCCTGAGCAGCAGGACAGATGAAGACGAAGACACAAAAACCCTGGAGCCAGGGAGGCAGTGCAGCCCAGGCAGTGTGGCCTTGGACTAAGGACAGGTGGATCTGGAAGGGGACCAGCTGCCCTGGTCTGCAGCCCTTGGGCTGAAACAGCTCCAAACAGCTGGAGGTAAGCTGACGGTCGTGGTGTCCCTGCTGACGTGGCTGTCAGGAGCAGGATGTGAAGGCTGCTCAGAGTGATGAGAACTCTTGGGGACATCTGTCAGGTGAAGGTAGGAGGTGGGTTTCTCTCCTGGGGTCCTGAATGCTGAGCCCAAAGCTGTGAGCAGTGAGGTTAACCCCCAGTTTCTCTGGGGGAAGGCTCTTAGCTGCTCTGTTACCAAACTAAGTTCATGTGGGCCCCCTGACACGGATGAGGAGTCTCCCCTGGGGATTTCAGGGACATTGGCTCAATGCTGGCTAGAGGCTCAAGGAGAGGTCTGGTGTGGGGTCTGAGAGTTGCTGGAAGGTGGTGGCAGGGTTAACAAAGCCCAGGAAGAAGACAGGACTCATGGGTGCCTCTCCCGGCGGAACTGGCGTCAGCACCCCTTGGACACTCAGACCACTTGGGCTCTGCTCTGAGGGGCATTCGAGGAAGCATGACATGAAGACTGCATGAACACAAGATATGTGTTTTTGTGGTGCCTGCGTGCTGTCTGGGGAAGAGAGAGGTGTCTGTGGGCACCAGCCCCTCCCACCTCCAGGCCTGAAGATGGCGTCGTCCCAGGGAGTTCTTTGCTGGTGGAGCTGTCTGTGGGAACGGCAGCAGAAGCTCTACCTGTAGATGGAACACCTGTCGTGTTGTCTAGGAAGGGCTACGCATGTTGCTTCTTTCAGGGGAGGCTCCCTGTAGAGGGTGACTGTTTCGGGGTGTAGGAGATCTTAGTGGGGAGTTGGGGGGGGGATCAGCCTGGCCTTCTGTCTCCTGCCTGGGTTTTCTCTGCACCACGTTCCGCCCCATGACCTCCACCCTCACTGTCTGAGCTCCTGGGCAGTCTACACCATCCGTGGACTGTGAAAGTCACTTCTTGTTTGGGGCTGAGTTTCTTCCTGGCCCTGCTTCTGTTTTGTGGGCTGCGTAGGACAAGTCTGCTCCCTCACTGTCCTGTTCTCCCCAAGTCTCTCTCCAGAGTGATTATCTCCAGCACCTTTGGCCTCATTTGACATAGTCCCTTCGCCATTCTCTCCTTTGTCCCTCTGACATGCATGTGCAGAGTGTCCAGCCTTGGGGTTAGGGTCCTCGTGGTTCAGAGCACTTAATGAGGCTCAGCCTAATTTGTAGAGAAGTTTTCACTGCTGACATATGCTGACATCCTTGTGCTTCCTACTCTTGCCCTTGCTGAGGATGTTTGCTTCAGTACTGCTTGTAGCTGAGGCAAGCCCTTGGCTGGGAGTAAGGATAGCTCCCTCACGTCAGCATCTGGCAGCTATGTAGTCCTCTTATAAGATGTGATACCGTTTCATGCACCACTAAGAAAGTCACTGTCAATCAAATTGTAACGGACAGTGTTTGACTTTCACATCCATTGTATCTGATCCCTATGGTGGAAAAAATGTGGATTATAGAATAGATGAAATATGGTAATACAACCGGCCTCATGATGTGAGGGCTAATGAGAAATGCACGGCAAGTGCTTAGCACAGTGGGAAGCAGGGTAAACACTCAGTAAATGATGCCTGCTTTTATCCACACCCTCCAGCAGCTCACCACTGCCCCCAAGAAGACCGCCACCCACCTCCCCAGCCGCATGTGCAACCGTTTCCTTATGCCTCTGCTCTGCCTGAAAAGGACTTTCCTATGCCTGAGATGTCCCATCCCCAGGGCCCCTCTGGCTCATGGCCTCAGCTGTCACTGCTCTTGAAAGGCCTTCCCTGTCTGTCCCACCTTCTGTGCAGTCTCTCACCTCTTGCAAGGTTTCAATGCAGCAAATACTGCCTGTGTTGTTTGCTGACGCATCTGCTCCCTTCCTTACAAGGTGCCTCTTTGACAACAGGGGCTGAGTTATTTATTTTTGTGTCTCCAGTTCTTAGCACAGGGCTAAGAACATGATGGAGGCCCAAGAAATGTTTGCTTTCTCGTGTTTAAGAACACCTGGATTTGCATAGCGCTTTATAGTTTAGCAGGTTTTAAATAAAGATGATTTCCTCATTCTGTTAACCTGAGCAGATCAGGACAGGTGGCAATGTCCTTATTTCTAAGCTGGAAAAACTGGGCACCTGGTAAAGGATGCACCAGAGTACCTGAGCCTGAGTAGTGACTGAGCTGGAATTAGAGCCTGCTTTGGCCTCTGACCATCTTGGTGGTGACAGGCCTTTGTCTTAGAACAGAGGTGACAAACTGGCAGCCCACTGGTCACATATGGCCTGTGGATGTGCTTTCGCCTATGTTGTTTTGGTTTTTTTTAATGTAAGTTGCCAACACTTAAAAAATTAGGAAATCCTGGGCACCTGGGTGGCTCAGTCGGTTAAGCATCTGACTCTTGGTGTCAGCTTAGGTCATGATCTCATGGTTCGTGGGATTGTGGGATTGAGCCCCATGTCAGGCTGTGCACTGACAGTGAGGAGCCTGCTTGGGTTCTCTCTCATCCCTCTCTCTCTGCCCCTCCCTCATGTGCACACATGCCCTCTCTCGCACACTCTCTCTCTCAAAATAAACTTTAAAAATTAGGAAATCCTAATCTGAGCATCTGGCAACTCTATGTTACATACATACCCACATGGGCAGCCGCTGGCAGGGGTTGAGAGGAAGGCACATGCTTCATTCCCAAATCCCCACCCTCCCCATTATCTGATACCCACATGCCTGGCCGGGGCAGGTACTGAGTCTGCAACCTTTGCTTAGAGAAAGACTCCTGCCGGTGAGTCTTTCTCCTTGACTTGAGCTAGGGCTTGAGCTAGGGCATTTGGTGTGGCCTGATTTGTCTTCAGTACTAGGGTTGAATAGAACCGCCTGCTGGTTGAACAGCCCCAGTGGGTCTCCAGAGACCGTTTCCTGCAGTTGTTAGTAAGCCCAGGCCTTGGCCCTGGTCCTCATCCTGCAGGCAGGGTAGGAAGGAAGTTGTTGAAGCAGCTCCTCTCTCCTCCTCAGGACAAAGGAAATGATGGGGTCAAGGAGCTGGACAGCTTGAAGAGCGATCGACTAAGAACTGTTCAGCTCAATGTCTGCAAAAGCGAGGAAGTGGACAAAGTGGTGGAGATTGTCCGCTCGAGCCTGGAGGACCCTGAGAAAGGTAAGAGGCACCTTGGGGCAGCAGGGGTAGCGCACTAGCCGTCCCAAGGGTACCTTTCCTAAAAACTACGCCCCATTTACTTGTGTCCTGCCAAAAGCCTACTTTCCCTGTTGTTTAAGCTCTTCCTCTTGCCCAGTGGGAGGCAGTGGGTTAAATTAAACACACACATGCAATAAGGCAATGCGAAATAAAGCCAGAGGTGGTTTAAAAATCTCTAGAAATGGGGCTCCTGGGTGGCTCAGTTGGTTAAGTGTCCGACTTCGCCTCAGGTCATGATCTCATGGTTCGTGGGTTCGAGCCCTGTGTCGGGCTCTGTGCTGGCAGCTCGGAGCCTGGAGCCTGCTTCGGATTCTGTGTCTCCCTCTATCTCTGCTCTTCCCCTGCTTGCGTTCTGTCTCTCTCTCTCTCTCTTCCTCAAAGATAAATAGACGTTAAAAAAAAATTTTTTTTTTAATCTCTAGAAGAGATGAATGGATGAGTGCTGGTTCAGGTCCGTTCAGACAGTGCTCATTGGATGCCCACTCTGGGCCTGGTGCCAGACCAAGTGCTGGGGACACAGAGATGACCAAGGCATAGTTCCTGTCCCCAAGGACCTCACAGTTTATTGGGGGGCTAGCCCAGATGATTTCCAAATCCCCTCTCAGGGAGCAACACACAACAGAAGGACACAGCCCAGTCTTCAGAGGGGTGGGGAGCTGGTTGTTGAAAGCAGATTGTGGTAGAGCGCAGGAGGGCGTTCCAGGAGGAGGGGAGAGCGTGAACGATGGTGAGACGCACACGGCATGTGCCAGGGGACGAGCCAGGGGACAAGTCTGGTGGAGGCGGGAGCAGGAAATGGGGCTGAGGAGGGAGGTCGTCCAGGGCCTGGGGTCCAGGCAAGGGAGCATGGTCACTCTCTTGAGGCCTGTGGGAGCCACTGAAGGGGATTTTCTGAGGGGAATGACCTGGTCAGTCTGGGAACTGTGACGGCAGTGTGGAGGGTGGATTTAAAGGGAGTGCAGGAGTGCTGAACAAGGGCAGTGGGTGTTACGGATGAGGAGGGATCAGATTCGGGAAGGCACAGCTGTCTGGACTTGGTGACGGATGCATGTGGGGATGAGGGAGGGGCATGAGGCCTCTCCTGTCACCTGGTGCCCCCCACTGGAGGAGCAGGTTGAGGGATGGGGAGTGCCCATGGGACACCCTGGGGGAATGTCTGGGTGGAGACCAGATGTCCAGGCCCGGAGGTGAGGCTGGGGTTGGGGGGGGCGGTGCAGATACAGAGGGACTCCTGGGAACATAAGCAGTCAGGGGACGAGAGGGGGAGAGGCAGCTGGCAGAGAAGGTGGGTACTGGGCACTGGAAGCTGAAGGAACAAAAAGTTTGAGGGCCAGTAGCTAATAAGGTCACATGGTACAGAAAGTTCCTGTAACATAAGGACTTAGCTGTCCTCCCAGTTCGGCTCATGGAGGACCTAAGTGGGAGGAGACACCATTCATGAAGTACACAGCCGTGATGGTGCTGCATTCTGGGATACTTGCTTCATTTAAGACATTTACCTTTTTTTTTTTTATGTTTATTTATTTTTGAGAGAGAGAGAGAGAGAGAGAGAGACAGAGCATGAGTGGGGGAGGAGCAGAGAGAGAGGGAGGTACAGAATCCGAAGCAGGCTCCAGGCTCTGAGCTGTCAGCACAGAGCCTGATGTGGGGCTCGAACTCACGAACTATGAGATCATGACCTGAGCCGAAGCCAGACGTTCAGCCGACTGAGCCACCCAGGCGCCCCTAAGACATTTACCTTTGAGTTTCCTGGTAGACCATGCAGAAAGAGAACCTCATTCAGTTCTCTGCTTTTCCACAGAATGGGGTGGGGGCAGCTCTTCTGAATGGTGACTTCAAGCACTAGTAGGGAGGAGGGGAGGGCACCAGGGCCTGTGCTGGGCCCCGTTGAGCATTTATCAGGCAGGTGGAGATGCTGAGGCCAGAAGCTGCCTCAGAAACTCCTGTGCTGTGTGGCTATCGGAGAAGCTGTTGCTTGGCCTGCCAGCCTGTCGCTGATGTGTCACCTTGTCAGCTCAGTGCTGCCCCCACCCCAAGGCAGGCCATGGCCAGGTCTCTCTGCTTTCTGAGGAGAGGCCTGTGAGTTCCCTCACTCACTGAACATCTGTTTAATAATTAGCAGGCAAAGCCAGGGCTCCTGTCCCATTGAGAAAAGGCAGGATATGGGTCCCACTGGGATGATTATCAGCTTGAGAGGAACAGCCTGCCTCACCCCTCCCCAGTGGTAAATCCTCCTCATGCCCACCTTCCCCGACTGCCAGGATGTTGCCTTCATAAGCGATTAGGCAGGAAAACAGCTGCATTCAGCACCATAAAGCCACTTCATTGCAGCCTGAGGGTTTGTGGTGATTTAAAATGCCCACAGAAAGAAATCATCACTGTAGACCTGAGCACAGAGTGGGGCTGCACCAGATCTGGGGGCTGCCCAGGATCCTGATCTTTGTCCCCTGCCACCAGGGCAGGACAGTTTCGGTTCCCTGTATTAGTCTGGCCGTTTAGCTTAACAGGCAAGGCAGGGTAGACCCGGAGCCACATTGAGCTCAAAGCCTAGTACCGCCTCGATGCGTAAACTTTTCCCTACTGCATTTTCCCTCATGACGCATTTCAGTGAGGGCTGATAAACCACACCATGACCTTACTTAACCAATACTGCATTTTCTGGAAAAAGATTTGAAGATTTTTCGGTCTGAAAAAGGTAATAAATCTGTCAGACATGTGGTTGTCCAGGTCTCTCTCTCTCTCTCCCTACTTCCCCCTCCACCTCTCTTCCTTCCCTGTGGCCCCCACCCCTACCCCAAGGGCCATTTTTTTCCTGGTAAAGCCGCTGCAATTCTCCCCTTCTCTGGCAATGCTGTCCTTGAGCTCCAGGTGGCGCCCTCTGGGGCTTTCAGATCAGCCTGCGGTTCCTAAGTGGGTGGCTGCTTCCAACTCACCACCCAGACAGGATCCTAACCGGGACAAGTGGAGCGTACATTTTGATGAGGAGTTTGGTGCCCTTCACGTTGGCTCCGTGGAACAGTATCTGTCAAAGCCACGGGAGCCAGGCTCAGGGGGGTGAGATGAAGGGGATTGTGTGATCAGGGCAGGTGAGCCATCTGCCAGCAGAACTCTTGAGTGACTGCATAGACACCTGGAGCCTGTAACCAGCACCGCCCACCTGCACCCCAGGGAAAGGCTAAGTCAGTGAGCCAACCGGCAGGCCCGATCTTGCAACCATCACTTAACCTCACAGTGCATAGATACTTATTGAGTACCTGCTGTATGCTTGGTAGTGTGCTGAGCACCAGTAAGGGTTTGACCTGGCAGGAGGAGTTTGTGGTGCAACACCAGCCAAGCGTAAGTTGGTGGCTTCACGGCAGGACCTATTTGGAACAGTTACAGCACCGGGGACATTATGCCGCAGATAGAGAAGACCCTGTCCTCCATCTGGGACTCCCTCAGTCTGGGAGTGAGAAGACTGGAGTTATTGTGGGCTTCATCTCTTATTAGAAGTGTGACCTTAGGCTTGTATGTTCCTCTGTGTGGGCCTCAGCTTGCCCATCTGTGAAGTGGGAGAAGTGCCTGTGAGTGATCCAGTGCTCACACCTAGATCTGACTGCCGCAGCACCATGGGCAGAAAGTCAGCAAAAGCTGCTCTCATCTCCGGCTGAGGGACGGGGCACTGAGCAGAGCCAGGGAGCAGCAGGGCGGGGTGGAGCATGAGGCAGGAGTGTAGGTGGCTCAGGCTTCCAGAGGGCAGAACAAGAAGCCTGGCAAAGGAGGCCTCACATACCCCCTCTGGAAGGGAATTATCAAGAGGGGGAAGTGACTGATAGAGGACAGTCTGGCTGACCGGCCTGTCCGGATGGAGGTGGAGGACAGAGGGTGTGACAAGGAGACCTGGGAGAGTCTTCTCCAATTATACTGGAGGGAGGCCACCAGGACCCAGAGTAACGCTGTGGAAAGAGGAAAGAAGACACCGATTCTGTGACAGCAGAGGAAGCCAACAGCAGCGCAGAGTTGAGCATGAGGGCTGTGTTTTCTATCCTGTCTACCTGTTAGCTGGGTGACATTGAGCAGGGCACTTAACCTCCCTGAGCCTCAGTTGCCTCATCCAGACCTGGGACAACTTAGTATCTGAATGAATGCATGCAAAGTGCTTATTCAGGGGCTGGCAGCTGTCCTTTTGATCTTGATCAATAGTATCAACTGATCAGTAATATCAACTGATACTCTTGATCAGTACTCATAGATGGGGGGAGAAGTGAGGAACCAGATGAAAGTGAGGCTGTTAGCAAAGAGGAGGTGCGGGCTGGAGCAGCTGGAGAGTGACGTGTTGCTGTGGGTTGGGGGTGCTGGGGCCCTGGGGAGCATTGAGGTGAAAATGCCCATCAGGAGGAGGAGACCGGGGTTAGGAGAGAGCCATGAGTGCAAGGGGTACATGGGAACCCTTGACGCAGAGGCGGTGATGTGACGGGGCTGTCGCAGGAAAACAGCAGGAATATTCACTGTGAGTGGGTTTGGAATGTTGGCTGAG
Source organism: Acinonyx jubatus (assembly GCF_027475565.1). Taxonomy (NCBI): domain Eukaryota; kingdom Metazoa; phylum Chordata; class Mammalia; order Carnivora; family Felidae; genus Acinonyx; species Acinonyx jubatus. The sequence goes on along the minus strand of NC_069384.1, from coordinate 71,902,751 downwards.
GACTCCAGAGAGCTCCTAGGTCCGCAAACTGTTACTGCTTATCAAGTCAGCAGAGCTGTAATCCAGGAGCAATGTGCTTCCACAGGTCAAGTTCAATTACACTTTTTTGGATATCAGTGTCAGATGTAATTAGTTTTTCGTTGGGAAAAAAAAAATCCCTGTATGCATTTTAAGTGTGATACTGTCCTGTGTGAATCAAACACAAAGCAGCTGGAAATTTCCATGAACATAAAGAAGACGAGGCTGCCTGAGCACCAAGTGTAATTTGAGAGAAGGTGGTGTAGGACAGGACATTGGTGGACACCTGTATTTAGGGGGCAGGTAGAAGAAGGGTGTCAGGGAGGATGGAGGAGTGTTTGGGTATCATTAATGCCAAGGGAGGAGTGAATGTCAGGCACCATGAGTCGTGCTCATACTGTGGGAGGTTGAGGGGAGTGAAGATGGGAGGGAGGGATGAGGGGGGACGGTGACATCCTCAGCAGGTAGCACTGCAGACACCACGGAGCAGCAGCAGGGCTGGGGCCCAGGGGAGCAGAGAAATGGGCCATGGAGGGAAGGAGAGCAGACAGCGGTGTGAGGAGGTAGCATGGTTAAGAGAAGTTTCTTTAGAGTGTTGAGACATGGTATTTGTAGACATGCACTCATCTGACAAACATTTATTGAGCATCTAATGGGTGTAAGGCTGAAGGGAGGGGGTCAGGGGCAAGGGGAGGGTTGAGGTTGCATAAAAAAGGGACAAGGAGTGATGGCTTATGGTTTGGAAGGTGGAGGGTGAAGTGTCAGCCTCGTCAGGTGGCGGGAGGCCTCCTGCCCTTCCTGGGAAGAAGAGAGGGGTGAAGACTTCCCGGGGAGGTCTGCAGGATGGGGGTTGTAGTGGCTGCGTCACTGCGAGGTCACTGGTGAGACCTGAGAGCCTGAGGCATCAGCTCAGCCGCTGTGGGGAGTGGGAGTGAGAGCTTCATGAGCACTTTGTTAACCAGCAATTTCCTCTCTTAATAAATGTCCTTAATTCTCTGTAATTGAAGGAGAAGGCACCAGAGGTCAGCTGAAGCTTTAATTTGGGTAACACGGAAGAAAAGCAGCGAGAGACCAATCACTCTGTCATTTACACAAACTCATTTCCATGATTAACTTGGAAAGTGAAGCAGGGCCAGGGTTCCCACAGGCAGCAGGAGGACAGGCCCTGGAGGACAGCTCTGCCCTGAGGCTCCAGCCCATCCAGCCCTGGCCCCCCAAAAACAGAACTCAGAGGGCCCTGCAAATCAAGGCCACCTCCTCGGTGCCACTTTCCCCAGTTCAGCTCTGCCTCTGACTTCTGGGGCACCCTGAAGCCAGTCCCTTCTCCTCGGGGCCTCTGCTTCCCTGGCTGTAAAAGTAGTCGTCAGAGCTCCAAGGATCCTTCCACCACCAGTGTTCACTGAGTCTACAGAAACCAGCTCTCCCCTAGCTGGTCTTGCCGGAAACAGTCAACCCAAGTATACTCAGAGTGTACGTTTGCCCTGATTCCGTACTCCACCTGGGACCACACAAGGCTGAGGGGGGTTCTCTACCCGCAAAGGCCAGGTGTATGTATACACTGGGGCTTACCAGTGGTAACCAGCAAATAGTGCGTGGTTCACAGAAGGGAGATCAGACAATGCAGTAATGATCAGAAGGGTCTCAGGGTGGAGTAGGACTGGGGCTCGGCCTGAGGTCAAGCCTTAGCTGAGCCTCTCACTGCTATGTGACCTTGGAGGCCGGGTCCCTCCCTTGACCTCCAGAGAAGGCTTGACCTGGAAGACTCCTGTGGTTCTCCTGGCTTCCGGCAGGAGGGTGAATTCAGGTGAAGTTGCAGAGGCAGGGATGAATACTCAGTGCAGGGTGCAGGGTGCGAGGATGTGACTGCATGATGCAGAGTGGAAACGAGTTAGCCGATGTGGGACTCAGGACTGAGGGCACCTGGCAGGGCTGGGTCATGGTGGGGCCCAGAGAGTCAATGCAGGTAGAAGCAAGATGATGATTGGACCTTTTAGACTTAAGGGAGTGTCACAGCCAGCACCTTCGTCCTCTTGGTCTCCTGTTATTCTTGGTGACTCTAGAAAGTGTCCCAAGAGCCTTGGATAGGAAGTGGCAAGTTTGGGGGGAAAGGGACAAGAGCAGGGAGGGGGATGGGCTGCAGGCTGATGGGTGAGGTCTGAGGCCAAGGCTAGGTGGTGACTGCAGTTCTGTCCCATCCTGTCCAGGCATGTGGGGCCTGGTCAACAACGCGGGCATCTCGACTTTCGGAGAGGTGGAGTTCACCAGCATGGAGACCTACAAGGAGGTGGCAGAAGTGAACCTCTGGGGCACGGTGCGGATGACAAAATCCTTTCTGCCCCTCATCCGAAGGGCCAAAGGTGAGTTGGAAAGGGATCTTCCTCTTGCCCCACCTTTTCTTCTTTGCTTAGTATGGAACTTGGTCTCAGCAGATCCAGCATCCGTTCCCCGGTGAGGCTGAGCACCTGACTCTCAGGGGCTGTGCAGGTCTTGTGGATGGTGGTAAGTGGAGGTGCCATGGCCAGGCAGATGGAAAGGGATGTGTGATTCTCAGGAAGAAGGGCCGCTAAGAGGTCAGCAGTCTCAAAGGCTGAAAAATTCACAGCAATAATCCCACTCTCGGGACCTAATCTAGAGAAATAACCACCCTTTTGCACAGAGCTGTATGTGCACAGCAACTATCAACAGAGGTGTGGTTAAGTAAATTTTGGTATATCCGTTCTATGAGTTACTGTGCCACAGTTAAAAAATAAGATGATTGTGGTTGTAAGTAAAATACAGTAATAGTAACAGTCAGGATTAGAAATCTGGAACCAGACAAAACACTCAAACCGTGTCAGTTGGTTAGGAAGTGACTGATTCATATTTTCTCTCTAGATAGCAAACAATAACGGAAAAAAGGGCACAATCCATACAGTCTATCCCAAAGTTTCGGCAGTGATAGGATGAACCCAGAGAGCAGCTGTAGGATTTTAGAAGAAAACCCCAACCCTCCAGTGACTTCCAGCTTAGAAGTTTCTGAAAGTTGCCCTCCCCACAGTGTCCAGGATGAGGCTGTGCCTTAAGTTGCTGAGTGCGCACCCAGGGCAAGCAGGTCCCAGGTCTGCTTGGGCTTACTTGGATCAGCTCCACCTGTATCCCACTACCCAAGGCTGGGTCTGTGGGAAAGCCTCTTGAGGTCGCCATTCTCTTCCGGTGCCAGAGACCCTGTCCACATGGCCTAGCCCTGAAATCAGGTGCAGAACCCTGGCCCTGCCTGCTTGCAGCTGGAGCCCTGGCAGGTGATAGAAATTTGCCCATTCTGTGTGCCTTCCTCGTATGCAGCCTGCTCTTTGCTCTTCCCGTGTCCTGCCCGGCACAGTCAGCTGCCTGGGAAATATCAGGGACGTTTATCCTGACATGTGGGCCTGAGCTGACTATAAACGAGAAGGCCCCTTGACCCTGGGTGGTTCAGAAGTCCAGGCCCCAGCCTGACAGGCAGCAAAACAGGTGTCAGGGCCAGGAAGCCAGTTGCAGCCAGGCCTCTGGAAACATGCCAGGCCCCCGGCCCTCTGCCCCACCAGGCAGTGCCTCCTGAGCAGGTGTTTGCCGTCTCCCTCTGTAGGTCGCATTGTCAACATCAGCAGCATGCTGGGCCGCATGGCCAACCCAGCCCGCTCCCCATATTGCATCACCAAGTTCGGGGTGGAGGCTTTCTCTGACTGCCTGCGCTACGAGATGTACCCGCTGGGCGTGAAGGTCAGTGTGGTGGAGCCTGGCAACTTCATTGCTGCCACCAGCCTCTATAGCCCTGAGCGGATCCAAGCCATTGCCAATAAGATGTGGGAAGAACTGCCTGAGGTGGTGCGCAAGGACTATGGCAGGAAGTACTTTGATGAGAAGATCGCCAAGATGGAGACCTACTGTAACAGTGGCTCCACAGACACATCCCCTGTCATCAAGGCCGTCACCCACGCTCTGACCTCTGCCACGCCCTACACTCGCTACCACCCCATGGACTACTACTGGTGGCTTCGAATGCAGATCATGACCCACTTGCCCGGAGCAGTCTCCGACAGGATCTACATACACTGAAGAGTTTCCCACTGGCCTCTGTTGGGGAGCCCTGGTGGGAGGGAAGGGGGGGGGGAGGGAGGGAGGATCTTGACTACCTACTTGTGCATTATCCACACACAGTCTCAGGAGGACCTATCACCCGTTTTAGCATTAGCCAGAGGGGATAGCCCAGACCTACTTGTGCGCACAACGAGTGGTCTAGGCCTTCGCAGTCATGGTATGGAGTGGTGTGCAGGGCCCCCAAACCTCAGGGCAAACATGGTACATCCAACTCTATGGAGCGGATTTCATACAAAGCGTTTGGGAAGACATGTTTATATTAAAAACAGATTTATTATCAATTCTTCACATTTTAAAGCCAAAACATCAGTTCAAAAATGTATCTCATTTGATTCTTAAACCAGCCTGATGGGTAGAAAGGACAGATATTCTTTCCTTTGGTACATGAATTTGCGGCCCAAAGAGGATACACAAGCAACCCATTTATTGCCTATAAATGGTCCGGGTTGTGTGCTCCTGCCCCTGCTGTAGAATCGCCTCATGTTTTGTGTTCCAGGGCTGCTCTGAATCCAGCTACCTGAGAATCCTGTGATGAGTTCTGTATCCTCACCTGAGCACCCCTTTGCATGTCCATGGTGCCTCTGTGTGTGACCCAGAGCCAGCAATTCGAAGGGGTGGGGACATTCTGGAAATTTCCATTTGTGATTTCTCCAACCTCTCTTAGGACTTGTGTAGAGGTGCTTGTTGGCTAAGAGGTTGGTTTGTTTCTGGTTTGAGTCTGCTTAGTTTTGCCTGGGGTGCGACCATGGTGATGGGGCATCCTTGGCAGGAACTGTGCGTGGTACATAAGCTTGCACCAAGGGTAGGTCCAGGCTCCCTGCCTGTCTCATGTAGTACGTGTATACACACATACACACAGTGGAGCCTTCACACACACAGACACACACAAACTCAGGGTGGCTTTTACTGATGGCTTGCTTTCCCGCTATGGCCTTATTTTTAATCAAAAGCCAGGTCACTGATAGGCAGAGTCTGTATTATCACTTCTTGGGTTTGGGTTTGCAAGTCGCTATCCCTGCAATTGTCCAGAGCCTGGATGTTTGGATCAAAACCAGGCCCCACTCTCTCCTCCAGGTGGCTGCCCCCCCCCTCCCGCATGGTAGAGTCCTGAGCGCTAGCCCTTCAAATCAAACCGGCACTTCCGCCTCTCCCTGGAATGGCTAGGATGGCCGCTAGAGGGCGTTCTGCCTCTTCTGCAGCCCCTGTGGCCTCTTCTCTAGACTTGGGTGCTTCCACCCATGCTTGAGGTCTCAGAGGGTTCCAGATCCCCACCTCCCAGACAATCTGGGCACAAAAACGCAAGACCCTTTTAGAAACAGCACTCCTGCTCAATAGCTGTCTGGCTTAAAGGCGGAGCCTGGCACCAGGAGAAGGCAGAAGAACAGCTGTGCAGCTGGGCCTGGCCTCCGGCGGGGCTCAGGCAGTGCCAAGGAATAGGGGGTTGGACAAGGAGGAAATTCAGCCTGCCTTTTGGGCCTTGGTCCCCTCTGTCTTTAATCAGAGATGCCCTACGCAGCCACCTGTCAGCAGGGTAAGGCCTGAAAGGGCCTGTGGGGATGATGGGGTGGGCAGACAGGGCTGAAGCCTTTTAGAGACCAGAGGTGGACTTTTGATGGCCATCGTGTTCACATAACAATCACATCCTTTTTTTTTTTTTTTTTTCAACGTTTATTTATTTTTTTGGGGGGGACAGAGAGAGACAGAGCATGAACGGGGGAGGGGCAGAGAGAGAGAGAGACACAGAATCGGAAACAGGCTCCAGGCTCTGAGCCATCAGCCCAGAGCCTGACGTGGGGCTCGAACTCCCGGACCGCGAGATCGTGACCTGGCTGAAGTCGGACGCTTAACCGACTGCGCTACCCAGGCGCCCCGTCAATCACATCCTTTTAAATCACAGAGCTTACCTTTCAGGATCTCATTTCTACATCTTGGGAGATTTTGTTTTCGTGCTCAAATTTATGAAAGAGAGATGGACACGACACTTGGAGTTACATGTGTACGTGGACACCCGGGAACCAGAGGGAAGGGGAAGCGGTCAGGATCAGCAGTCACCTGAGCATTGGACAAGCCATATCTTCATCGGCTGGGGTCTCCAGGAGTAATACAGGACTGCTAGACTGGCCTCCAGGCTTCCCGGAATTTTTATTTTTACCCCAGTGATTGAAAAGCGCAGACACCTTCTTTCCAGATAATCTCAATGGTAATGAAAACCTCACAATTACCTTTCACCCTGGCAGCCTTGAGCCTCCTTGGGTGCACGTCTCGTCCTCATCCTTACAAGAGACAGCTGAGTGGGCAGAACAGAGGTGGTTGTTCCCATTTTACAGATGATATAACTCAGACCCAAAGAGGGAAAGTGACTCACCCAGTGTCACAGTGGATCTGAACGTCTCCTGAGTGGTGCTGTTCACCATCATCTCGCCCCAACAGCCCTGGGAACTAAGCAGATCAGGGTCCCCTGGCACCTAGACCCTCACTGCTTGTCTGTCCGCAGAGAGCTGCCCCTTCTTGGGAGTGGTGACGGGAGGGAGGAGGCTCCAGTTCTGCTGGGTACAAATGGCATCCACTCTCTAGGGTACTCTCCTTGATGGCCGGAGACTGGGTGAGAGCTTTTTGCAAGATGCTTCTGACAAGGTGCACTTACCATTCTACTTGGGACCAAGAAGCTTATGAGCAGGTGATGGGCCAGCCTGGCCCTGCCAGCTGCTGGGATGGTGTCCCTGTTGTCCTTGGTGGTGGGGCGGGGGGGGGGGGGCAGTCTGCCAGACTCCCCACCTGTGAGGCCTGTTCACTTCCTGCATTTCAAATAGAGCCTGGCTCTGCAAAGCTATGTGAAGCCCGTCTGGTGCAGGTGCAGACATGAGCAAGCAGAGGCTCCCTTGCTTGGGTGGCACCAGGCTCAGGCTGCCAGATAACCACCGGGCAGAGCTGTGCAGTGCTGGGTGCTTTCCACAGCCAGTTCACTGCCGCTCCCCTGAGTCTCACAGTGGCCCTGGGAGGTGGCAGGGTGGGGTTACTATCTCATTTTACACATAAGGAAGCAGATTACCCCAAGTCTTTTGCCAAGTGAGGGATAGAACTAGGTGGCCAAGCCAGATCTAACCTCTAGCCCAGAGCTAGTGATGCATGAAAAGCAGGGCAGATGGCACCAGGATCTAAAATAAGGAGGGGAAAAAAATACCTCAATTACGTAACAGTGAGAAAAATCTGTAAGCATATACACAGTAACAGCCACAGAGCACTGCCACATGAGCCATCCCCTCCTTCCCTTCCCCCTTTGGGCTCCGGGTGCCACTCCCTAGGAGAGCATATGCCAGAGGAGCCCATTAGTGTCCCTCCAGTAGGAAATGTGCCCTGACTGGGCCAACACTGCCCCCATCAGTGGCATTTCTGAGGGCATGCTCTAGGAATGCCGAAACCCAACCTTGGGCAGAGACAGATTCTGTAGCTGCTCCCAGTGTGCTCGAGGGTTGTATGAGCACAGGGCTTGAGAATCCACAGATAAGGATGTAGAACAAGGAGAGCTACGGGGCCCTGGTGCTCTGCTGGAGACCAAACAGACAAGGCCTTCCTGATGTGTGCAGGCACTACGGAAGGTGGTTTGTGAGTAGCAGCTTCAGAAGTGTAGGGTGAGACTTGCTGCCCCAGGGACCAGGGCCTTGGACTAGGGCTGGGACAGGCTGCTAGGAGCCCCCAGAACCTCAGAGGGGAAAAGGAGATTCAACCACCATCAAGCCTGACTCTCAGCCTCCAGAGAGCTGGCCAAGCCTTGAAGTCCTCCAGTGACAAGAGGCTCATTACTTCCTGAGACAACGTTTCCTTGGTTGGGGAGAATTTATCCAAAGACTGAGCCAAACCCACCACCCCTAACATAACTCCTTTGGCAAGTGGCTATGACCCAGAACTGCACAGGACACCGGGTGTTTGGAAATGGCCGGGTCACGTTCAAGTGCCCAGGTCCCTCATTTGGCAAGGTTTCCATACTCCTCACGCTGAGTGGCCACCTGCGTCTCCTCAAGCAGCTAGAACTTGGAGACAGGTTTCAGTACCTTTGGTGAGATGCTGACAACTTTTTACGCTCGTGTGTCCGCTTGTGAGTCATCTTTTATCCGATCCTCACCAACCGCTTATGACTTAGGCGGGACCAGTATTGCCATTTTACAGATAAGGAAACTGAGCCTCAGGGAGGTGACGTGATTTGCCTGAGATCACAGGGCCAGGAAGTGGGAGAGCCAAGACAAACCAGGCTTGGATTCCATCCTTGGGGCCCCTTCCTTTACTCCCAGGTTGCCTCAGTCTCCCTATCAGGGCCCTTGACTTAGGCTGGACCCCACTCAGTCAGAGGCTGGCCATGTAGCCCGTGAGGGAGTGATGGGGGGAGCACTGAATTCAGCTCTCTCCTAGCCCACAGTTTCGCAGAGAGCAGTGTGGAAGGGAGGCTAAGGCTTGTGTCTCACTGCGGGTGTGGCCTGTGGGATCCGCCAGTGGCCTGGGCACGGGTGAGGGCCTGAGGGTTGGAGAGAGCAGGCCAGGGCCGTGCCTGAGGACCATTCTGGCTCAGCATCGATGGGCACATGTTAGAGGAGAGAGAGAGAGTGAATGGGGACCAACCTCAGGGGATGTTGGGGCCCAGAAACACCTTGTGCTGCTCTCAGTGAGACTTAATTACTCTGTAAAATTGGAGGCTGCTCCCACTTATCAAATTATAGATGAGCTTAATTACAGCGCGTTGAGTAACCACACGGGGTTCCTTCAGAAATAGCAGTGGGGCTGGCTGCTCTCCTCAGCTTCAGCCGCAGCCACCTCGGTTTCTGGAGGAGCTGCCCGTTATTCTCGGGGTCAGGGTCTCAGTGTTGCTAAACTCTGCTCTCCGACAACGAGAGTGGGCTTGGCAGACTGTTCTGGGCACCCTTCTCTGTGGGCCATCCAGCCACGTGTTCCATTACTGGGCTGTTTACTCTGCGGGGGCCTCTCTCTCTCCCCTACTTAACACTGTGTTCTGGCCAAAGGTTTTGATTCATCACGTCTCACCGAAGGTCTACAAAGTAGTGCGGGCCTCACTGTGAGAAGCGAAGAAAGAGCACTGCTCTGGATGAGAAAGCATGTGCTCTGTGAGACTCTGGGGGCACCTTCAAGGAAACCGGGTAAAGAGTGGCAGGCCACGGGGGACTAGTGATGTAATGAAGGGCATCATAAACTTCCCTGCAGGCTGGCAGGATCAACAGACTGGTTCCAGTGGAAGTGTTGGGAAAATAAGTAAAGTTCTGCACCATAAGATGGCCAAAGGGACTGCAACAAACTCGAGTTTCTAGCTCAGAGACCCCTCTTTCCAGGTTCTTCTTCCTGCCCTGCTTGCGGCGTGCGCCAAATTACTGCTAATGCGGGATGTGGAAGTAACAGACTATAAATTGCCTCCCATGCTTGTGCTCAGGGCTCAGATCTTGGGAGAAACGGTCTCCTCTGAGCCCGCCAGTGTTAAATAAATCTCCGATCCACCAAGATCTCTGAGTGCCGCTTGGTTTTTCTGCCAGCATTCCGGCCTGGTTCTATAACAGAAGAAACTGGTGGAAGGCACGCTGTGATTTCACGGGGCTTTCGTGGGAATGGAGGAGCCATTGCAAATGCCCCTTGTGTTCCCATATTCAGAGGATCAACCCCATGCTCAGTAGCGTCTGCTCCCTCTCCCTCTGGCTCCTGTATCATTTGAGTGTCTTCTTTGTGCCAAGCCCTGTACTAGGCACACAGTGTCCAAAGGCAGGCAGCCCACTGCCCTCCCGGAACTCATAGGCTAGCCCAGGGAGCCAGGAATCTTAACCCAGGATGACAGGTGCCATGATTTGGAGGAGGAAGTGAAATGCTTTATTCCACCAGAGATGAATAAAAGTATGGCCATTTTTAATCCCCATGCAACCTAATTTGGCTTCTTCCTAGCAGAGCCTCAGGGCCCCAGGCAATAGCAGATGAGGGTGGGGCATGAAGGCCCAGGGGTCCTTCCCTGCTTGGGGAGTTCCTCAACTTTCTCAAAGGAAGCATAAAAGTGAATGTCCCTGAAAAAGCACTGCTGGGCCTTGTCCAGACACCAAAAACATAAGGTAGCCGAGCCAACAGTGCTGGAACCATGTGAAGAATGACCAGGCAGGGGGCTCTGACACACAGGCTGGGCACATGATCTGGAGGCTGAAGGTAGAACCAGACCAGATGCTCAGGCTGAGCACAGATACAGAAAGGTGGATACCACCTGGAGGAATGTGACAAATTGGAGTTTTCAGCGTTGGGTGTTCATTTTCTGAGAGGTTTAAGTGTACAAGAGAATACGATAGAACACTAAAGAGATGCTCTTGGGGAAGCAGAGAAATAAGGAGCAAATCTGGGGGTCCCTGAGTGGCAACCCCTGGGGAAGGGAGCCTACTGGTGATGTCCTTTTGGAGGTGGAAGGACCTCAGAGACCGTGCAGTTAGAGGATGGGAAAGAAAAGGCCTTTCCAGAAATTTCATTCTGGGCAAGGTTGGGTAGAGAGAACACAAGTTTTAGGGCCAGCTAGACCTGACATTGAATCCTGTTCGGTCACCTTCCATTTGTATAATGCAGTCAAGTAATCTAGCCTCTCCCAGCCTCAGTGTCTTTATGTCTAAAATGGGGATAACAGTGGGTATCTTGCAGGGCTACATAGATTAGGTGACTGTGTAAGGTCCCCAGCACAGTGCCCGGCACAGGGGGAGAGACTCCAGAGGCACGCCAGCCAGCATAGCCAGGGCCTAAAAAACCCTCTCCCATCCCTACCCACCCCACCGTGGCCTTTCTGAGAAAGGCACACAGGCTTTAGTCCTAGGGTGTGTCAGTGCCAGAGACAGAAGTTGGGAAACACTCAAGGCTGAGCCACAGCAGCCTGAACCCTCCTTCCTGCTCACCTGCTCCTTCTGGGGGCCTGGGGCAGAGGAGGTAATTTCCTCCTCCCAATGCCCCTCTCCTATGGCTAAACAGAATGAACTCTGCAGCCCTGCATCACCTCCTTGCCAGAAATCCCTGAAGAGGATGTTGGTGGCCACAGAGGCTTCAGTCTGGAAGTACAGGCCACAAGTGCATCCCCGGCAGAAAAGGAGGTGTTTTCTGAGGCACAAATCCTTGCAGCTGTCCAGGGGGTGTCACCCAAATAGTTCAGCTCAGGGGAGGACGGACCAGTTCCTCCTGCCCACAGCTGTCTGTGTTTGGGCTCTTCCTGTTGCCTCTCCGTTATGTCTTAGCCAGGCCTGGCTTCCTCTCTGTCTTGTCTTTTTCGGCATTCAAGTTCGGAGGGTGAAGTGCCATCCAGAATCAGGCTGCAGGGGGTCGGTGGTAAGATTGCATTCCTAGCCTTGAGGCGCTCCAGTTTTGTGGGGCAGGTGAGCTGTGCACCAGCCTAGGGGAGCTATCCTCACCCAGGACAGCCTGTGCTACACTGGAGGTACAACCACGTGTGGGAACCCAGGAAAGGGAGAGGGGGATTCTGACTGAGCCGGTTACAGATGCTTCCTAAAAGAGGTCGTGTTTCTGCAGAGCCTTGATAAGGGAAGAGGATTTTGACAGGTAAAACCGGGAGGCAGGGCGCTTGGCAGAGCATTTCCACTGAAGGGAGCAACATGGGACAGGCCCACCTGCTTGCTGTGCCTCTCTGCCCCCTCAGAACCTCTGCTTTGCTCAGTGTCCTCTGTTTAGCCAGGAGGGAGCAGTCAGCTGCCTTTCCCGGAGCCTTCCTGCCTTTAGAGTTGAAGTCCGGGAGGGCCTGGGAGGTGATTAAATAGGATACAACTTTCTTTGACCTCTGGCTGGAAGCATGAATTCCGGTTCCAGTTCCAGGTTCTCAGCTGTAGATTGAGCCACTGAGAGTGGCTGAGAAAGCACCATGCCCCCAACCCTGTGTTTTAGTGCTTAGGTACCTGGCTTCCAGCTGCCTAGCTGGCCAAGACAAACCAAGACCCTCGGAGCAGAGACTGCTATGTCTCTGATATCCATTCTGTCCTTCTATAGGAATATATCCACCAAAGTTTATCTGGGCACATGGCTACCCATAATAAAGACCTCATTTCCCAGCTTCCCTTGCAGCCAGAGGTGGTCATATGACTATGTTCTGGCCAATGGTAGTTCAATAGCTTTCAGGAACCTTCCTTAAGAGATAGACTATAAGCATCCTTTGGTTCCTTCACCCCTTCATTCTGCTGCCTGGCTGGAACTTGGATGCTGCCATCTTGAATCATGAGGTCAAAGCCATCTATGGCATTACAAGATAGTGTGGTGATCCCAGACACTGGCAAACTACTTTCCTTCCTCAACCACCCATTTAGATTTTATGTGGGATGAAATAAACTTCTATCTTTTCTGCATTACCACTTTGCAGGCAAATCAGATCTTAACTAATGTAGGTCCTTGATGGACAGAAGATAGGGAAGGTATTGCACACACATGGGGGCAGGAAGCCACATTTGATAGTAATAGTTATGGGCATTTATTGAGCACTTCCTACTTGCCAGGCCCGGGGTTAAGCATTATCCCATTTGATCCTCCCAGTGATACTATGAGGTAAGGCTTATAATCCCAATTTTATAGATGATTAAACTGAAGCTTAGGTTTAAATACCTTGCCCAGTCAGTCAGAAAGTGACAGGATTCAGAACCAGACTCTCTTTAACTGCTGGACGCAAGCGTTGACTGTTCCTCTGGTAATAATGAGGGTCCCTGCCAAGCTGACTTTGGCCTCCCTGACCTCACCTGGGCCACTGGGGCCTGTGGCTCAACTTAGATTAAGAGGAGAGATTCATGAAGTTGTGGCTGCGCTGAAATTGACCATAAATCAGGCTGAGACCCTGGGCAGCCCAAAGCACAGTCCTTACTCTCAAACAAAATTCTTAGATTTGAAATATTTTTGAGGTCTAGTTTCTCTGCCTAATGAATGTGTCCCCTCAGGAGCAACCCCAGTGAGATCATCTGCTATGGTCTGAATGAGTCCCTCCCGCCAAATTCATATGTTGAAATCCCAACCCCCAAACATAATGGTATTGGGAGGTGGGGCCTTTGGGAGGTGCTTAAGTCATGAGGGTGGAAGCCTCAGGAATGAGATATATACCTTATAAAAGAAGCTCCAGAGAGATCCCTAACCCTCTTCCAGCATGTGAGGACATAGGGAAAAGTGCCAAGAAGAGACCCTCATTGGACCATGCTGGTGCCTTGATCTTGGACTTCCAGGCTCTACAACTGTGAGAAATACATTTCTGTTATTTATCAGCCACCCATTCTGTGGTATCTTGTTATAACAGCCTAAGATGATGAAGACACCATTTCTTGAGTGACTAAGAGGGATCAAGACCTCTCTTCTTCCCCCTCTTCCTCCTCTCCCTGCCTTCCTTTCCTTCTTCCTCCTCCTCTCTTCTTCCTCCTTCTCCCCAAACTGCCCCCCTCCTCTATTTCCTGAGGTTCATGGAGTTCGTGCCAGAGGCCCCTCATACAGAATGGCCTCTCCCAAATGGGCTTTTGTTTATCTGCAAAGATTTCCATGGAGTATCAACCTCAAAAGCCATAAAGGACTCATCTAGACAGGGATATTACTGATACTACTCCCAACTACTACCAAGTTCCCTTGTCACCTGGGCAAGTCCCTTTCCTCTCTGGGCCTCACTCTCCTCATCTTAAAATATTAGTAATGATCAGAAAAACAACAATCCTTACCACTTTTTTTTTTTTTTTTTTTTTACTGTGACTCAGGCACAACATGCTCTAAGTGCATTTATATGCATTAATTCACTTACTCCTTATGACAACCCCATGAAGGAGGTCCTATTACTATTCTCATTTTACAGGTGAAGAACCTGGGAGGTTTTTAAGTTGCCCAGGGGCATACACAACAAAGTGAAAATGTGAACTACCTCTTAAAAGAGGAACTCAGGCTTGTATTTATTAACAGTCTCTTGTTTCAATGACATCGCATGCAGTCTCAATGCAGTAAAGAAGAAAGTGGGGTCTTGGGTAGAACGGGGGCGGGGGTCTAAACCCTGAAGGCTTGGCCTCCCCTGAGCTCTAGAACAGTGTGGAAGCCACAAAACTCTAAGGGCCCCCCAGTTGGAGTATCCTGAAGAGTCTGGCATGGCCAGGGATTCTCTGGGATTTGGAAAGCCTGGAACAGAGGACGTGGTGCCCTGCCATCTGCCAGTTGAGACTGGGATTAAGGGCTTGATCAAAACTTGTCTGGGAGTCCCCTTGCTTGATGAACTCTCCAAAGTGGCCTATTTTCTAGGTGAGCAGAATATTCACATAAGGACAGCTGGGGCCCCGGGGCTTCTTGTTCGACCTCAGTTCCTTTCAGAACGCAACTCTGATTCAAACTACTGGCAGCACCTACTCCCTGGAGCAGCGGAACGGAGGCGGCCAAGTCTTTTGGGCAGACCCGCAGCAGCAGCAATCGCTCTCCTGGGCAGGCGCTGCTGTCCCCACCACCTCCCGGGATCACGCCCGCCCCAGAGTGCATTCCTGCCACCTGGGGCGCCGCTCCCCCCGCCACGTCTTCAGCGCCACGAGCCGAGCCGCACTTGGGACGTGGCTGCGCGCCCGAGGCCAAATGGCCCGCGGGTCCCGCCGCCCGGCCGGCTCCACGCGTCCCATTCTGACGCTTCGCAATCGCGAGCCTCCCCGCCTCAGAGCTGAGCAGCTGGGCGGCTGGGAGTCTGACAAATCACAGGCCGCCCCGGGCCCAGCTCTGTACAGAGACGGTGGGACTTGGGTCAAGGCTCACCAATCTCAGCGACAGAGCCGTGGTCTTGGCCTTCAGTCCCTGTCGGTCCTCGCCTCCCCTGTGTGGAATGTAGCTCCATCGAGTCCCTATGCCATATTCACACGGTGGGGTGGTTTGCGTGTCTGACTCTGCCCACCCCCCGCCCCCAGGCTGTCAGCTCCCCTTGGCAGGAAGCCAACCCCAAAGGTCCACAGAAGTCACTCTCTGGCCCATGGCTCATGCAAATGCCCTCTGGACCATTGGTGGGAGACACCAGGGGCCCTTCTGCAGGTGGGTCGGTCTCATGCTGGCCACTGGCAAAGCCTGGCTGCCAGTGATCCAGGGAACCATGGAGAAGGCAGAGCTAAGGCAGCTGGAAGGAATTTCCATTTGTCTGTTCTTGCCAGGCCTGCTTCTGCTTTATTTCAGCAAGGGGCTCAGTGCCTCAGAAACGTCCTGCCAAACATTCTTGTTTTCAAAGGAGATGGTGAGTCCCTTACTTCCCAGCCAGATTTGTTTATTATAACTATGTCAGCACATCCCCCTCCTCCATTCACTAGTCACCCCCTTTGTGAGCCTCCTTTCTTAGGCTGTGTAAATGGCCTAGGAATGAAGGAAACTTCGTTTCTCTCTGATGTCACACTGAGCTGGAGACATCTGTGCTGAGGGTTAGAGACCTGCACTGAAAGGTGGTTTTGAGACAGTTAGGGACCATGGGACCAAGCGCCAAGTGAAAAACATTGTGCATCTAGAGCACTTTCTGTTGGCTGTTCTTGTTAAACTGCGAGCCTTACAGAGCAGAACCAGAGGACTCCAGCTCCAAAAAGCACCAATGAGCTGCCTGAGTTGTCTGCCAATATTGACCAATAAGGACGAGACCTTCCAACCAATCAGGATGCGGCCCTTTGAGCCAATCAGAATAAGGTTCCTCCAACCAATCAGGACGAGGCTCCCCCCTTCCCTTTTCATATTGGACCCGAGTGAGAACCTGAGCGGGAACTTTCTGTAGAAGGTAGGCTTTCCCTCGGTTTCCGGAGGCTAGCCTAACTCAAGTGCTTTGGTGTTGTGCCTGCCCTTAAGTTGAGCTGTAAGCTCTACAAACCCTTGCTTGTGCTTTTGGTTTTTGGGTCCTGCCTTGTACCTGTCGTTGTGGGCTCAAGAACAGTTTTTTAATTTGGTTTCCCCACTAGTTTGTCGTGTGGCATTGGTCACATTCCTCACCCTCTTTGAGCTTCATTTTCCACATCTGCACCATAAATCAGTGGTGCTTCGAGTTTCAGCGATTCCTCAGAATTAGCTGATAAGGGGTTTGCTTTAAGATCTTATGAAGAAAGTGCACTGCTTTAAAAAAACAGATGAACATAAGGGAAGGGAAGCAAAAATAATATGAAAACAGGGAGGGGGACAAAACATAAGAGACTCTTAAATACAGAGAACAAATTGAGGGTTGCAGGAGGGGTTGTGGGTGTGGGAATGGGCTAAATGGGTAAGGGGCATTGAGGAAGAAGATACTTGTAGGGGTGAGCACTGGGTTTTATACATAGGGGATGAGTCACTGGAATCTACTCCTGAAATCATTATTGCACTATATGCTAACTAACTTGGATGTAGATTATAAATAAATAAATAAATAAATAAATAAGAAAAAAAAGTTTGAAAACTCCCGGACTAGATGACCTTACACCTGCATCAAGCAGTTGTCTGCTTGGGTTTCTGACTGAAGGCTTTTCTTAGGCTTGATCACAGCGAGGCCCCTGAGTCTGGCATGTGCTAGTGAATGCCTTACATTTGATAGTCATGCAATAGAAATTTCTTACTGGGGAATGAGGGACAAAAAAGCCTAGTGAACTGCCAGCTGGCCAGCTGTGTGTGTGTGTGTGTGTGTGTGTGTGTGTGTGTGTGTGTGTACTAAGTTGGACTCACTTGTAAAATGGAGCTGTGCCAGTTTTCATGAGCTGGGGCTGTTGGATGGGGGCTTCTTAGGATGTAAAGTATTACCAATGTGAAAATGCACTCTGAGGGTCAAGTAATTTTGGTATTTTGGGTAAATGCACTATAAATATTGACATGAGAGAAAGGGATGGGGAGCATCTTACAGCAAAGGACTTGCTGTCCCAGGGCGGCCCCAAGTAGAGGCGAGAATTCAGTCCTTGTGTAGAGCTCCCCTGCCTCCTGGAGTTGCAGTTCATCTCTGTGCCTGCCTCTCCTCCTTCCCTTTCCAGGCCTCTGTCTTGTCCTACCAGGTAATGACGACAAAGCTCTCCCACACCCTGCTGTCACTTGGCACAGCAAACCTGTAATGGAGGGAGGGACAGGAATTGTTTCCCCCATTTTACAGATGAGAAAATGGCCATAGAGATGAGGGGATTGAGCAAGGTGACAAAGCAAATTTTTGGCAGAATGGTGGAAGAATCCTGGCGTCCTGATAACTTCAGGTAAGCCAGGACTCCTGCCAGCTGGGGAAATGGTTCTGAGAGGTGTGATGTGGCAATATGGAAAGATACCGTCTGAGCGAATCCACCCCCTTGAACCTGCTGTAACAGGCCATGGCATGGAAGGGTGGGGTGTGACTTCTCTTGGTCCCCTGGGGTTCTCTGAACACTTCCTAGGGGTCCTGAGCCAGGGCACTTTGAAAGACGGACAGAAGTTCCCAGCAGAGCCAGACCAGAGGCAGGGAAGACCCCGAAGCAGTGATTTCACCATCCCTTTGTCCCCCCACCCCCCACACCTGCACCTGGCAGTGAGCGAGGTTCTCGTCCATGCAGGTTGCCTGACATGGGAGCACTGTGTGAGAGGAAGGGACCTCTTTGCCAGCCAGCCCACAGGCTCTGAGAATCTCCCTTGAGCATTGCTGGCAGGTTCTTAGCTTCCTCTGCTGTTTCTAAGACGAGCCCGGCACGTCCTCAAGGGACCCTGAGTAGGAATCAGGATTCTAGTCACATCTCCAGTGTCTGTAATCCCTCCTGCTTGAGCAGCACGTGGGAGTTTACAAAGCACATTCACACCAGTGGCCAGGGAGGCAGGCAGGGTAGACAGCAGATAGCACATTTATCCCCATTTTATGAACTGGATAAAACAGAGACTCAGGGAGGGACTTGTCTAAGCTCATGCATGACATTGGAGGACCCAGAACTAGAACTTGGGCTGCTGCTCTGTCAAGCTGAGGGCCTTGTGGTGGCAATTCCTGGCTTTGCCTCCAGGGCTTCCTACTCGGTTAAGACCACAACAGCCTCTCTGGCAGAGGCTAGAACAGATCCATCTTTATTTCTGGCATTTCCCATGACACACTCTGCACCTTTAACAATCAGAAGAGGAGGAGCCTTGTTAGGGGACAAAAATCACATAACTGACTTTGGAAAGAAGCACTTTCCATGCCCTGTCCTAGTCCACACCAGCCCAGGGTAGTGGGAGTTAGGAGGCCTGGGCTTGGTGTCCAGTCAACAGCTGACCCTTTGGGGGAGTTTTCTTTTTCAGTCCGTTTTTTCCCCTGTAAGATGGGATGAAGGACTAGAATCACTATTCTCAAACTTATATTAGGATTACCTGGGAAAGTTTGTACAAAACCCAAATCTTGGGGTTTCACCCTAGACCTAGTGTACCAGCTATGAGAATGGAGAAATCTGTGAGAACCCACACTGCTAACTAGTTCCCTGGGTAATTGTGAAGCCCACTGACGTCTGAGACCACAAGACTGGATGGTCCCAAGGGCCATTCCTGCTCTGACATCCTATTATTTGAGGCATCAGGAAGTGTGCTAAGTGCACTCTGACTCTCCGTTTATTTCCTCCCATATTTTATTCTTTATAGTGGATTCAGGATCTGAGAAGTGGAAAATATCTTGAACAGATTACCAGAGTACAAACTCTTCAGGAAAAGTACAACGAATACGAGAAGGCCCAGGAGGGCCAGGACTTTCCCACGGGGCCATGAGCCAACTGTGGGTTCTCTGGGCCTCTCCACCTGTCAGAGTTTCCCAGGCTGCCAGTCTGGGGTGTATTAGGTGACCAACCCTGTGGGCATATCCCAACAATAGGATGATTTCTGTGATGTGGCCTTCACCCACAGATCTGCAGGAATTCTGATTCCATCCAAAGGCCCTGCTGGCTCAAAATGGCCACCTTCCCTCCCCAGTTCTGAGGAGCCCATAACTTCCAGGCTGCCAAAGCAGTCCCGTCCACTTGTCTGCGTGCTTGGCATCCACGCGCGTGGTTACATGGAGAAGCCAGATGTCACTGCCCTGCTGGCCCCCGACTGTACCAGTTATGGTTCTTGGCTGAAAACAACAGAAACTAATTCCGACTGACTTAAGCTGAAAGGGAGTTTATTCAGGGATAGTGGGAAGCATTGAGACTCGCCAGGAAGACTAGAGAGCCAGACTTGAAAAACAGGTAGAAACAAAGCTGGCTACCTCCCATAAAGACTTATCCCATGGGGAATTCTCCAAAACTAAAGAGGGGCTTTAGATACTGTGTACCCACAAAATGACAAATTCTCTACTCATGCGTAGATGCAGCACCCTGAAAGATTGTACACTCAGAGAAATGTTGGTGATGTCTCCTGTGGCTGGTACCAATAATTGCATTTCCTCTTCTTCTAGCCAAGTTTCAAATCCTATGTGCATCCCTTCTGAGAAGGGATCGTCTCCTTGGCTCTACCCTATTTATTCTTCACAGTGCTATAATCGTGTTTTTTATGCTCAACCAGTGGAGCTGCTAGCTTCTGACCTCTGATTCCAGATCAACCCTTGTCTCTCTACCCAAACATTCATGCATGAACACCCTATGCCATGTCTCTTTGGTCTGCCCCACTTTCCCGGAAGAAGGACATTAGATCTCCAAAACCATCTACTAGGATCATACCTTTTTCTCCAATCACTTTTCTCCTTCACCCAGTCCATCATTAGTGTTGACTAGGTAACTACTATTGTCAGCAACTGTGTTGGGTGCTGAAGGATAGGGTCATCTCTTTGCATGGAGCTTATAGGACAGGACACTACATATACATATATACTGTATATGTACATACATACAGTCAAAGAATCATACAATATCTTGTTACCGACTGTGGTAAATACTAGGGAGGGAAAGCTCACCAAAACCTTGAATGTGTTAGTAGGGAGAGCTGATCTGGTCTGGGATGCTTTCCTGGAAAGGTGACATTTGAGTTAAATTGTAAAGGATGAACAAGAGTTAGCCAGGGGAAGGGAAAGGAAGGAAGGGAGGAAAGGAGGAAGGAAGGGCATTCTAGGTTGAGGGAACAGTATGGGCAAGGATGCTGAGGCAGAATGAAGTGTTCTCTCCTCCCAGAAGTCAAAGGAAGCAGGGTGGTTGGAGCACCTGGTGCAAGAGGGAGAGTCATGCTGCCTTGAGGCTGGGGAAGTAGGCATGGACCAGACCAACAAAACATTGGACCCATGTTATGGATTTTAGTTTTTACCAAAGGGCAACAAGGAACAGTTTTTTAAAAATGTAAGGAGGAGTTGGGGCCTACAGAGTGGAGAACAGACTGGAGACGATAAAAGTGGATGAGGGGGCCTGTGAGGATTCAGGTGGGAAATAATCGTGTCTTGGTCTACCGAGTGGTGGCTATAGAATGGAGCAGAGAACAGATTCAGGACATATTTAGGAAGTGAATTGACAGTCCTTGGTGATAAGCAGGATATGGATTAGGGGTGTGTGTGAGAGGGAGATCATATGCCTAAGATGACTCCAAGGTTTGTGACTAATGCAACCAGGTAGATGGTGTTGGGGGAACACTTGTTCCCCACTCCTCACGTTTCCAAAAGGAGGGATGCTTATTAGAGTAACACTCCTGGGCTCTGTCCCAGTCGCTGGGCTAGTATGACTCAGCACCTTCTGGGTTTTCTAGTCCCCTCTGCTTGCCACAGACAGGTAGAATCCAGTTTGTTCTCCAAGCCCTGCAGTGAGCTTAGTGGGGCCGGCTCTGCCCTGGTGGTAGAAGCCTGATGTCTGGGAAGCACGTTCAGTTTAGGGTGGCATAACCAGTTCAACCAGCCCCAAACCATGGTTCTGACCTGGAAATGGAGCCACTCTACCCCAAAGCCCCAACAATTAGAGGTGTATTTACTGAGGTAGGGAATACCGCAGGAGGAGTAGGTTTTGAGGGAGAGATCATAAATTCAACTTTGAGTCCCTTTCCTAGCCATTTTGGTTTCTTAACTTTGGCTGACATGTTCCACTAAATCTGTGTGCTTACCATCATCATCATCATCATCATCATCACCATCATCATCATCATCTTGGGGCATTATCTATATGAAAACAAGAGTTTCTAAAATTTTCCTTCGCTGTGGTAGACCAGCCCGGACTTAAAATCTGAGCTAAGTCTGCTCAGAGAGGCGGTAAGCCTTCACCCCATCCTGGAGAATGATAGTAACAACTACTATGATTGAGCACTTAACACATGTCCTATAGTGTGCTAAGAAGATCTCATTTAATCTTCACGGTACCCTCTGGGAGAAGCACTTTTTTTTTTATTCCCACCATGCAGATGGAGAAACTGAGGCCCATCAAGGTTAAATGGCCAGAGTCGAGGCCATCTGGCTAATGAGAGATGAATCTGAGATTTCAAAGCTCTTGCTCTTAAACTGCTGACTAGAGGATGTACTGGAAGACTTTTAACCACCGTGTGAAAAGCACAACTGTTGTGCTCTCAGCTGAGGGATTCCTAGGACCCATTAGCGGCTGCTTTTCTCTCCCCATCCCCGCTGGTTCTGCAAGCCTTTGAACTCAGAGCTCTCTTTTCCTCTCTCCAGGCATTTTGCAGATGTCCCTCCCCTCCTCTAACGCAGAGACAACCTGTCTGGTAAAGCCTTGCAAATCCAGCCAGAATCATCTGGAAGAGTTTAACAGGCAGGCAGGAAGGCCAACCTGCAATTGAGTTAGCAGGGATTTTGCCTGAGGCCCTCACATCAACTGTGCAACATAATCACTGCCCGATGCAAAAAACAGGCAGCTCTGGAGCTGGCAATGAAATCACCTCGCTGTGGATTGTCACTGGCTTGTCCTCATTTGCATCAGGATGTAAGGCTGCTGTGAAATTCAATCTCCTATAGTTCTGCATCAGAAGCTGGGAGGACACATGGAGCCCCTCCCCACCCCAGCAAGCTGTCCCAAACCCCCTGTCCCGGGCCCCAGCCAGGCGCTTTGTGCTGACCAGCGCCCCTGTGGTCTGAGCACCGGGAGGCAGTCCTATACCCTGTGCCTTTTAGGGTCTCTCCCAGGCCCCTGTGTAAAACCGTGAAAACTGGGGGCACCTGGGCGGCTCAGTTGGTTAAGCGACTGACTTTGGCTCAGGTCACGATCTCATGGTTCTTCAGTTTGAGCCCCACGTCGGGTTCTCTGCTGTCAGCCCAGAGCCTGCTTCAGATCCTCTGTCCCACCACCCCTGCCCCATCCCCTTTTGCGTGCGCATGCACCCGTGCTTGCTCTTTCTCTCAAAATAAATAAATAAACCATAACTGCCAACCCCATGGAGCCTTCATGAGAATAGTGACTTACTGTATCTATAGGCTTTTGGCACACAGTGAGTGTTATAAAATGGGTGGCTGTCCTGGTCACCATCATCCTCATCATCGGGGCTTGGTTTCCCACCTTTGCTTTTTAAAAAAAAAAACAAAACCGAGTACCCTATGTAATATTATTTATTTGCTACTTCATTTAAATGAACTTTAAATAACCTCACTTTTGAAACATAGCATCCTCCTAAGCAACAGTATCCTTGAAACCACAGGTTTGGTGGTTTCAGTTTTATTTTTAAAGGCACATTACAGCAAATGCGTGCCCGTTGAGGGGAGTATGCTCCCCCCGTGGCCCTCAGTCACCTCGTGTGCGGCCAGTGGTCTTCTGGCCTTGTGTGGAGGAGCAGTGCTGTATGCAACAGCTGATGCCTAGCTTGGTTTTCTGATACGCAGAACAGGTGGGATGTGACGCTGATACTGCTTGCCAGCCTGTCGTCCTTCTGGGACATGTTGGTTGTGACCACTCTTTGTGGAGCGCAATTCACTAGCTAAGTAGAGGTCACCTAGAGGCCCTATCCCCGCTCCTTTTCACATTTGCAGAAGGCCTGTTGTCCTAAGCTTGCCCCACCCCCATCCCTCCTCTTGGAATTTGTTGGGCTGTCCTCCAGGGTATATGTGTCTTTTCACCTGTGTTTCCTCTTCTTAGGCTAGAACAGCTCCCCACCCCCGACCAAACCTATTTTCATCTTGTGTCTCCATTCTTATCCCTCCTTCTCATCGTGCCTCCACTGAGGGTGGCAGGTCTGGCTGCTATGCTAAGGGGACGGCAACCCCAGCCCAGGGAGTCCGCCCCAGGGTTCTGGAAGCAGAACTTCCAGGAATTTTCTCTTCGTTGGCATGGGCCCTCTTGCTTGCTTGGCCACCTAACTCACAGGTCTGGAAACACCTTTTCTTTGGACCTTTCCAGCAGAGGCAGGTGTTTGAATTCTGCCTTTTCCTTCTGCATGATGACTCATTAGGCATTCCCTCAGACCTGGGCCTCTTCCCCTCTTTCCACATGGGCCAACAGGGTAAATCTCCATGAGAGGTCTCGGTGCCTTTAGCTCTGTGTAGAGAAGGCTGAGTCCCATGGGTGCTGTTCTGTGGACAGAGGAGAGGGTAGGAGTAACTTCTGGGCTGATGCCTGGGATGCGTTGCATTTCTCTGACCTGCCCTGCCCGACCAATACCCAGGGCTTCATAAATGTCCACTTAGAAAGTTCCACCCTGCTTGTATGGTGAGGTCCCTGTGACTGGCTGGTCCCCTTCAGACACAGGAAAAGTAGTGGAAGTTGGGTGATAGCTTTAGAAAACTGATGACAATATGATTCCTTTATTTTGTGACAGTTGGGGGAAAAATGCATATAAAACAAATCCAGAGCTTTTCCCTGAAGAGTGGAAGGGAAGAGCAGTTTTCACTTTTATAGTTTTATTCTTAGGCTATCTATATCATAGAGTCCAAAGAATGTACAAAACAGCCCTTTAAGTGTGAGTTGTATATTCTAAACTAGTCAAAGACAGGGAGGTTGGGGGTCAGAAGTAGCTCTTTTACTCCGGTGGGGTAATCCGTGGGCCCCCTCAGCCCTTGGTGCTTTGAGCGAGGTAGGCTGGGGAGTCCCTTCTATCTGACCCCTCTCCTTTCAGCACCGCTTCCTCAAATCCTGCTCCTTCTTACTTACCCCACTGCTCTCCCAGGTGCTGTCTGCATCCTCAGCATCTAACACGGGGCAGGCATTCGGCTGCCTTGGGTTCTGCTCTGCTTGGGCTGGGACCAGGGCAGAGGCTGGCAGCAGAAACAGGCCATGGGTTCTGTAAGGTAAGCTAAGCTTGCTCTTGGCCAAGCTGGCCTTATTGGTGTATCCCCTGTGTAGTGATGTGCTTCTGGAATCTCTTGTCTGTAGTTGGCCTAGCTTTGCTTTGTCAGGCCCCAGGACAAGGCAAGAGGGCGGGTGAGGTTTTGTCATGGTCTGAATGTTTGTGTCCCCCCACTCCAAATTCAGATGTTGAAATCCTTTAAAAAAAATTTTTTTTTAAATATTTATTTATTTTTGAGAGAGAGAGAGAGAGAGAGAGAGAGAGAGAGAGAGAGAGAGAGAGTGGGGGAGGGGCAGAGGGAGAGGGAGACACAGAATCTGAAGCAGGTTCCAGGCTGTGAGCTGTCAGCACAGAGCCCGTTGTGGAGCTCGAACCCAGGAACCGTGAGATCATGACCTGAGCCAAAGTTGGACATGTAACTGACTGAGTCACCCAGGCACCCCTTTTTTTCTTTTTTTTTCTTTTTCTTTTTAAATTCACATGTTGAAATCCTAACCCCCAAAGGGTATGTATTGGTAGGTGGAGCTCTGGCACCTGATTAGATCCTGAGGGTGGAGCCTTCATGAATGGGAGTAGCACTCTCATAGGAGAGATCCCTCACCCCTTCTACCACGTATGGATCACCAGACCATGTTAGCACCCTGCTCTTGGATTTCGAGCCTCTGGAATGTGGGTAATAAATTTCTACAGCTTATAAGCCATCCGGTCTGTGGTATTTATTTTGTTATAGCAGCTTGAATGGACTAAGGGTTAGAGGGACATAAAACCCATTCTGCCCTGCACACATATTTAATTACTTGACCAGAACACTAAATTTTATTTTCCCATGGCATCTATTTAATTGCACTGGCAATTGTTATCTCTTAATAAGTGGGTTCATAAATAGTGGATCCACCTTATGGAATTCTGGGGAAAAGAGCTTCCAGAACAGTGCTATGGCATACTTCCCACAAAATTAAACAAGTTGAAGATGTCTGTGAGCATCAACCCTCATTATGACAGCTGCATCTGGTGGGATAGTTAGTAGGTGATGCGAGGACATTCATAACAGAGATGATAACCACAATAAAATAATAGCTCTTATAATCAAAGTACAGCCGAAGTGCTGGGCCCCATGTTGGATAGTGAGGACTCATCCATAAACAAGATGTGAACTCTGTCCTCAGGGGCTCTGAGCCATTTTGACTCAGAAGTTTGAAATGACCCTTCATCTCTACTCTTCTCTGTCCACCAGCCCAAACTGACAGCCGTCGACATGCCGTCAGGTAGATTCTGGTATGACAGGGTTGGGCAGCCTCACCTTTTATTCCTTCACGATGTTCTGTTCTCAGATCTTGTGCACATGGTGTACGTCTGCGTGTCTTTTTACGTTTTCATCCACACCAGTTTTGGTGGTTTTTTGTTTTTTTGGTTTTTTTTGGCTTCTTAGCTAAATTCCCAAAGATGAGAAGGATGCGTGTTTATTCATGGAAATCACATTGTGCGAGGATTTGCTCAGCCGAACACCTGGCTCAGATTTTGACAATGATGATGTTGATGTTGACAAAAGCCTGATAATTCAATAACTGTGTAATGCATCCTATTTTTAAAAGAAAGCTTGGCTAGAGCCTCACTAAAACCGCAGACAATTCAGAAGAGGGTTCTCTTAAGAAAATGGCAGAAGCAAAGAATTCGCAAGCCCACCAGGTGAGGAAACAGCACTCCTCAGGCAGTTTTGTCTGCCTTTGGCACTGTCCAGGTTCCCCCCCCACAGAATGGCACAATGTCCCTGTGGACCTCAGTCCATCTGCTTCTGTCTGCCAGGGCCCAGGGCCCATCAGTCCCTAAATGCTACCCTTCCTGCCTCCTGGGCAGGCTTGGGCCTCCTCTGTGAGTCATGCTCACAGCAGTGGTGACCCACGCAGCTTCTCAGTGTGTGTCAGCACAACCTTCATTATCAGCCTCGGTGTTCATCCAGTAGTTTCAGGATGAAACTGTAAGATACGATCCTACGCCTAATCAGAAGCTGTCCTGCAAAACCATAGTGTGGTTGAGGATGAGAGTTACTTCCAAAGCTAAAAGTAAAGCCAGACAAATACAATCCTGAGATATTCTGTTGTTCAAGCTGGATGCGTTGACATCAGCCTGCCAGAGGCCATAGTGACACCCCGGAAGTGCCAGGTGGAGGCTTCCTTGACTCCTTGTGTCCAGGGCTGATATTCAGCTGGTGTGCAGGATACACAAGTCTTTCCCACGGGCTTCCATGTGCCCTCTCATCTCTGGAGGCTCCCAGGGAAGATGCTAGAATGGCTCCCCCTTGGACAGAACGGGCGGCAGCCACATATTTAGAGATGGAAGTCTCTAGATCCATTTTTCATCACGAGACTTTCAGTGGCTCCACAACAACCTCTTAAGTTTGCCTCGTCACGTCTCTGTCTCTGGCCTGACACTCCAGTTGAACAGTGTAAGGAAAAGTGCTCTGTCAGCCCCTGTGTTTCTGCGCACCTGAAAGGTGTGCCCTCCTTGGCCAGGGAATTGGCTCATGGGAGCTGGGACTGGCTAGTGCAATATCTGGCACTTTCTCTGTAGATGTTGCAAATATAAGGCAAGGACCTTGAAACCAAAATTCTAGAAGGTATCAAGAAGAGACAAGTGTAGGAAAAAGAGAAAAGACAAGTGACCAAGACTGATGCATAAATACAGAATTGGCAAGAAGATGCTGGTTTCCCAGAGGAGATGGTTATTGCACTGATTCTTACCCCAAGTTGAAGGCCCTCTACTGGATTGGGAGGACATCTGGGGTGTGTCCAATAACCTGGGTATCTTCTTTTCTCTTTGCTGGGCTTCAGCTTGAGAAACAGAGAAGAGGAAGGATGGTTGGTGCATAGGGCATGTGTGTGAGAGAGAAAGATGTGGATGTGAAAGGAAGGATCTCTCCAACTAACATCTGAGATTTGCCACCCACTGGAAAGACATTAGTGAGGCACTACCCTAGGCCACCTAATGCGGGGTCCTACACATCTGTGGGACAATTTCCATCTCACAGCTTCTTACCCACACATGTATTTTGTATTCTGAGCCAAGGAAGGGAAGGAGGTGGATGGACCTGGTGGGCCTGCAGGTGATCTGGACCAACAATCAGAAAGAGCTTGAGTTTGGTACTGTGGCTCAGACACCAGCAGTCTAGTCTGTCTTTCATCTGCTCCCTCTCGGATCCCCTGGACACGCTGGAAATAATCTCTGACAGTTTCCGGGTGGTTTTGCTGGCTGAAGTAGCTGAGAGAACGGAAGTTGGGAGAGCAAGAACCAGGCCACAGCAGACTGTCGGCCACAACGAGCCACAGTGTAGATTCTGCCCTCAGTGCAATTCAAGTTATCAGTTATCACTAATTCTTCCCTGTGGATTATCTGCTGACTGGCCTGCAACTTCACCAAACTGGTAGGAGCAGATGTTCTCATGTGATGAGAGCCTCACAGAGCAGTGTTTGAACTGAGAGGATCACTGGGTGTTGGGGCCAGAACTCCTTCATTTACAGATAAGGAAACTGAGCCCCCGGGAGGAAAATATTAGTTAATTGGTTTACATTTCTGTTTCCACAGATTATGAGGTTCTCTAGGGTCAAGACTATGTTTTTGAAGCCTCAAAGCCTAGCAGAGGGCTTGGTCGTTAGAGAATGCTCAGTAAATGTTTGTGAAAACGAGAAAAGGAGGGAAGAAGGGAGGAAGGAAAGAGGACTTGTTCGAGGTCACACAGGTAGAAGGGGCAGAGCTCAGCCTCCCTATAGGCGTCTCCCTTGAGGCATGCTAGCCACTGGGAGAGCCGCTCGTCCCCCTCTCAGCACTGCCCTCTCAAATTGGTGCCCTCAGCAGGTCAGGCTGGCTCTCAATTGCCCACATAGTGTCTCTGATACCAGACCCCACGGCATCCACTCTTCCACAGCAGGGCCCAGGCAGAGTCCCCTGGTCTGTGATGTGAACGACATCAGAAGACCAAGCCTGCTTCCTCCCTTGCTAGGACTATGCCTGGGGCATCAACTTAGGCTAATGTCTGTGGCAGTGCAGGACTCGGGGCTGGAGCCTGAGAGCCAAGAGTGAGGTGCCTGGGGCGCCCCCAGGACACAGGCAGGATGAGCCTAGCAAGGCATCTATGCAAAGATATTCTGGAATTCCAGAATTCTGGAAAAATCTAATGAGGCAGGATCTCAGTTTCTGAGGTCCCAAGAGCAGAAGGGACCTTGCTCAAGCTCACCCACTCTCAGGGGCAGAGATGAATTAGAGGCAGGGTTGGTCTCTTCAGAGGAGGAAGAGGTAGGCTCAGAATGGAGAGGAAGAGAGGGAGCCGGAGCAACGGAGCAAGTCCCTGAGGAAATGTAGTACAGCGGCAGATTCTGTTAATAGGGCAGCAGCAGCCTCACCTAAGGCTGGGGAAGGGGAGTGGGCGTAGGGAGTGGGAAGATACCAAGAGAGGGAGCTGAGCCAGTCTGGGTTGTCTGTGTGGTCTCAGTCTTGCTCCACTTTCTGCCTGCCCTGGAATCTACCTCGTCTCTGTCTTTGCACTGCCCCCACTTTGGGGGTGGAGAGGGCCCAGAGTTGGGAGTGACTCTCTTCTAAGCCACCCTCAACCTCAGGACCACGTTAGTGGTGTCACCTTCTGCACTGTCCAGTGAGCCCAAGCATTGCACGTTGGGATGGGGGTCTTGGGTAAAATCACTGAAGCCGGGAGGGCAGGTGGGCAGGAAAGTTGTTGGGGCAGCTTCGAGATCACATGGAGGCCGGTGTTTTCCAAGCATTTTTTTAAGCAGTAGAATCCTTCACCAAAAGAAATGTTACCAAGAATGTACCAACCTGCTCAAAGCAGAGCTGCTGTGTCCTCTCAGCTTTCCTCTTATCCCAGGGTTAGTCCCCAGAAAATGAGTGGAGCTTCACAGCTGGACTAGTTCAACCTCCTTATCAGATGAGTAGGGAAACTGAGGCATAGAGAGCAAAAGGGACACACTCATTTGCTATGAGGAGCAGAGGCAGATAAGAATTGAGGTCTGTCTCCTCTCCCCAGCATGGGCTTCTGCTAGTAGAACTGACATCCGCCAGGATGTCCACCAGACTGGAGAGATCTTCAGCCAGGCTAAGGAATGTGGGTTCCACAAGATGGGGAGCCATCGAATGCATTTAGGCAATGGCTTTCTTTGTGGCATTCTGGTTTGACAGCCCAGCGAGGATTGTGATCTCCCGATGTCTCCATCCCTTGATCGAGAAGGCCAGCATATCTGAGAAATATCTGAGAAATAGCTCCAACAACGCAGGGTCAAAGAAACTTGGGGATGGTGGTTTTGGCTAAAGAAAGATAGATGGCATTTTGGTTAAGGTTTGGTAAATAGATGAATTGTCAATGAATAGGTTCAATGGAAGAATCAGTGCTTCCTTAAACTGCAGGAGAAATTGTGCCCATTCATTCGTTGGCCTAGTAATATGGCTTTAATTAACTCAACAATAATTTTATTATTTTTAATGCTTATTTTTGAGAGAGAGAGAGAGAGCGCGCGCGCGCGCGCGCGCATGAGCGGGGGAGGGGCAGAGAGACAGAGACAGAGACAGAGACAGAATCTGAAGCAGGCTCCAGGCTCTGAGCTGTCAGCGCAGAGCCCCTTGCAGGGCTCGAACTCATGAACCACGAGATCATGACCTGAGCTGAACTCAGACGCTTAACTGACTGAGCCACCCAGGTGCCCTTCAACAATAATTTTAAAAGCCCCATCTTGAGCTCACAAGTAATGCAGAGAACTAATAAATATCTTCCGAAGCCAGAAAAGATCTTTTGCTTCTGTCTTCCCTGCGGGCTTGTCTTGGCCATGCCTCCTTGTGGTAGGCCTCCACCAGATTTTAGGACAAGTCTTAGTTTCCGTTACCTCGTGGCCAAGGGACCTGGAGTGAAGTGAAGCATCTAAACTGGGCAGCACATGCATTTCTTCTGATCCTTTTTAATTTTTGCTGCTGCTGCTGCTTCTTCTTCTTCTTCTTCTTCTTCTTCTTCTTCTTCTTCTCCTTCTCCCCCTTCTCCTCCTCCTCCTCCTTCTCCTCCCCCTCCTCCTCCTCCTCCTCTTCCTCCTCCTCCTCCTTCTTCTTCTTTTTTATATGACCAAGCTGAGAAATGCTTGTCAGAGAAAAATCACTCACTTCCTGAGGTCTTAGAGACAAACCACCCCTCCACAGTCACCCAAGAGAACTGCTCTCTCAAGTCCTGAACTCTGTCCCCACCCCATACATTATATGCTACATGCACAGAGTACTTTACAGTTTATAAAGAGCTTTTAAGCGTGTTCTCTCATTTGAGCCTCACAAAAGTGCCTGAGGCAGACCAGGCAGGTTATTGTCTTGATTTTAGAGATGGTGAAAGCAAAGGTCAGAGAAGCAAGGACACTTGCTCAGGATGGTGTCACTAGTGAGCATTTATTCAACAAATATTCATTGTTTTATTTATACTTGTTTATGAATGATATTTGTTATTACAGCATGGGGCCAGATCTGCTGACTTGCTTCTCAGGACTCTTTCAGCTGCACCAGGCTCTTTCTCCTAAGGATATAAATAAAAATGGATTTTCCACTGGAAACAGGTCAAATGACTTAATACAGCCATAGACAATTCAGAGGGACCTGGTAAATCCTAAATGAGTCATGCTTCATTTGATTAACAAACAGCCGAAAGAAATAGAATTCTACAGTTGGAGGGAACTGATTATTGAGATCAGTGACTTTGAAACAGTTTTAAAGCACAAAACCCATTCTTAAAATCTTACCTTGCAGCTCAATGTGGAAGCCTATCAATACAACATCTTTATAGAGCTTGAGGCCTCACTTAATATCTTTGGAAACCCTCTTAATTTATATAGATGAGAAAGCAGGCCCAGGGAGAGGCCCCTTGGGGAATCAGTGCTGGCTAGGGCTGGAACCCCAAGCCAGTGGTATTCCCACTGAAGGTTCCCCATGAGGAATGAGCTGATCATCTCAACTCACTTTTTGATCATGTCCCCCAGTGTTCCCCATATTACTAACATATCCAGTCCTTTCTAGTCTCCTTTTCCTCCAGCTGTACCTTCTTTTCAGAATGCATTTCCACTGTTTAACTTGCATTTTTTCCCCTCCAGACAAAGGTCAAAGGGACCTCCCCTCCCCTATGAAGTTTCCTCAAGGATCACAGCAAGAGAGATTCAGTCTTCCTTCTGACTCCCTCTAGAACCATTGGTGACAATCTTAGGATGTTCTGCTTTGTCTTAGAGCCATTTGGGACTTAATCCCACTTCTGAGGTATCATCCTTCTTGAGGACGAGGGCCTCTTTCCACAACCTAACAGTGTCTCCCAGCTCTAAAATACCACGAAGCTGTGATCTCAAAAGATATTACTCCAAAATAGAAACTTTTTTTTTTTTTAAATAGAATTGATGGGCAGAATCAGTCTTACTTCTGAATACCCAAGTCCTGGCTAGTTAGATTCTGTTAAAGCTAAACAAGGTTCCTCACATCTTGGCTTCTTCCTCATTCTCGAGCCCTTATCACACAGCTTCACATGAACAAACACTATCTGACCAACCTTGATCAGGGCCTGAACACACTGGCTGCCTTCAGGGACACTGGCCAAGGAGTCTGACTGGCCGTGGCCCTGCCTTTTCCAGGCATGCCGTGTCCTCCCTCAGAGCTTCTGCCCCTTCAGCTATTACGCATGCCCCTCCTCTGTGAGGAGCTGAAGACAAGTTATATGTAGAGGCATTATAAACTGCAGGCTGCCTTGGTGGCTAGCTTGTTGAAATCAGTGAGAAAGAATTTAAACTCAGTTTCTAAGATTTTCAAAAATGGTGTAATACCCAATAACTGGTTTATGTGAACGTTTTTCTAGTGAGTCATTTGGCATTATATAGGCACAGACTCCCTCTCACTTGCAGGTGTAGGCCCCGGCTCTTGCATTTGC
Organism: Acinonyx jubatus; assembly: GCF_027475565.1. Taxonomy (NCBI): domain Eukaryota; kingdom Metazoa; phylum Chordata; class Mammalia; order Carnivora; family Felidae; genus Acinonyx; species Acinonyx jubatus. The sequence goes on along the minus strand of NC_069384.1, from coordinate 71,870,617 downwards.
TGCTCTGGAAAGCGTATCACTGTACTCTCCTGAGTCCAGCTGAAAATATTCATTCATTTGCAAAAATGGTTTTTGAGCATCTACTGCGCCAGGCTGTTACGGGTTGAATTGTTCCCCCTATGCTGACGTCTTAGCCCCTGTTATCTGGGAGTGTGAACTTATTTGAAAATAGAGTCTTTGCAAACATAGTCAAGTTAAGGTGAGGTCACACTGGAGTCAGGCAAGCCCTACTCCAATATGACTGGTGTCCTTATAAGAAGAAAAGAAGAGACCCAGACCCAGACACAGAGAGAAGGGTACTTGCTGTGTGACGGTGGAGGTGGAACTTGGAGCGCTGGTGCCATAGCCAAGGAAGGCCCAGGGCCACTGGAAGCTGGCAGAGGCAAGGAGGGATCCTCTCCTAGAAGCTTTGGATGGGCATGACCCTGTAAGACCTTGATACTGGATTTTGGATGTCCAGCCTCCAGAACTGGGAGAATACATTTCTGGGGTTTCGTTTGTTTGTTTTTTCTCCCTTCTTCTCTTCCCCTCCCCTCCTCCTCCTCCTCCTCCTCCTCCTCCTCCTTCTTCTTCTTCTTTTGAGAGAGAAGTGGGGTGGGGAGAAGCTGACGGGGAAAGTGGGGGGGGAGAGAATCTTAAGCAGGCTGCACGCCCAGAAGAGAACCTGACACAGGGCTCAATCTCACAACCCTGGGATCATGACCTGAGCTTAAATCAAGAATTGGTCGCTTAACCGATTGAGCCACCCAGGCGCCCCCAAATTTCTGTTGTTTTAAGCCACTTACTTTGTGGTACTTTGTTATGGCAGCCCTAGGAAACTGATGCATTGGCATACTGGGGATCTGGCGGAGAATAAGACAGATAGCCTGCTCTCATAGAACTTACATTCTAATGAAGGAGGCATGACCATAAACATGGATGAATAAATATGAAAATGGCAGGTTCAGGTACTGAAGGGATTAAACATGGTCACGAGATATTTCAGTTCTTTCTTTTAAAAAAAATTTTTTTAACGTTTATTCATTTTTGAGACAGAGCATGAGCGGGGAAGAGAGAGGGAGACACAGAATTTGAAGCAGGCTCCAGGCTCCAAGCAGTCAGCACAGAGCCTGACGCGGGGCTTGAACTCACGAACCGTGAGATCATGACCTGAGAGGAAGTCGGACGCTCAACCGACTGAGCCACCCAGGCACCCCATGAGATATTTCAGTTCTTTCTTGAAAGAAGAGAAGCCCATGGAGGGGGAGGTGGTTGGACCCAGATCATATAGGGACTTGGGATGGGAAAAGTGATTGACATAGAGCTGGGGTGGCTGTAGACAGACTTAACTGGGGTGTTTGAATGGATGGGTGGCTTGGAAAAGAATGGTGGTGATGGAGATAAGCAAAATGAGCAGATTCAACATATCTTGTGATGGTAGAACCAAAGGATCTTGCTGGTGGATTGGCTATGGAGTTGTGAGAGAGAGAGGAATTGAGGATGAACCTAGGTTTTTGGTTTAAGCCAAAACATTTATTTTTGGGTGGATGGTGAGGTCATTTATTGAAATGGAGAAGATTAGGGAAGGCACGTGTCGGACGTGAGAGGGAGCGAATCCAGGGCTCTGTTGACTTTGAGATGCTTGTCAAACATCTTTGTGGAGATACAGGCATGTGTGTTCAGTGGCAAAAGGACCCCCAATCCATGGTCTTTCTCCTCGTCTGGTGAAAAGAGATCGTTCCAAATCCCAAGGTCTCTAGAGACACTGGAGAGGGTTTCTTCCGATTGGAAGCATTTTCTTCCTCCAGCGTTACAGCTGGGCATACGTACCCTGGAGGCTCTGAATAACCACGTCTGCTAGGAAACTTGCTAAGTAGCACAGAAGTTTTCAAACTACTTCACAAAGTATATTGTACTTCAAAAGCTTCCTGCAGCGTCTTCAGAGCTGTGTCTAGCTTCATCAGCAGAGTTAGGTCTCTTGGGACTTCTAGGATAAACTGGATGGAGGGGTGGGGAGAAGCTGCAGGTGACCCTGGACAGAATTCCCGGGACTCCAGGCTCCAAGCTGCTTGGCTAATTAAGAAAGCAGAAGAAACCTTTTGCTTTGCACAGACCCACTTCCTGCACAAAGAGCTTCTGGGGGCGGGGGGGGGGGGGGCGGTTGGTGGGGAGAAAAGCCCAAAATGCCTGCACTCTGGGCAGGCCAAGCCTCACGGAAGGGTGCTGACTCAGAAATAGCAGCTGCTTGCCCTGGGAGCCGGCAGTTGTTGACACAATCAAAGATCAATTAAAACACGCCATTCTGGTTTGCGCCCTCACACCAATCCCTCCAGGGCACTTGCTCTCTCTTTCAGCTTCCTCCAAAGACTTCTCTGCTGCCTAATTAACTTGGAGCCCAGTGGCCTGAGAAGGAGGCAGGCTGCACAGGAGGGAGGAGCACTGCGCCAGGAGCCTAAGACCCAGGGCTTGTCCTGGCTCCCCCAGGATTCTTCCTGGGGCTGTCAGTGAGTCACTGAACTCCCTGGGCCTGCGGGCCCCCAACTCTGAAACAGATAACTCTGGTCCACCTTGTGTCCTGTGCATCCAGGACTCATCCTGAGAGTGAAGAGGGAAAGCACGGACAGACTCTGTAAAACCGTAAGCTCCTTTCCAAGTTTAATGGTTTCTCGGATATAGAGCATAAATAGTGGGACAATGCATATATTTTTACCCCATCTTAGAAGTAATCCTAGAAGAAAATAAGAAATCCTCCTTCTCCTGTTGCAAAGTAGTTTAGGGGGGCAGAAATTAGCAGTCCCGAAACTCCTAAGGTTTCTTGCAGCTGATATGACCTTTCCCTGGCCCCAGGGACCCACAGAGGGGGCCAGAGAGTGGCTGCAAGAGAGGGTTCCTGGATCTTCTAAGGGAGGGTTGCCAGATGGAGCAAATAAAAATATGCGACGTCCAGTTAAATTTGAATTTCAGATAAACAGCAAATAATTTCTGGTATAAGTATGTTCCAAATATTGCATGGGATATACTTAAATACTAAAATATTTTTCATTGCTTATCTGAAATTGAAATTTTACTAGGTGTTCTGTCTTTTACTGGGCAAGTCTACAGGATGCCTGGGCATCAAACAGAGGATTCAGCAGGCCTAGGAAGCCACTTGGTTCACGAACATGCCTCACTCATGCCTCCAGGAGAGAGCCTGCCTTCAGGGTCAGGGCTCCTTACCCTTAAGCAATTTGGATTAAGGAAATGGTCTGTCTTTACTAACTCAATCCATCTGTTTGAGGGCTCCCTGTGTGCAAAAGGACATTGTCTAAATATGCAAGGCTTGTATATCTAGTCACCAGGAACTCAAAGCTCAGAGATGTTAAAGGGAGAATGGGAGACCAGGCTCAACGGAGAAACCAAGTAACAGGTTAGGAGGCTGTTAGCTGGGAAGGAGGACCAAGGAGAAGGCAAGGTAGGAGCCCCTCCCCATCCCCCAGGACAGCCACTTTCCCCACTGACTAGACATTGGGGCCCATGTTTGTCATATCTTTAGGCAACTCTTCCTTGCAAGGTCCACGCACTGGAGTCGGTAATGGGCTTTGGACACCAGCTCTTCTGTGAGGTGAGGGGAAGGAGAGAGAGAGAGAGCATTACCTCAGGCAAATGTCTCACCTGAGAACAGCAAATTTGAGATTCTCAGCTGTGGCTTGTCATTAGCAACACCAGAAGTGCACACAAAGGAAAAAACAAAGAAAACTGGCCATTGACCTTGCCATATCCCAGACTCAGAGGACACTTGTCTGGGCCCAGAATCTCCTTCCTTCCCTTTCTTCCTGCTCTTCCTTATTATTTCTTGACCAACCACCACACAGAGGTCACTTAGCTGACTCACAGGAGAATCAGCCAGAGTCCCACAAATAGGATGCTTACAATCAGAGGTAAGAAACTTAAGAAGGGAAAAAAATTGAGGACTGAGAAATCATGCCCCACTGAGGAATCCAGGAAGGCTCCCTGGAGGAACTAGCATTTTGTTCTGAGTCCTGAAGTACACATGGGATTTAGCATGTAAAAATAGGGGAGAAAAAGGGCACACCTGGACAGAGGAAAGAGGGTGAGGCAAAGTACAGAAGGGGAGAAGCCCAGAGCACACGTAGAAAGTGATGGTCAGGATGATTTCAGACCATTCTGAGGTTGGTTTCAGGATTCAAACCAGGGACTCAAGGGAATGCGAAGTTTGCATCATCCTGGGATGCTCAGAGAAACATTCTGACCCACTTGTTTACCTGTTTCTCTTTCCCCTCTCTTGAACACATCTTTTTCTGTTGGAGGCTCATTTATAACTTCGGCAACCTCCTTCAGAGGGAGCAGGTGTTTCTCTGGGATAAAACACCTTGGGAAGCAGAATGTACAAGAGGGGGAAAAAAGCATGTCACAGCACAGCCAGGCAGAGAGAAGCCTGGGTCAAGACAAGGGCAGAGGGAGGAGGACGCCAATTGGTGTGAGGTGACAAGGCAGCAAAAGAGAGTAATTCCCTTCTCATCCCTGGCTTCTGAAAATACGGATTGACATTACCCTCCTTCAGCCCCACTATGCAAGATTCTATCATTAGAATGCCTTTCTTTGAGTCTTGACACCTCCTCCTTCGAGATGTCCCTTTTAAAATGCTCACATTCTTAGAAAGGACTGTGTACCTTAGCTTCCTCAGAATGCACAGCCTGGGGTAATTGCATAAGTATATCGGCTTTGTTAGGGGGTGCATCCCAAAGAGCAAAGTAAGGAAAAGGGGTGTGAGGATGAGGGAGAGCCAATAGAAAGGCATGTTCCAAGTGGCCCCAACTTGTTGCAAATTACAATTGCTCATTTTGTGAGACTGTTATGCCCAGAATTCGTGATCCCCAAAGACCACTAGGGAGCCGAGTCCGATGCAAAAGCAAAGAGCCTTTATTCGAGCTAGCTCGAGCTCAATCCCCTACCTGCACCGACGCAGCGGTGAGATACCAGGGAAAGAGAGCGAGTTTCAAAAGGACAAAGGTTTTATTGGGGCCTGGGGGCAGTTGGTGAGGTAATGGCTATGGCCTCAGCCGATTGGCTGGGGAAGGGTCCTGGGGAAGGGTCGAGTCCTGTTAGGCAGGTGAGGGGGGCGTTACTCAAGGGGAGGAGGTGTGGTCAAGGTGAAGGACACAGAACAAGATGGAGTCGGCTGGCGTAGGCCCGCCCTTTCAAGACCATCTTCTGAGAGGTCACATGACAACCACATACAACATTCCTCCTCAGTCTGGAGGAGAAACTTTCTCCTAACGGAGACATTTGGCCCACGGGGCATGTATTCCTCCACTCCTCTCCTCCCTATTGTACATGTGTGAACATCAGGCATCGTATGTGTCAGGATCAACAGGGAAGCCCTGTGAGTAGTGGCAAATGGAATGGCCTTGAGCAGAGGCACTGCGGGGTCAGGCCCAGGTGAACGTTGTTGGGGCCCACACAGAACTGGTCACTGCAGTGAAGACTGGGGCTGAAACACATGGCCTTCGGAGAGGCTGAAGCATTTCTGGGGATGCCTAAGAAGTATCTGGTTCAGGGACAGTCCTGCACCTTATTATTGAGCAGCTCCCACCTAGGTTTCCAGTTACCTTTTTAGCAGATGCCTGCTGGCAGGGGCAGACTGCTGAGAGCAGGAGCCAGACACAGACTGGACCTGGCTGCTGGGGGGAGGTGCTGGGGGCAGGATGGGCAGCAGGCAAGCTCTGACCCAGGTTGGGGTGTGGCTGGGATGCGAATTACCCTGAGAACCCAGTTTGGGCTGCTGGCCTATGACTGGGAGGCCCCCAGAGGGCCTCTGCAAACAAATACAACTTCTGAAACAAAGACGAAGCATTAAAGAGACTCCTGAGGCCCCGACATTATTAATGGCCTATTCTAGGGAGGGAAATCAATAGCTGTTTAGAAAGGCTTTGGGGGAAGAAACTAGTTCTGATGAAGAAAAAGGCAAAGCGAATACCTGCTTTCCATGAGGATGACAGGGTGCGTCAGGATTTCCCCCAGATTGACAACGTTTCTATAAACTTTTGACTGACACCTGCCAGGAAGGAGGGTCTGTGTGTGTGAGTAGCAATTAATGACTAGATTGATTTCTTAATCTGATTTTCCTTTACCTATTCAGAGATTCCAATTCCAAAAGAGAAAATACATTAGGACCTTCTTTCCCAAAGCACGCAGGAAATGAAAAAGGCTTTTAAAGCTCTGGAGGACACATTTGAAATGCTGTGTGCTTTCCGTTTGGCAGTGAAAGTGAAAACAAGCCCAGATTCCATTTGAACGGTATGGTGTTTATCTAATACTTTTCCCTAGGAGCTCCAAGGGAAATAGGTGGTCAGCATTATTAGCGCAGTTTGGCAGCTAGAGAAGCAAAGCATGTGATGAGGGAACGGTTTGTGCAAGAGAAAAGTGACGGCATTAGGCATGCCTGTTCTCCACTTTCTGTCTTCTCCATTAGTTGCTGTTTCAGACTAGAAGTTATTGTAAAGACCCTTGATTAAGCACCTCATAAAGTGTGGGAAAGATCACGGGGCAGGGGGTGCGATGCATTTCTTCGTGGTCTGAAACTTTGTTCGCCTCCTGTGTGCCTTTGCTGCTCTCTGGCAGACAGGCCAGTTCTCCACTAACCCGGTGAGGGCTCTCCTGGGCCTCCCCATGCCTTCATCCAGAATCAGGATGCTGGCATTCACCCCGGTGACCTAGTGTGGCTTGTATCATGACCTCATGATACTTGAGTTCAATTCCCCTGGTAAGGGCCTGCAATATGCTGTCCTGAGCAGGGCACCGAGTGGCCACATGAGGGCTGCACTTGGCAGAGGCAGAAAAGAGAACCATTTGGTGCTGACTCCAGTGACCATGGCCTCTGAGGTATGGTAGGGCTGCGAGGGAAGCAGGCATTCACTACCAGAGGCCTGGGCACAGGGAAAGGCAATACGGTGGACTGTTGTCCCAGCTTTGGTTCAAACCGCAGCCCTGTCGTAGTTGTTGTCGTGTTGGTCTTGGGGAGTGAGTCATTTAACCTCCCTTGGGCTTCCTTATCTGTAAAATAAAGCTAGTGATCTCTACCTCAGAGCGAGAGGCTTACATTGTATAGTAATATTCCCACATATTCCCACCACGGGGGAGACATTCAATAATTCTGGTCATTGTTATGCCTGGTTTAGTTCTGAGCATTTCCAGGTGATCCTGTTTCCTTAGACTGGAAGCTGTGCTTCCCTGGTTCCCTTTGTCACTCCTGTTTAGGCTTGTATCTCTTAGGGAGGTCCGCAGGTGGAAAATTACAGGCATTCTGGAGCACGCCTCACATCACACGCACTGTTCCCACAGGAAAATCAGGAAGCTTCCAGACTGGAGGGCCCAGGCCCCCCATCTGCAGGGTGGGGTGGGGTGGTGTTTGAACACACTTGTTTTTCTCTGCAGGTTTCTTTGGAAATCTGAAAGGGCAGAGCCTGTTGCTAATGAGACAGTGTTTTCCATCTCTGTCTACTCCATCAGATGTGGTCTGTTAGGTTGGGGTGGGGGAAGGGGATCAGATCTCCAGGGACTCAGGATCTGCTCCCAGATTTCCTAAGTGGCCAGGAGCAATTCCTTAAGGGTAAAACAACAACAACAACAACAAAATGGTCAGGGGGAAAAAACCCAACATGGTTCACTGACACCCTCCCTCCTTCTGCCATTCCTCCCCTCTGCTCCAGCAGCTGCTGTTCAGATGCCAGTACGACTGACCTTGACGCTGACAGACAAGCCCCACCTCCTCTCCCACAACCCCTTTCCATGGGACTGCCTTCATTACGCTATCTGTGCCCTTGCACGGGCCACACACAGCCCTGTGAGTGGGCAAAACACATATCACAGACGTGTGCAATTTGTGCAGGAGGAGGTTGTGAGTATCTTGGTCTTGCGCTGGTGTTGTGGAGGTTATCTATGGGCTTTTTTATTTTGGCAGAGGTTACATGAGGCTGAACCATGTCCTGTCCCCCTGCCCCCCTCACATTCATATGTTGAAGTCCTAACTCCAGTACCTCAGAATGTGACTGTATTTGGAAGTAAGACCTTTAAAGAGGTCATTAAGGGAAAATGAGGTCATATGAATGTGCCCTAATCCCATATGACTGGTGTCCGCATAAGAAGAGGAAATTTAGACACAACGGGTACAGAAGAAAGACACAGGGAGAGGGTGGCTATCCACAAGCCAAGGAAATAGGATTCAGTAGTAACCAGCCGTGGCGACACCTCAATTGTAGACTTGTAGCCTCCAGGACTGTGAGAAGATTAATTTCTGTTTTTTAAGCCACCCAGTCCATGGTTCTTGGTTAGGGTAGCCCTAGCAAGCTGCTACACTTGCCATTCATGCGCACAGTTATTTTTGTGGTCTGTTGTTTTCAATTTTTTTTTCAATGTTCATTTAATTTTCAGAGACAGAGAATGAGTGGGGGAGGGGCAGAGAGAGAGGGAGACACAGAATCCAAAGCAGGCTCCAGGCTCGGGGCTGTCAGCACAGAGCCAGACGCGGGACTCGAACCCACGAACCATGAGATCGTGACCTGAGCCGAAATCAGTCGCTGAACTAACTGAGCCACCCAGGCGTCCCTGGTCCGTTGTTTTTAATAGGCAATCTCTCTTTTCCTTGAGTTTGAGGGATATGTTTAAAGGGAGCTTGTTTTATTGATGAGTAAGGTGTATTAGAAACCACCTCATGAAGCTCTTGGCAGATTCAGAGAAGGACAGAATGCAAGCCTGTGCTTGCCAGTGTTGGTCCAGTCGTGCTGCAGACCCTAGGCTATAGAGATAATCAGAGAAGATGGATCTCTTTGTAATGGCACGAAAGGTTGTGAGTTTATGAGATTTGTCCTGCCAGGAAGAATGAACAATTATGAGAGCAAGTTCTTCATCTTAAAAATTGATTTATAAGCATCATTAGAGAACTCGATATTTGTTTCACTTAAAACGCTTTTTTTAAAATTTATTTAACAAGAAATATGTTTCTGCCAGTTGTAATTCTAGTTAACCTAACACAGTGTGTTCTGGGATTCAGTTTTTCCTTCAATTGTTGATAATTTGATAAACCTTTATTACATCTGTAGTTTTTTCTGGGGCCAGAAGATTCCAGAATTTTTTATAATAATAACTTTCTTTTGAACAGCACTTTCAAAGAAGTCTGATAATACTGTGAGGCAGTACATGTATCATTGCTAATAACTAGGATTTGTGTAGTATTTTATCTTTTACAAAGCACATTCATATACACCGTCTTGTTTAATTGCCATGGATAAACCAAGTGCTCTGCCGACAGTGCTCATTGACTGTTCAGGGTGTGAAGCCGAAGGGAATTTACATGCCCTAAATGTCAGGTTTAGAGGCATTCCTTGGCCAAACAGGAGTCCATTGTTTCTCAGAGTGAATGGGAATGTAGACTCCTCACCCATGAGAATTGGATGGGACGGTGCCTAATTCAAACCACCCTGCACCTAAACCGGTTTCCTGCTACTCCCCAGCTGCAATAATTTCTTAGGTCTGATTTTTCCTTGGGTAGGTTTCAGAGGTTCTAACCACCCATCCTACATCCTTCAGCCTCCCTCTCCCCCAGGCCTGGTCTGCAAACCTGGAGTGGCCTTCAAAATGCCAACCCATTAACTGTCAAATTCCAACCTGGGGTCATTGAGGAGCGAGGGACAGGAAAAACTTGGCTGGGCCAGGCCTGTTAGTGAAGTTTACCATTCTGTTGATATCTCAGAAGTGGGATAAGTATCGATAATAACTATCGATAGGATGTGCTTTAGAAAATTTTCGGTCCCCAATTTTTCAGGATGGTGGAATATAACAGTTACTCATGTCAGCTGCTAAATATTCTTTAACCATTTAAATCTTTCCCGTCACTATTTTTTCTATAGTCTCTAGGTTCTCTAAAGGTGTTAGTTGGATAGTGATAATGGAACATGCTCTAAAATCCAGAAAGCTGCCACTCCCAGGACCTGGCCCCCAACCCAGGTCTGACATCCCAAGTCCCTCCCTCTCCTCATCCGCGCTCCAGACTCTCAACAGCTTCTTTGTTTGGCGGAAGGCTTTCTTAAAACTGCAGGTTGAGCTGCTAGTTCCTGACACAGACAAACAGCAGGCTGTGCACAATTCTTCCCGGGCAATTCACTCACAGTGAAGAGTGATCTTTTTTGAGGCTCGAGAATATCAATATGCGGCTGCTTTGCTAAAATGCTTTCTGTCTCTCACAGTCAGAGAAATCTGCTTGCCTTGAGCTAGCCTCCAGTTTCTTGTTAAGAGCTAATTTTAGAGCTAATTTAGGTTCCATTAGTATATGGTTCTGTTGCAAATCTGACATTAACATCGGCGGCTCGATGAGTAACAAAGGGAGGGAAAGCCTTTTACCCTAACTGCAGCAAGGCAGGCACATATGGTGCCATTTTTCAAGGAACAGATTTTTGTCTTTCATGCCATTTCAGAGCTGTTTCCCTCTGAAATTACCAGCTCTAATTTAATGCAGAACATGTCTGGATGTCACTGCGGAGATCTAGTTAAACAGAGAGGGCTGGCAGGTCCCACAAATTTGCAAAAGCGGTGTTCATTTGTGCAGTATAATGCTTCGCAAGCCCATGCTCACGGACTGGGGATTGGTCACCAGCAAGCGTGGGGCTCCGCTCGTAGCAGGAGAGCCGGTTAGGGATTCTGTTTCTAAGACTGGGGCTCTGTTTTCACAGACCTTAGTGAGGGGAGGTTAGGGCATTTCCCATTTCACCCTCAGGGCCAGCTGATGCTCTTCTGTGCCCACGTCCTTGGGCCCACATGGCTGTAACTTAGATCCTTGAGTCCATCTGTGGTCGTGGTGGGGGAGACATGAGACATGCTTGCTAATTTGAACTCTGCTGGTAGCCAGCTGGATGTGTTTCCTGAGCCTCACTTGTAAAAGGTGGGAATCTGAGATTCTCTGATAGCTAAGCTCAATGCCCTGTAATAGTAATTTGCATTTATCTTACTTAATGCATTTTTCTGAGAACTTTCATGTTTGTTATGTCCTGTGATCATCACAACATCCTGTGAGGCAGGCATTCCTATCTTACAATTGGGGAATTCTGACTCAGAGAGGCAAGGAAACTTGCCCAAGATCACACAGCTGCTAAGAGGGAGAGTTGAAACTTGAACCCAGTTGGCTTCACTCCCAGTTCAAAGCTCTCCGAAGTCAACAGACTAAAAATCAGAAAGTAAGTTTGAACACCATATCTTATCATCAGGGGCCACCTTAACAGATACCAGTGCCCAACACACCTGCAGTATTCAGACTTAAGATGACACAATGACTTGGGAAATTATATTCTTGTGTTGGGACATGCAGACTCATGAATGAGCACCCCCGAAGGGGCTGAAGTATCAGAGGAAAAGCATTGGAGCTGGTTCTAGTCTTAGCTCTGTCTCAAGTTGCTGTGTGACCTTAAAGAAGTCACTTGGCCTCTCTGAGCCTTAGTTCCTAAATGAGACAGGTGGATAAGCTGCTTCTACTCCTTTGGATAGGTCTGTGGTTCTGTGACAACAGGTTCAATGCCAAAACCGAAGAACACAGCAGCAGGTATAAGACTTTTGGTCAGGGCACCGCCTCTATGTCCAAGACATTCAGATTGAAAAAAACTGCTCTAGGCAGTTAAGAAGTGAAGCTGATATAAAGAGTGACCAGAGCAGATTGCTTCCGTGAGTGACGAAGCAAATGCTAAAAACAGTGGTTGCACTCAAATCCTCCACGAGCCAGACAAGTTAACAGGGAGAGGCAGGCACAGTATAGGGCAATAGGGAGTGATGGGGACTATACTCAATTGGCAAGCACTGCCTGACTATACAGGACAGTGACCACGCTGTTCCAGGCAAATGTTGCCAGGCAGGAACGTAGATGTAGTGCAAACAGTATTCCAACCTTTCAAGAGAACTGGAGATCTGAATATTCATGTGAGATACCCTAATTTTTAAACATTGGAAACAAATCCAAAGACTTAAAAACCTTTTCATGCCAAACAAAATGTGTCTGCTAGCCATATGCTGCCCAAGAGCTCCAGCTTGCTAATTCTGTGCTAACATCTTCTGAGTTAGTTTGTGTCTATCTTTGCCTTAAACAATTCCAGAGGCCCTGTTTCCTGGCCTTCCTTGGGAGCATGCTGCAGAAGTGACCTGCTGGTGCCATTTCAAGTCAACAATACATTGCATCACACAGATCTCATTTTCCTGGCCACAGCCTTTGAGGCCGGACCCCTGACCGGGGCCAGCATGCACGACTGGTTCCCACTTTGCTGGCCTGAAAATCACCTTCTCCAGAGAGATAAACAACAGTGAAAAGAGGAAAAGAGTGATTTGGCCTTGCTAGTAGAATAAAACGGATGAAGTTAGTTTTTTCTTGCCGTCCTTTCTCCTCTATTGGATCACATAACCACTTTTATTGTTAATTTAGGTACAAATTAATTGCTGTACAAATGAACGAAACACAGATGAATGACCTCACCATTACTTGAAGCTTAACTGGCAATTACTCGGCTTTGTAATCTAATATAGCACGTATTAGTGCGGCTGTGGGGTGTCCTCTGGCCCAATGCACTGCTAATGGGAAGAGTGGATGTCCCTGGAGATTCCCTGAGACCCTAAGCAAACCTGCCAGGGAGGTGTTGCGGACCCCAGAGCCTCCATGATTGCCTGTCTCCTCTCTCCAAGTGCAGTTGAATAAAGATTAGTAGAGGACTCGACAGTATTTTCATGTACTGTTTTTCCCCCCGAAGGATTTCTTATTATACTTTGTTATCTGTACTTATTTTTCCTTTTCTTAGCTGCATGTAAAATGTCAGTTGTAGAGGGTCCTTTAGAGAGGCTCTTGTCCGGGCCACACCCACAGACCCCCAGCCTGGGTGTGAGAGCCCTCCTACGTGCTCGTGCTCGCACAATCCCGATCCTGGCCCCATGAGGTTCTGATCACACTGGGCTGGAACTCTCCAGTTATTTGGCCAAGCCTCCCCTGAAAGGACAGTAAGCATCTTAGAAGTAGGAACAGCATCTACCCCCTCTTAAAACCCGGGGCTCAGGGCACCTGGTACTGGTATCCCATAGTGATGTTCAGAAATGAAACAAAGTAACTGCTGGGCCCCCACTTTATCTGTCTGGGCACCTCCTCGGTGTATCCTCTTTACGGGTAAACCATACAAGTAATTTCCTCCATTGTATCAGAGGCTTTTGTGATTTCCTGCCTAATTTTGTCATCTTCCATGTAATAGTGGAAGTGAAAATATCCTTCTAGAAATACTGCCTTGGTTTCCATTTGCCAAATCAATCTCATCCCCCCCTAATAAGTAAAATGTATCTACTCTTTGATCAAATGAAAAGATATTGTGTGAATAATGGGATTGTACTGTACACATTTTTTTTCAACACAGGAAGAAAGTCCCTTAGTGGACAGCAGTCAATACCAGACTCTAAATTAAATCTAATAAATATTTTTTCCTTGCCCTTGAGATTGTTGCATTGGAAGCCGTTTTCAAGTTTTTATGTTGAAGATGTTAGATTCTCATTGTAAAGAATTTAAGGTAAAGTGTTCCATTACTAGTTTTCTCTAAACACTACAGCCATTTGAGAGCTTGTTTAGAATTCAGAGAATTTCTGAGTCATTTGCAGGAAATTTTCTTAGTCTGCATACTTTACATTCCAATAAAAGAGCCCTTACTTTTAATCAAGAGTGGTTTAAAGCATCAATTGTAAGCCAATCATAATGACTTTCTTGTAGTTGTTCTTGGTTTCCTTACGGAGGTTAGCTGCATGACTTTTTTGGTTTTGAAATCTTGTACTCTACATAGAGCCTTGTGCAGTGCCTTACATTTGATCAGTGTTTGTTGGATGACTGAGTGGCTGAATAAATAGATGAATGTCTTTCATTTATTCTGGAGAGTTCTTCCTTTGATGATGCTGACAGAATTCGTAGATTTAGGCTAATAGAATATCAAAGATGAAATAATGCAGAAATATCTGATTTGGTTTAGCTTTATTTATTTTGTTATTTTTTTTTAATTTTCAGATTTAGAAAGTGAGGTTCAGAGAATTCCAAGATCACCTGGAGCCTAAAGGGGGAATTTCAGAAAATTGTACCAAATATGAATCTTAAGGTAAATGTGAGTTTCCATGGCAGCTTAACATGGGCTTTTCTATTACTTTCTGTGGGTTTTGTGTGTGTGTGTTTTGTTTCTGTTTGTTTTTGTTTTTTACATTTGTGCAGTTCTCATAAACTAACTGGGATCACATGTATATGAAATGATTAGTTCATCAAAGCTCTTAAATACTTCTTGGGTGCCTGGGTGGCTCAGTAGGCTAAGTGTCTGACTTCGGCTCAGGTCATGATCTCAGAGTTTGTGGGTTTGGGCCTTGTGTCAGGCTCTGTGCTGACAGCTCAGAGCCTGGAGCCTGCTTCGGATTCTGTGTCTCCCTCTCTCTCTGCCCCTCCTCTGCTCACACTCTGTCTCTGTCTCTCTCTCAAAAATAAATAAACATTAAAAAAAGTAAAAAAAAATTTTTTTTTGATGTTTATGTCTGAGACAGAGAGAGACAGAGCATGAGTAGGGAAGGGGCAGGGAGAGAGGGAGACACAGAATCCGAAGCAGGCTCCAGGCTCCGAGCTGTCAGCACAGAGCCCGACGCGGGGCTCGAACTCATGGACCGCGAGATCATGACCTGAGCTGAAGTTGGTCACTCAACCAAGTGAGCCACCCAGGCGCCCCAACATAAAAAAAAATGTTTTTAAATACTTCTTGTATTTCTTCATCCACCAATTATTGTGGATCGGAGTTTTGTATTTGGTGGGTCAGATCCCTCTAGAGGTTCTGTTATTAATGCAGGAGGAGTAGAGAAAGCTCTGGATCCTGAGTTAGAAAATGGGGACCAGAACCCAGCTCTGCAAGCTGTATATACAAGCCCTGCCCTCATTCATAAAGTAGAAGTGATAGCCCCTGTTCTACCTTTCTCACTGGTTATTGGAAGAGCCAATAAGATAATGGATGTGAAAATGTTTTAGAAATTGCAAAGCATGCAAATGCAAGAGGTTAGGACTGATTCCCACAGTGTGTCCCTAGGAAGAGACTAAGCAGATTCCATAAGGGGTATAAGGCAACCTTGGGATGCTGTGCCTCCCTGCTCGAGAACTAAAAATTTTGGGAAATTAACTTTCTGAGAGTCAAACCAGTGGTTCACAACTTTGTCTAGTATAGGCCATCCTTTTTATCACCAATATATTTCCCATCCCCAGTCCTACACGATTATATTTTTATTATTTGTTGGTTGAAAAATACATATTGGCAAAAAACTATTATGAATTGTGACCACTTTTTATTTGTTCAAATCATTTATATATTTTTTTTAATTAAAAAAAAATTTTTTTTAACATTTATTTATTTTTGAGACAGAGAGAGAGCATGAATGAGGAGGGTCAGAGAAAGAGGGAGACACAGAATCTGAAACAGGTTCCAGGCTCCGAGCTGTCAGCACAGAGCCCAACGCGGGGCTCGAACCCACGGACCGCGAGATCATGACCCGAGCCGAAGTCAGACGCTTAACCGACTGAGCCACCCAGGCGCCCCAAATCATTTATATTTTATTTGTTGCTACATCATAGTAATAGTTTTGCCAAATACTTGTACGAGGGTAGAGCAAACTACGTTAGTTACTGAACCTCTAGGCACTCAGGGATTAGCTGGCTCCTCAAAATAATTACCTCTGCTCTCAGATCAGGGAATTCCCACATTAAACTGCACAATGTAAACATAATGAGTGGATCAGAGCCAAGTAATGCATCATCTTAAGTAGACTCTGGCCTCAGGTTGAAGTCAGACTTTACTGATGACGTTAACACATCCAGAGAAACAAGGCGTTGGTCACAAGAAGACATGGTTGCCAGTGGAAGCAGTAGCCACACCCGCTGGAAGGGTGCTACCGGAGCTCTTTAAAGCACCCTTCCAGTCCTGCCCAGGGAAAATATGTACTGACCTAGAGCCTCAGCCTCAAGTCCCGGTGGAACGACTTCTGTTTCACTCCAAGCCCAGCTGAGTATCCTTAGTGCCAGCAGAGAGCAGCCAGACGTACCAGTTGTTAGATTTTATTGCAGATGAATGTCCTAGCTTTAGATCATATAACCATCTTAAGAGCTTGGGTGAGGTGAGACCAGCCCCAAGCAATGGCTGATAGCCTCTGAGCCTGGCCCGGAAGCCTGTGAGTAGTCTTGGGAAAGTGACCCTGCTCGCTCTCACATCTTTCTGTATCGTCACGAGCCATGATTCCTCAACCTCAGCACGACTGACGTTTGGGGTCCAATAATTCTTTGTTGTGGAGGGCTGTTCTGTGCATTGTAGGATGTTGACCAACATTCCTGGTAACCACCTACTAGATGCCAGTGGCATCCCACCCCCTCTCCCATCCCTCAGCTGGGACAACCAAAGTTGTCTCCAGACATTGCCAAATACTCCTAGGGGGCGCTCCCCTAACCCCCAAACTGAGGACCCCTAGTGCAAACCATTCAAATGAAAGGTCTACAAGATGCAACCACATGAGGTTCTTCTTCAAAGAGGAACTCATTCCTGAATGTGCAATACGTTCAATTTATATGCAGTGTTGCCTTTATCCAAAGGATGTTAGAATTCTTGAAAAATCAATTTCAAGGAGCTTGTGGTTAATTTAGAAATATAGTCATGCTCTACTTCCCTATAATGTAAAAGGAAATAGGGATTCTGGCAGTTGAGTGAACTGAAACTTTCTTTTGATGACTTGGCGATTCAAGGGTCATCCTTCTGAACATCAGTTGTTCCTAGTGTAAAAGTGTAAATAGGGATGGATTGTGCTGTCAGGGGAGTCCCTGGAAGCTGGTCTGTTGTTTTAAAAAATAAATCCTTGGGGCGCCCGGGTGGCTCAGTTAGTTAAGCATCCAACTTTGGCTCAGGTCATGATCTCACCGTCTGTGAGTTTGGGCCCTACGTTGGGCTCTGTGCTGACAGCTCAGAGCCTGGAGCCTGCTTTGGATTGTGTGTCTCCCCCTCTCTCTCTGTTCTGCCCCCACTCATACTCTGTCTCTCTCTGTCTTTCAAAAATAAATAAACATGAAAGAAAGAAAGAAAGAAAGAAAGAAAGAAAGAAAGAAAGAAAGAAAGAAAGAAAGAAATCCTTGACTTATTTTCAATTCTTTATTATATACCTCTTCCTGCTAAAAATAGTCCAAAAAGTTATTCCAGTTACTGGAAAAATTCAGTTAGTTCTGTGCTGGTAAATTGAGGATTTTTGCTCAAATGGCTCCAACTTTTTCTAAACAGTTCTTCCATCAAAAATTCCTTCATTTGAGGAGAGCATTCCCGCCATAGTCAAACCCCTTAGCAGTATACAGTGCATCACTGCTCCTACTTACAAATTTCCACCTGGTTCTGTTCAGGGGCAAAGTTTTCCATGTTGGCCTCCTCCCTACTCCTGGCCCCTAAGGTCACCATTTGCTGTTCCAGGCCAGCCCAGTTCCTGGGCTGTTCCAACCCCAGCACTGATGGTTGGGGAGGGCGATCCACGCTGAGCCCCACATTGCGTGCCCTCCCATCTGCTCCCTTCTTCCTCCACCCTCTTCCCCACTTCAAGGACTCAGGTGTCCTCACCCCTCTTGTCTGGGCCCAGCTGTCTCTTCCTGCTTCCCCAACCCAGATTTGTCTGGTGTTTGGGAGAGGAAAATCTGGTTCTGCAAGCACACTCTCTGCCTTTGTGTCTGAGCCCTGGCTCTGCGGTTTCTGCGAGTGTGTATTTCTGGTCCGTGTGGACTGGGGATGCCCTTGGGTACCAGTGAGAGAGAAGAGTGAAAGGGAAACACACAAGTTAACTCGGGGAGACAAGACTATGAATTAAAACCTTTTTATCTTGTCTCGTGTCTTACAAACTGTGTGAGACAAAAATGAAGACAGAAAGGGGTAATGATCAAGGCAGCCCTGCACAGAAAGCCTCTTCCCTTGAGAGCTGTGTGCTGAGGCCGTGGTGTTTCAGGGTGGCTGGGGCCTTGAACTCCATCCTTTAGTCCTTTAGGACTAGGGAAAAGACGAAAAAAATCCCTGCTCGGCCCTTTAGCGATACTATTAAAACAGAGCTTCTTTTGTGGCCCTGGGATATAAAGGTAGAGTTCGAGACCCTGCAAATCACCCCAATGAGAGGCTTGCTGGGAGGAGGAGTGGTTGCCAGAGCCTACGCATAGGCAGGCTAGCCCATACTCCAGGAGACCCCTCTGATGAGAAAAGAGGAACATATCCAAGGGCAGCTGCTCTCTACCTTGCCAAGGCCCCCAATGACAAGCAGGAGAGGAGGAGAACCTGGCCTTGCCGGTTATTATAAATGCTTGCCTTAGAAGTGTCATTCTCTCTTTCCCCAGCAGGGTGGGCTGGGTGCTGGCACAGGCACCCAGCAGCTGTGGCTTGCCCTTATGGTGCCCTTATGGTGCCTTTCTGCAGAAGAGCCCCACCCAGGGCACCTGAACTGTGAGCAAAGCACCCCTGGTATTTCAGCCTCCACCCGGCTGAGCAGCCTTTCCTGCTGCAGCCCTGCTCTCAAGGTCACTGCTCTCCCCCAGGGAGAAGTCAGGGCACCAAATATACTAAGCCTACGGGGTGCCAGATACTTCATATATATGCAGAAATATGAATATATACGGATATAGATATATACATATATATGTAATCTCAGGTAATCACTCAACAATTATGTGAAGGAGGCATTTTTGTCCCCATTTTACAAATAAGGTAACTGAGACTTGGGGAGGTTAAGCAACTTGCCCAAAGTCATCCAGGTGGGAAGACTTTGTGAGTCTTCACGGAAAAGGACTGATCTGGAGGCTCTGGGTGGCCGAGTGGTTCACAGTGCTGAGGACATGAGAGATTTCACGTGCCTCCTGAGGCAGAAATACAGGCAAGGGCTTTGCCTGGGAAGGTTAATTACGGCAGTTCTCAAAGTGAGACAGGAGCAGTCACATAGCATCTCCTGAGAAAAATCAGCACTCTCTTCAGAAATACAAATTTTTCTGAGATTAAAGAAATCCCCAATTTGCTTCTCATCTGTAATTTTATTATGATATTCGCAGCAATAAAGTGACTTGAGGCCCAGTCAGAGGCATCAAGAGTTGGGGGCCGGAGAATTCTGGGTCTTCATCTGAACCCAGTCACCTGGGCCGCCTGAGTGATTCAGTTGTTTGGGCATCTGATTCAACTCAGGTCATCATCTCGAAGTTCACGAGTTCGAGCCCCCACTTGGGCTCTGTGCTGACAGCTGAGAGCCTGGAGCCTGCTTCGGATTCTGTCCCCTCTCTCTGCCCCTCCCCAACTCACTCACTGTCTGTCTCTCTGTCTCAGAAATAAACATTTGAATCCAGTGTGTGGTTGAAAGGAACCCTGGAGGAGAGGTGGTGGCAGCTGGAAAGAAAAGACCATGCCCCCTGGGTCTGTAGGAAGAACGCTGCAGGGACCCCCAGAGAGAGCTAAAGGTAGTCCATGTGGGGGGGGGGTGGGGAAGGGGGGGGAAGGGAGGTGTTCTCTGCAGGAGGCCTCAGGCCTGCAGGGCTGAGTGTGAAGAGCTGTGCTGAGCCCTGCATCCGGTCGGAAGTACGAGTCTGGAGCTCCTGGCTCGGGATGCTGCAGCTGTTCTGGGGATCTGCACAATTAGAATTCTCCTAGCGCTCAGTGCCCACAGGAATCCAGTCACGTGGTAGACGTGGTGCCTGGAGCTGGGGTCAATGAGAGCTCAGTCTGAGAGAAAAAGCGTTCCTTCCCTCTGACACATATCCTGCTTTGGTTGTGCACTGCTGGGCTTTTGCTCACATTAAACCTAACCACTTGCAGGGAGAGGAGCTTGCGCGTGACCTCTGCTGGGTGTCTGGGTCTAGCCTGGGAGCTCTCAGGGGCATGGGTGGTGAGTGTGGGACAAAGGAAATCACTTTTCCTTCTGAGCAGGATTTTGTGAGCCTATTGTTTCTATCAGAGGCTCTGTGTCGGTACTTCCTTCTCTTTTAATTCATTTTCCTCTCTACCACAAGGCTGGCTGCTCTCTAAGCATGATGGGATCTGGTTCTCGGATAACTTTCGGGCTACAGCTTTACAGAGACCACTTCTCTCTTATCCTGCCCAACCCTCCTACACCCCCCACCCCCACCCTGCCAAGAACATGTAGCTAATTAAGAGGGCAAAAGTTTCCATTAGCGTCTCCTGAATCAAAACCAAGGCTTTGTTATTTCTGGGTTTGGGGGACTGAAGAAAGACCAGATCCCCTTCTCTTCTATTTCCTCCAAGTGTCTGGGTGGGAATGCATTTCCTAGTCATTTATGCTCCCCTGTATGATCTGAATCTCCCAGATCATTTCCCTTCAACCCAATCTCCCTCTGTTAAATGAGATATTGAACCTAAGGTCTCGCCCACCTTGAGCCTTCCCTGATCCAGCTTGTTGTTTTTACTGGTGAAACCTCCCTCCAGACACAGGACGAACAGCTCTTTGCTGAGGGAATTCGATGCTTGCCTGTTGTTTTCCACTTTGTTCTGTGCTGCTGCTTTTTGTCCTTCCTAACTAACACCTTCATTGCTGTCAAAAACCTCCTGTCAGAAATCACTACTCTCCCATGTAATGGGCACTAAGGTTCTGTCAGAAATCCATGCTCTGCTATTAGCAATCACTGTTTTTTCTGTCAGAAATGTCCACTCTCCTTTAAAAAATCACTGTCTGAAGAAAAATCACCACTCTCTTCAGAAATCCTTGTTCTGTTGTCAAAAGTCCACTAACATCCTGTCAGAAATCAACATTTTCTGCCAGAAAATGCCTGTTTTCCTGTCATAAACCATTGCTCTCCTGTCAAAAATCCCTGGTCTCCTGTCAGAAATTTCTGCTCTCCTGATCCCTGTTTCTTGTCAGAAGTCATTACTTTCCCATAGGAAACCATTGCTCGTTGCCTGATGCTTCTCTGCACAGGATATTCAGAGTTGTTTGTCATGCTTTGACATTGGTAGGTTTCCAGTGACTTCCTTACTGCTGGCTGTTCTCACCTGTTTTGCTGTATCTCTTTAAGCTCAGTGCTGGGGCAGTGGACACAGCACTGGGGAGTCCATAGTCTCTTGTGTCCCTCCTGAGTGATTACAGACAAATCCTTTTTGCTTCCCGGACCTTTTTCTCCTCTCTTTGTTAGGGATGATAATATCACCGACTCTGCCTGCTTCACAATTTAGATCAGTGACGATTCTGACTTTCAGAAAGCTGCTACCTTGATCTCTCTTCCTATAATTTTCACTCACTGTTGTCTCACAGAGCTAGCCTTCCACCCTTACTCCTAAATCCTCGCTTACCCAGCGGAAATGCCCCAGTTCTGTAACATCCAGATTAACCTGTTCAGTTCTTTGTATGGCATGGTTTCCATAACTGTTACCAGCCTAGCCACATACAACAACCCCCCCCCCCCCCCCCCGCCACCCCCAACATGTTCTAGTTTGTCTGCATTTCCCTCAGGGTGTGATCTGAGCAGCTCAGAGAACAGGATTGTCATCGTCCTCTTTCTAAAGCAGAGTATTAATGTGGCCCAAGATTGCTTGAGCTTTTGTTACCATTTACCATGTAGAATCTTCCCAGCCAAAAGCTCCATTTATTTAAATACCTTTTTTTTTTTTTTTTTTTTTGCTAGTGGAGACTTGTAATTTTCTTTGAATAGATTTTGCATGTCCTCTTAGGTTAATTTCAAAATATTTCATGTTTTGGATTCTTTAGGGAATGAGATGACTTTTTTTTTATTGCATTTTCTTTTCCAGTCTTCATTACTGGAATCTAGAAATGATATTGATTGAACTTTAATCTTATAATCCGCAATGTTGCTGAACAGATTTGTCATTTCTATTAATGTTCCTAGAATGCTCTGTATCTTTCTTAGAGTCCTACTCATTCTGTCTTACAATGGGGAAAGCTTTGTTTATGGCGAGCTGTAGCAGTGCTTCAGGCTGTGGCATTTTTCTCCTAGGAAACACTCAACATGAGTGACAACACTCTCTGAAGCAGGAGTTTTGCTGACTACATCTGAAAGAGTATATCAAGAAAAGAAAATGAGGATGACGTTATTAGAGGGAGAGTCTTTCTTTTTTTTTAAGCTCTATGCCCAATGTGGGGCTTGAACTCACCAATCCAAGATGAGGAGTCACATGCTCTATCGAATGAGCCAGCCAGGCACCCCTAGAGGGATAATCTTTAATTAATTCCGATTTCTATTTTTAAAAGTAAATCATTCGATACCTCTGGTAACTCAACCATTAATAGCAACAAATTGCTTACCACATACTTCACAACTGAGCACTGATCACACCAAAGTGGAGAACACCTGGCCTGACAATTAAAGCAGGATTTTTACTAAATTGTACACTTCTAAAATGGTGAATTTTGAGGTATGTGAATTATACCCTCCCCCCGCCTCCAAAAAAGCCCCACAAAACCTCAGGAGAAATAAAAAAAACATAGGTTTTGGAGGCAATATATTGAGCTTGTAACCAGTTCTGCCTCTAACAGGCTCTGTGGCCCTGGACAATTACTTGATTTCTCTGAGTCTCAGTTTCATCCTATGTAGAATGGGATTATGAATTGCCTCTCCTTCATTCCACTGACAAAAGAAACTCTCCTCCCGCACCGTATGGAGATGTGGGGTGGCCAATCAAAATATCTCTTTTTCCTAGACATAATGATTGGTGCAGATGTGCTCATGTGATTGAAAGAGGATTAGTCAAGGTCTTGCAGATGGCTGATGTGGAAGTTGACTCAGGGGACTCTCTCTGAAATTATAAACTGTAAGGCTCATGGGAGCCAGGGCTAGTGGGGGGGGGGTCATCTTTTTCATCACAAAAGAAGAACATGCTAGAAAGTAAAGCTAACACAGAGAAGATGGAAGGAGGGAGAGATCCTGGTAACATTGTTTGAGCTACAGTCTAACCAGAGCTAGACAACTCCTGGTATTTTCATTTTGGTGTGCAAATTATTTCCTTTTTTTCTTAAGCTTGTTTGAGTTGGGTTTCTGTCATAAGCTACCCAAAGAGGCCTGACATAGAAATCTATTCTATAAAGCTGTTGTGAGAATTATTTGTGGCAACACACGTAAAGCAGCCAATGCTTGTATGTAACACGTATTCAAAAATCAAAACTTACTGTTGTCATCATCAACACCATGCAATAGACAGGGACAATTCTGTGTTTGCTTTATACCCTACAGTAGTTAAGACAGTGCTGAGTGTAAAGTGAAATCTCAGTAAACATCCTTATAGACAAATTGATATCTCTCTCTTAATACAGAATTTAAGCATGAATTAAATAGCATTTTTCTCTCCTTTCTACTTTCAAGAGATAGAGACAAAGCTACAAAATGGAAAGAATGTTGAACTCGGGTCAAAAGAACAAGGTTCTGTTTCTGACAATGCTCTTTGCATACTGTGTGCCCTCAGGGAGCCAATTCCCTTCTCTGGGCCTTCCTTTCTCCATTGGCGCTAGATGATCTTAGCCCCTTGTAAGCTCTAACCCTGAGATTCAGGGGAAAAGATAGCAGGGAATTCTTTCAATGCCCCATGGTTTTGGGGGGTTAAAAAATTCAATCTCATGCCCCTTTTGCATCCCTCCCCACAGTTTCCCACAAGGACACATGGTCAAGGATAGTCAGGGGATGACTACTTGTAAGATTCTGTATCCTCACAGGAAGATGCAAGAAAGTTCAGTACTCCACTTGCTAATGTGGAAGTGTTGCTGAATACATGTCAGAATGATTTTCAGCCACTAGGCCTGAAATATAATGTAATGTCCAGAAACATCAATGGAAAGAATATTTTTCAGTCATCAAGCATTCATTCAGGGCCTTTTAGACACACACTGTGCCAAGTACTAGGGAAACAAAGGGACTGAGTCCCTGTTCTTGAGTCTTACAAGGACTGTTCTTTGAATGCCTTGTTCATCAAGATTTCTCTGGAGTTCAAATGCAAACAGAGATTTTGCTAACCTTTTTGGGTGCCCACTGTGTGCCAGGCACTGGACAGAGTTAGTGTATTTTGTCTTCCCACTTGGTTATAATTTCCTGTGCTTGTACCTCTCAGAACCACTGATCTGGCTGAGGCATGGAGACATAATAAGTCTTTGTAAACAATTTCTCACTTCACATCGAGGGCCTGACCCTCACAGCCTCATCCTCTCTCATCCTTGCTGTCTGATCATAAATGAAGCTTCCCTCTGTGGTGGAACCTAGAGCCGCAGCACATACACAGGCATCTAAAGCCCCCACTTTGTAGAAGACATGAGGCACTGATTTTTACTCAGGTATTTGAGTAATCATTTTTATATTAAAATAAACATAGTGGGGCACCTGGGTGGCTCAGTTGGTTAAGCATCTGACTCTTGATTTCTGCTCAGGTCAGATCTCAGTTTGTGAGATCGAGCGCCACATCAGGCTCTGTGCTGACAGGGTGGAGTCTACTTGGGATTCTCTCTCTCCTTCTCTCTCTACCTCTCTCCCGCTCATGTGCATGCACTCTCTTTTTCTCTCTCTCTGTATCTCAAAATTAAAAAAAAAACACTTAAAAAAATAATGATAGATCACAGAATACACTTCAAGATTTGAACAATATTTTATTTTATTTTATTTTATTTTATTTTATTTTATTTTATTTTATTTATTTATTTATTTTAGAGAGAGAGAGCATGAGCAGGGAAGAGGGACAGAGGGAGAGAAAGAGAGAATCCTAAGTAGGCTCCACACTCAGCCCAGAGCCCAAGATGGGGCTTGATCCTACGACCCCGGGATCATGACCTGAGCTGAAATCAAGAGTCAGATGCCTAGCCAGGCATCTGAATCACCCAGGCATCCCTGAGATTTGAACAAATCTAAGATTCATTCATTTTTTTCCGACAAGTATTTTTTTAATGTTTATTATTTATTATTGAGAGAGAGAGAGAGAGAGAGAGAGAGAGATGGAGCACAAGCAGGGGACGGTTAGAGAGAGAAAGAGACACAGAATCTGAAGCAGGCTTCAGGCTCTGAGCTGTCAGCACAGAGCCTGATGTGTGGCTGGAACCCACAAACTGTGAGATCATGACCTGAGCCAAAGTGGGATGCTTAACTGAGCCACCCAGCTGCCCCTTTTCCAACAAATATTTATTGAATGATGACTGTGTGCCAGGCATTGTCCTAGGCCCTGGGGATTGAGCAGTAAATAATTCAGTAAAAAAAAAAATTTTTTTTTTTTTTGGTCATGGGGCTCTCATTCTAGTGAAGTAAACAGACAAAAAACATAGTATTTCAGATGCTGACATGTGCTATAGAGAAAAATAGGGCAAAGAAGGGGACTTCATACACATGTCCAGCTTGCAAAGGATTGCTTTGGACTTCTCCATCTGATTCCTTGGGGATCCTTCTCCTTGCTTCTGCCACAAGGGTCGCTAGGGTGGGGAGTGGGGTTGAGGGTGGGAGTTGGGGATGGGGTGGGAGGTGACCAAGAGACCAGCTAGCCTCAGAGATGCAGCTTGAGCATACTGACCCAAAGAGAGGAGATGCTGAAGGAAGGGAGAAGGTAGCTTGCCCACCCCAGAGGTGCTTCATGGCCCAGAACCCACACATTCTGGGCTTGAGCCCTCTTTAGCGGGTTTCTGACCATATTTCTACCTCCTCACTCAACGCAGTCCCTGCTTCTGTTTCTCGGATGCCCAGACGGCTGCCTTGGGGAACCTCCTTCAGCTGATGACCCACCTTCACCCAGGTCTACCCAAGCTCTTTGTCCTTCTAGCCGAAGGCAGCCCTGCTCTCTGGCACCATCCCACCTCCTATGGCTACCAAGCTTTACAGTGTGCTGGGTATTCTCCTAGTCACACACAGTGGTGGTTCCTCATGGCCCACTGCAGGGCAGAGGAGATGGCAAACCAGAGAAGGGAGCCCGACAAGCAGCGGGATACAGGGCAGTCTTGCCACATAGGACAGACATGCAAGCCAGTGGTTCTCAAACTTGATGAGAGTCACCTGTGTGCTTGTTAAAATAGAGACTCTGGGCCCCACCGCCAGAGTTTCTGATGCGTACGTCTGGGACGGGGGCCCCCGGACATGTAGAATCCACACATCTAACAGGATCCAAGTGCCCCCTGGGCTGCTGGTGCTGGGCCCACACTGAGATTCTTTGCTCTGTGCCACCTGGTGAGGCAGGCTGTCTGCCTTCTGTGCCCCAGGCTCCTGCTGGGCCCTTCCCTTCCCTCTAATTTGTGAACCCTTCTCTACCTTCATTGTCTTCCCTTCCTAGGCCATCTGGTTTTCTCTCTCACTCTAAAAAATGCTTTTGGAATGTGATCTGAAAAAGATTATACTAAGTGGCAAATAGCTGATCATAGCTATTGTCCGCCTCCCAGGAATATTTGGATTTTGACTGTCTGATAAAGCCAAAGCTAAAGAAATAAAACTCTGATGGTGGACTTCAGAGGTCAGCTAGTGAATGGTGGTTGTGTTTGGGGGACCCAGAGCCTGGGGACACTGTGTAGGTGGCCACTTACCATACCTCCCGCTGTGTGCCTATGGGGGAATGTCCCCACCCAGCCTGGATAAGAATTGAAATTCTGTGTCCCTCTTCTCCAGAAGCAGTGAGGCAAATCTGCCGCTACTGAAGAGAAAAGCAACTAATGGCAATAATTAAATCCCCCAAGGAGACAGGATCCTCAGTGTCCTTTGTGTTCTGGGAGTGTCTTTTGCTTTGGTGGAAAGAAAGAAAATCTGTTGTGACAGGCTCTGATTCCCCCGCTGAGGGAGGCCCTGCTGTGGTTGCATCAGGGCCTGGGTCTGACTCTGAAAAATAAACAGAACAGGATTTGAAGAATTAAGGTCATGCTCCCCTACCCCAGGTTTTAAAAAGAAAGAGTGGATAGGCTCCGGGGGGGTGGGTGGGGAGGGCTGCATAAAGAAGAGGCTGAAAAAGAAGGTGCATGGAGGCAAGTCAGCCTGGCCAAACAGCTCATCTGTCCAGAATTTCACCCCTGAGCTCTTGCCCTCCAATCCCGAGAGGCGTGTCTTGGCCTCACGGCCTCTTAGTCATCTCCTGAGAAGCAGTTGTCTCCCGGAAAGAAGGAAAATGCTGGCAGGAGAAGTCACAGAGAGAAAGGAGCAGGGTCTATGGGTGGGCCAGAGGGAGGTGTCCTTCCAAGCTGACTTGAGGCCAGTGATGCGGCACAGGTGGCAAGCACTGGCCTGGAAGTCAGAGGCCTGGGTTCTTGTTCTGGTGTGGCCTGGGCCAAGTCACTGTCCTCTCCACCACCCACCAAGGAGTTAGCTGAGATGACTTCTAAATATCCCTTCAAGGATGCCCGGGTGGCTCAGTGGGTTGACTTCGGCTCAGGTCATGATCTTACGGTTCGTGAGTTGGAGCCCTGCGTTGGGCTCTGTGCTGACAGCTCGGAGCCCGGAGCCTGCTTCGGATTCTGTGTCTCCCTCTCTCTCTGCCCCTCTCCCGCTCACACTCTGTCTCTCTGTCTCTCAAAAATAAACTTCAAAATGTTAAAAATAAATAAACAAATATCCCTTCAGACCCTGAAGTTCTCCAACTTATTCTGCCATGAGAGGTGCTTCAGTTAAGAGTTCATGCAGGAGGACTACTTGGATGACATTGTTGGGGGGGGGGGGGTTGTTTTGTTTTGTTTTGTTTTTTGTTTTAATCTCTTCTCTTGGCCTCAGATGGAATTTCACACAAGGACATGTCTGGTGCAAAGCATTTCCCTAATCTGTCTTCACTGGTTACTTCTGAAGCCATGTTACACACTGGGAAACCCTCCCGATTTTCTCCCCTCTGCTCCACTTCCCACCCGTCTACTACTTGCCATTCTTGTTGGTTTTGCCAAAGGAACTCTGTGATCATCCCATCTGCCCTTGTCTGCCCCTGAGAAATACCTTTCTCCAGTGCCCTTGACAACCCAGATTAGAAGCAACCAGACTGAATTTGTTTCACATGTAATTTTGGTAACATGCCTATTTGAGTATGTGTGTGTGTGTGTGTGTGTGTGTGTGTGTGTGTGTTGCACAAAGACTTACGCTGAAGGCACTGTAACATGGAGGTTAAGATCTCAGGTTTTGGCATCACGCACACCTAGATTCAAATCCTGCCTCTGCTACTTATTAGCTGTGTGATCTTGGGCAAATTGCCTAACCTTTCTTAGGCTCAGATTACTCTTCTGCAAATTGACAATTATATTTACCCTAAGAATTTGCTGGGGATGACTTCCTTCTCAGAGCACAACACTTGTTTCAGAGATAATCAGAACATTCCATCAGTGTCTTGGGCATGTCTCCTTTCTTGTGGATAGTAGTACTTTTTTCTACTGCTGCTCTCTCGTTGTGGGTCACCCTCCTGTACACCCAGACACCTGGAATTCTTAGCCAAAGTTCCCTAGGTAGGCCATGGAAACCAAGTAGAAGAGACCCCTCTTCCTGACCCATTGGCCCATCAGCCTTCGTAAGACCACATGCCAGGCACATGCAGATTTCTTTCCTGAAGGTTTAGGGTGATTTCAGAGAGTCGGAACAGAACCTAGAGCACTAGTGTTTTTGAACTTTTTCTTGAATCCACAAGGGAAGACTTGGATCTTCCTATGGAGGCCCCACTTGGATGCCATCCCACTCCTATGACTTTATAGTTGTGTTTGTTTAAGTTTATTTATTTATTTCGAGAGAGAGAGAGAAAGAACACAAGCGGTGGAGGGGCAGAGAGAGAGGGAGAGAGAGAATCCCAAACAGGCTCCATGCAGTTAGTGTAGAGCCCAGTGAGGGGCTTGAACCCATGAACCGTGAAATCATGACCTGAGCTTAAGCTGAGAGTCGGGCATTTAACCAACTGAGCCACCCGGGTGCCCCACCCATTCCTATGACTTTGGACCTCATGTGCAGAAGCACACTGTCCTCTTTGGTCTGTGCAAGGCCCTGCTCTTGTGTTAGCTATTCATTTCCTTACCCACTCCCCCCAGCCCCCTGCCATTCTCCTTTCCCTATAGGCAATCATGGATTTACGCTGCATCTTTTATATTAATTTCCTGTGATGTGTGTTTATGTAAATGGTTTTATATCATATAGTGTATTCTTTTTCTCCCTTCTTCCCCTTGGCCCTAAGCCTGTAAGGTCCATCTGTGTTGCTATGCACGCTTCTAGCTGGGTTTCTTCCTCTACTTTCCCCACAGTGGTCTTTGGGTGACCTTCAACTTCCCTACCACAGATAGCAATGCCACAATGAGCCTCCTCTGTCTCCTAACCTGACTCACCTGCTTTCAGACTGGCCAGCACAACGTCTAATCTTAGAGTCCAACAACTCACAGAGAGTGCTGTCTCCCCGCATCCTTCTTGAATCGTGAAGACTCTGGGCAGAGAATTGAGCACTGATGTTTGTGCACCTTGTCTCATAGGGGAGGGTGGGGGCTCTAGACCTGTGGTCCTTGACAACAGAAGTTCTTCTGTGAGGTTCATAGCAGACCTTGTGCATCCTTCTGTTGGTTGACCATTTCAAGGAAGCCCATCTCCCAAAGGTAACCAGTTTTTCCCACTCAGAAATGTAATAGATGTATCCTTCACTAGCAACACATTTACTGTGCCTTTGGGGTCATCTTGAGGAGATTTTGGTTTCTTCTGGGGGGAGGGGGGCTTGAGTAGGCACAGGTAGTGTTGCTGGCATTGCAGAAGAGCTATATTTGATTTTCATGGCTGCTGTGGGCTCTTATGGGGAAGGGCATTGGCCTCAATTAAATTCTTCATCAGTAATTCCCTTCTAATAAGAAGGGCTCAGTGGTTTGCCAGTTCCTCCCAAAGCTTTATCAGGTTTAAATACTGTTCACTGAATGGTATCTATTCTTATTCAGCAAATTTTCATGGATTTCCTGACTTTTTTTTTTATCCTTCTTGTCCTTCTTTACTCTGGCTACTTCCTCCCTCAAACTGTCTCTTCTCGGGGGTCCAGAGGTGCTGCCTAGGACTCAAGAAGTGCCACACAGGAAACCTTGACCCAGGCCATGCCTCTATACCCCTGGGTTATTGGCTTGTGTGGCCCTGATCCACTGGCTTGGCCTTTCAAGGGCTTAGTTTTCTTGTTAAAATAAAGGGGAGTGTTGGAGAGTTGAAGCCTTCTGGCTCTTGATGTCTAGGATTTTGCAAAGTTCAATATTCCTTGGCTTTCCAAAATGTAGCACTTTTTCTTTCCTTACATCAGCTGTGATTCCCAGCCTAAAAGGACTATGACCATAACCCTGTGATCCCAACTATCCATCATGTCCTCCTGCCTCTCTAGCCCCCAGCCCTTTCTGAGGACTCTCCATTTCTCACCTCTTTCTCCTGCTCATTCTCACATACCTTTCCTCAAGGAATTCCCATCCCTCTCTAGTCTCCCTCATTGAAATGACTGTCCAGGCATGTGGGGTCTGTCCCTCCTTTCTCAACCCTCCCTGCAGCCCCACATTCCCCCCCAGAGGTTCTTGTCAGGTAAGTGGAAGCTGAGTGTGCTTTGAAGGCACTTACCTTGCCCTAGAATTACCCCAGATTCTTTTTTTTTTTTAATGTTTATTTTTGAGACACACACACACACACACACACACACACAGAGTGAGCCGGGGAGGGGCAGTGAGAGAGGGAGACACAGAATCCGAAGCAGGCTCCAGGCTCTGAGCTGTCAGTACAGAACCTGATGCAGGGCTCAAACCCATGAACCGTGAGAGCATGACCTGAGCCAAAGCCAGATGCTTAACTGACTGAGCCACCCAGGTTCCCCTAGAACTACCCCAGATTCATGATGCTCCTCTTCATCAGGAGTAATCTGGGCTATGCAGGAGCCCTCACTGTCATGCCAGAGTCTCAGGCTACCCCCAGATCCTCTATAGCTTCCCCCCAAATCTGTTTCTCAGGCCAACAAATCTCCTCTATGGCAGACTGACAGGCCTCTTGACATTTCCTCAGTCAAAGCAAGCCCACAAGGATTCCCACCCTCCTGGATTTCAAACTTGGGTGTGAGATCAACTCTAAACTTCCAATCTGATTCTTTCCTTCCTCAACTTTAATAGCTTTTTCTTCTCCCAGTGCCCACTGGAGTGGGAAGGAAAGGATCTCCACCCCCTTTTCTTATATTATAGCCTCCATCTTCTACAGGGCGGTGGCCCTCACAGCCAGACCGGCATGCACAAAATTGGGCTCTGCTCTACGTTATGGAAGGAATCATGAGCTAAGGCCCCCAGGCTTGACTTTTGATGTGGGAGCTGCCAGACAACCAGGAACTAAAGACAAAAACGCAGTGCTTTACCATCCCCAAAATATTTCTGTTCCATTTTGTGTATATGTGTGATCTCTGGTCCTTCTCTAGATTAGCATTATTGCTTAGGCAGATAATAAAATATGTTTAATTTCTACTGCATGAAAGTCACTGTGCTGAGGGAGGAGGAGACAAATAACCAGACATGGTCTCTGGCCACGTGGAACTCATGTTCTGTGAATGGTGATTAAGGTAAATAAGCAACTAACCTGCAGCAGGAAGTTCTCAGTGCATGAGAGACATGGTGCAATGGCTAAAGCAAGGGGGTTTTGCAGAGGACTTGGTGTGTTTTAAAGTTTTTTTTTTAATGTTTATTTATTTTTGAGAGCGAGAGCGAGAGAGAGAGAGAGACAGAGTGTGAGCGGGGAAAGGGCAGCGAGAGAGGGAGACACAGAATATGAAGCAGGCTCCAGGCTCTGAGCTGTTCAGCACAGAGCCCGACACGGGGCTCGAACTCATGAACTGTGAGATCATGACCTGAGCTGAAGTCTGACGCTCAAGTGACTGACCCACCCAGGCGCCCCTGACTCGGTGTGTTTTAGATGAGATGCTGGTGGAAAGAGTGTTGAAACCACATGTGACTAGGATTTCAAGACTGGCTTCAGGAAATACAGAGGTTTTTGAGGAGGATCTGGTTCCCTCCGGTACCCTCTGCCGCTGGAATTGCCGTTCTGATTGTTCACCACACACTGGGCCTGTTTCCGGGTAGTTCCTGGACTTCGGCACACCTCACGGGAGCTGCGCGGATTCACACCGTATGTGTCTGACTGGTTCCTAATGAGCTAAGGAAAGTCCAGAGCAAAATTCGACTCTTTCAGAGTTCCCCCAGAAGGGAAAAAATGGCTTTTACAGTTGGAGGTAGCCTATGGAATCACTCCTTGCCCCCAGCAAACCTATCACCTGGCCACCCTCATCTCTCCGAGCAGCAGCAAGAGCTACCTCTACAAGCACAGCTATAGCACCCAAGGCGTGGATGATGAAGAGCCAGCAGGGTTCCCCGCCAAAGAGGATCTAGGGAGGTGGCTGCAACACTCTTTGGGTGCCAGTGGTGAGGCTGGGAGGCCCCGGCAGGTGGGGGTGCATTAATCCAACAGACACTTGCTGATAATATCAGAGAGTGGTAAGTGCTACACAAAAAAATAGAGTGATGGGCTAAAGCTGGTCAGGGAAGTTTAGCAAAAAATACAGTACTTCTCGTGGACTTCTGAATTGGGCATAACTGACCCTATAATTATTATTGGAGTAAATTATGTTATTCGTCTCCACATGCCCCAGAGCAGTTATATGTATTATTCTTGACATCTACAGTTTATTAACTATTTAGCACTAATTTAATAACAGGCCAAACTTACCTTGTTTTCTTCTAAGCTTCTGTTAGATTGAATTAAGGTAGTTCTGTCTACTTCTTGTTGAAGCGCATGGAGTTAAAGAGGTTGCTTCTTTGGCTCAAACTGCAATTAAGTCTGATAACCTCGCACAGAGAGCAGCTGCCATGAAGAAAAAAAATGGGGGAAGCAATCAATTCATTGAAGAATGATCAGAGGAGAGGAAATGGAGGTGTTGGATATAGGGAATATGGACCATAAGTTGTGAGCAATCTTCTCATTTATAGTTGATGGGAACATTACACCTCCTTTCAAAGTGGTCATTTAACAGAGCTAATAATCAGCCATGGGTCATTTCCACCTAAAATCACCTCTTGTTTTCTCTGAAAGGATCCTCTTAAGAAAGCACAAAGCTCAGCCACCAAGAAAGTCTAACGGTAACACCCCCGAAAACAACATCAGCTGTTGCAACCTAAGGTTTCTAAGATTTACAGAAAGAGAACAAGCGAGTGCAGGGAAAAGGTCATCTCCTGTCAGTTTGGAGTCTGGCCTGGCACTGGTTGGGTAGACTCGGCCATCTCCTCTCCCAGGGAGGGCCGCTAATTCGCTTTGCTCCATGATTTAAAGTGCTATCGATTTGTCTGTGACATTCAAGTATTTTTGAAGATTGGGCTTTCAAATATTCAGAGCATTTTACCCCAAATGACCAAATCTAATGGAGATTAGAATGATATATAGAAATGAGAAGAGACTTGAGCAGTATTCCTTAAATCTCATTATCCTTTTGATAAACCACTTAGCTTTCTGTTCAACATTCTGTTTAATTTTCTTTTCCTCTATAGTGAGATCGATAATTTTAAGTATTATTTCTCAAAGTTTCCATTACCAGTGGGAGCCTCAATAAGCAAATAGCCACCACATGCTTAATAGCTTAAACTCACAATACCAGATGGAAGGGATCTGACTCTTCCTTTTTGTTCTGTGAGAAGGAAAATTTGCTATGATTTCAGAGTGGGAAATCTAGGTCAGGATTTATAAAACCCATCTTCCAGTATGAAGAGACATTCGTATTTTGGTTTCTCAGAGGACTGGAGCCCTCAATGCCAAGCAGAAGGAGGAGAGCTAGTTATGGGGGAAAGCGAGGAGTGCCATGTTGGATGAAGGAAGCTACCTTCTTCATGCCATTCGGGTCAGTCATTAATAGAAACCATCCCTGCTGAGCAGGGAGCTAGAGCTGAGGCTCAAAGTGCCGGAGCTGACATATTGGAAATGGTGGTGGTTATACACAGGCATACCTTGGAGATATGGCAGGTTCCATTCCAGACCACAGCAATGAAGCAAATATCGCAATAAAGCGAGTCAAATGGATTTTTTCGTTTCCCAGTGCGTGTAAAAGTTATGTCTATTAAGTGTGCAATAACATTATGTCTAAAAAGCCAAAGTAAGTACCTTAATTAAAAATACTTTATTGCTACAAATAAAGAAACTGATCCCATTCACAATTGCACCAAGAAGCATAAAATACATAGGGATAAATCTAACCAAAGATGTAAAAGATCTGTATGCTGAAAACTATAGAAAGCTTATGAAGGAAATTGAAGAAGATATAAAGAAATGGAAAAACATTCCATGCTCATGGATTGGAAGAATAAATATTGTCAAAATGTCAATACTACCCAAAGCTATGTACACATTCAATGCAATCCCAATCAAAATTGCACCAGCATTCTTCTCAAAACTAGAACAAGCAATCCTAAAATTCATATGGAACCACAAAAGACCAAAGTAATTTTGAAGAAGACGACCAAAGCAGGAGGCATCACAATTCCAGACTTCAGCCTCTACTACAAAGCTGTAATCATCAAGACAGCATGGTATTGGCACAAAAACAGACACATAGACCAATGGAATAGAATAGAAACCCCAGAACTAGACCCACAAATGTATGGCCAACTAATCTTTGACAAAGCAGGAAAGAACATCCAATGGATAAAAGACAGTCTCTTTAACAAATGGTGCTGGGAGAACTGGACAGCAACATGCAGAAGATTGAAACTAGACCACTTTCTCACACCATTCACAAAAACAAACTCAAAATGGATAAAGGACCTGAGTGTGAGACAGGAAACCATCAAAACCCTAGAGGAGAAAGCAGGAAAAGACCTCTCT
Source organism: Acinonyx jubatus (assembly GCF_027475565.1). Lineage (NCBI taxonomy): Eukaryota > Metazoa > Chordata > Mammalia > Carnivora > Felidae > Acinonyx > Acinonyx jubatus. The sequence goes on along the minus strand of NC_069384.1, from coordinate 71,835,813 downwards.
GACCTCAGCCGTAGCAGTTTCTTACTTGACACATCCCCAAAGGCAAGGGAATTAAAAGCAAAAATGAACTACTGGGACCTTATGAAGATAAAAAGCTTCTGCACAGCAAAGGAAACAACCAACAAAACTAAAAGGCAACCAACAGAATGGGAAAAGATATTCGCAAATGACATATCGGACAAAGGGCTAGTATCCAAAATCTATAAAGAGCTCACCAAACTCCACACCCGAAAAACAAATAACCCAGTGAAGAAATGGGCAGAAAACATGAATAGACACTTCTCTAAAGAAGACATCCGGATGGCCAACAGGCACATGAAAAGATGCTCAACGTCACTCCTCATCAGGGAAATACAAATCAAAACCACTCTCAGACATCACCTCACGCCAGTCAGAGTGGCCAAAATGAACAAATTAGGAGACTATAGATGCTGGAGAGGATGTGGAGAAACGGGAACCCTCTTGCACTGTTGGAGGGAATGCAAATTGGTGCAGCCACTCTGGAAAACAGTGTGGAGGTTCCTCAAAAAATTAAAAATAGACCTACCCTATGACCCAGCAATAGCACTGCTAGGAATTTACCCAAGGGATACAGGAGTACTGATGCATAGGGGCACTTGTACCCCAATGTTTATAGCAGCACTCTCAACAATAGCCAAATTATGGAAAGAGCCTAAATGTCCAGCAACTGATGAATGGATAAAGAAATTGTGGTTTATATACACAATGGAGTACTACGTGGCAATGAGAAAGAATGAAATATGGCCCTTTGTAGCAACATGGATGGAACTGGAGAGTGTGATACTAAGTGAAATAAGCCATACAGAGAAAGACAGATACCATATGTTTTCACTCTTATGTGGATTCTGAGAAACTTAACAGAAACCCATGGGGGAGGGGAAGGAAAAAAAAAAAGAGAGAGAGAGGTTAGAGTGGGAGAGAGCCAAAGCATAAGAGACTCTTAAAAACTGAGAACAAACTGAGGGTTGATGGGGGGTGGGAGGGAGGGGAGGGTGGGTGATGGGTATTGAGGAGGGCACCTTTTGGGATGAGCACTGGGTATTGTATGGAAACCAATTTGACAATAAATTTCATATATTGAAAAAAATACTTTATTGCTAAAACATGCTAGCCGTCATCTGAGCTTTTAGCGAGTCACAGTCACTGATCACAGATCACCATAATAAATATAACAATAATGAAAAAGTTTGAAATACTGCAAGAATTACCAAAATGTGACGTAGAGACACAAAGTGGGCAAATGCTGCTGGAAAAATGGTGCCAACAAGTTTGTCCCATGCAAGGTTGTCACAAACCTCCAATTTGTAAAAAAACAAAAAACAAACAAAAATCCCCACAGTATCTGTGAAGTGCAGTAAAGCTAAGTGCAATAAAACAAGGTATGCCCGTATATGGGGGTACTGGCATGCCAGCCCTCTCCTGAGAACCAACCCATATCCCCTTCTCGGAGACTCTACTCCCTGCTAAGACTTCTCATCACCCACTCCCTTACCTTCTGCCACAGCTAATTTGACCATGAATGGATATGCGACTCCAGCAGGACCAATCAGATGCTCTCTCCTGGGAATGTGGAATTGGGGCTCAGGAACTTTGTAGGCTTTTTTTTCTGCCTGGCACTTGAACTGCCTAGGATATGAAGCTGGGATTAGGGCACCCATGTTTGGATGTGGTTCAGTGAGCAGAGAAAGATAATTACAAAAGCAAACACTTGCAAAGTGCCAGACACTGTTCAAAGAACTTTACATTCATTCATTTAATCTCACCACAGTCCTATGAGGTAAGTGCTGTAATTACCTTCAACCACACTTTATAAGTGAGGAAACTGAAGAAGCTTAAGGAACTTGCCCAAGGTTATGAGCAACTAAATGGTGGAGTTAATTTTCATAATCTAGGCATTTTGACTCCAGAGATTGTCCTTAACCATATGCTGAAATGCTGTCTGGAGGAATGGAGGGAATAGGAGAGAAGGAGAGAGAGAGGAATGAGTCAGATATAAGAGACAATATAGCTCTAGAGAGAGAGATTTGGAGAGACAAGCCAGCCTAACTCTCATCAGTTTGGCAGTTTCTGTCATCAGTCCTTATGAGGACTGGCCACACTTCCTGTCTCTGGTTCCACCAGATCCCTCTGTTTCTAGTCAATTTTCTTTTTTGCTTAAACCAGCTTGAATGGGTTCTGTTCATTGCAAACAAATGATCTCTGACTCAATAAAATGGAATAGGAGGGAACATTTTCCAGCAGGGGGTCTGAGATTAGATAAAACTGTGTTATGTTAATCAGCTAGAGAAGCATGTGAGAGATGTTTTAATTTTGCTCTTTCCTAAATTCACGCAGTATACTAAGCACGGATGATATAATTGCTTTAATATCCAAGATTAAATATCATACAAAGGTGTAGTTTAGAAAAAGGAATGTAATCTCTGCCCAATGACTAGGGCTTAATACAATCATAACCTCACTTCCACCTGATGGAATTGGGTGTAAATTATAGGGGTAGCTTTTTAGAATGACAATAAACCAAGGACTGATAAGTATAGGGTGTAAATGAAGGGTATAGATGATGCATTCTTAATTAGTCTTAATTTTTGTCTCTTAGTTAATATGTTTTTAATTATTGCATGAGTTCTCCATTGCTGCATTACAGATCATCCCCCAAGACTCAGTGGCTTAAAAAAAACATCATTTTATTCTCTTTCATGGTTTCTGTGGGTCAGGAATTCAGACAGGACAAAGCAGAGATGGCTTATCTTGGCTCTGCAACGTCTAGGACATTAGTTGGGAAGACATGAAATTTGGGTGTGACTGAGGGCTCTAATCATCTGATTTGTGAGGCATGTCTGCTTTTGTTGCTGGTTATTGGCTGAGACCTCACCCAGGCTGTCATCCAAAGCACCTGCATGTGACTTTTCCAAGTGATTTTTCCATATGACCTAGTTGGTTTTCTCACAGTGTGGCTGCTGGGTACCAAGAATGAACATCGTCAGAGAGAACCAGGTAGAAGCTGTATCACATCTTATGATCTCTTCTTAGGAGTCATACAGCATCCCTGCTTTTATAGAACAAGTCTGCCCGGTTCAAGAGGTGGGAACACAGGTCCCACTCTTGAGGGGAGAAATGTCAAAAGTCACACAATAAGAATAAATTTGGGTGGGAGATACTGTTGCAGACATTTTTGGAAAGCTAGCACAGAAACAAAATACAATGACAAATGTTGATTTTTAAAAAAGAAAATCTGTGGAAGCCTGTAAGTCTCATACTTTTTCTTTCTTTCTTTTTTTTTTTTTTAAAGCAGAGCATTGGGACATCTGGGTGGCTCAGTTGGTTAAGTGTCCAACTCTTGGTTTTGGCTCAGGTCATGATCTCACAGTTCTTGAGTTTGAGCCCTGAATCGGGCTCCACACTGACACTGCAGAGCCTGCTTAGGATTCTCTCTCTCTCTCTCTCTCTCTCTCTGTCTCCTGCTTGTGCTCTCTCTTTCAAAATAAATAAACTTTAAAAATAAATAAATAAATAAATAAGCAGAGCATTTAGTAAATTCTTCTGTGGCCTGATTGAAACTGTCATCAATTGAATGGAACAGTTTACAGCAAGGGGAACTGATACTCCAGACTTGATTCTGCCGGCACGGGACTACTATTGATGAGACACTCATGAGAGTTTGGGAGACAGTGTCCATTCCACTAAAGCAGGACAAGTCCAATGTGTATCTTTAGACTTTCAACAGAGATGATCTCATGGTGAGAACCTTGGAAAGGGAGTAAAGCTAAAAAAGGATGGCTCTAAAAATAAAATTCAGAACCTAAAATTGTGAATGATCCTAATGAGGAAGAAAAAGAAAAGATATGTAAAGAAAACAGCGTTTCTACTGATGAGCTCCGATTTGAAGAGGACACACATAGAGAGGGGAAGGAGGGGCAGAAAACTAAGGATGTGTATTGAAGAATGTCACAAATTTTTCGGATTGTCAGAGGAAAGCAAGAACACAGGGGAGGTCGAGGTTTTGAGGATTGGGAGAAACTAAAGATCAACAGCCAGGGAGATTCTTCTGACCATGTGCGGGAGAGAACAACCCGTTTCCAAACTCATCAGGTAGTCTGTTAAACAACTAGAGTTAAGAAGGAAAACCTTCACAAAAAAAATTTCCTACAATTGACAGAAAGGAAACACAACGTCTTCACTTATTTTTTCTTCTTGACTACCAGGGACTTGCAAATTTAGGAAGACTGTGTGTCTAGGCTGCTTAGGTTAAACCCAATGCATACCTGTGGCCCAGGTGTAATTGTTAATAGGGTTCCATGTCATTCTCAGGAGTCCCATTAGGAACTCTGGACAAGATAGGATAGAGACAGCTACATAATTTGCTGGACCCAGTGAAAAGTTAAAATGCGGAGACCTTTGTTCAAAAAGTAGGGGGAAAATGCGGTCAAAGGTACTAAAACATAAAGCTTTTTCCTTTCTCCTGCAGTCTTTCTTGACTTGTCATGGTGTTTTTTATTTTATGTTGTTCTTTTTTGTAGAAAGAGAGAGAAAGAGTGCAAGCAAGGGAGAGGGGTAGAAGGAGAAAGAGAGACTCTTAAGCAGGCTCCACACCCATTGTGGAGAGAGAGAGAGAGAGAGAGAGAGAGAGAGAGAGAGAGAGACTGTTAAGCAGGCTCCACACCCATTGTGGAGCCCAAAGCAGGGATCCCATGACCCTGGGATCATGACCTGAGCTGAAATCAAGAGTTAGATGCTCAACTGACTGAGCCACCCAGGTGCTCCTTATTTTATGTTGTTCTAAGTAGAGAAGAAATAAAATTTTAACTGAACTATTTTTATTTAACCTTTTGACACGTGCTTTTGATACTCTACCTTTGGCTTATTGAGGAGAAAGAAAGGACCACAAGGAAAAGGATTTATGAGCCAGCCTATTTTTCCCTTTCCTTCTGTGTTATAATTTGCAGTGTAATTGGCTAATACGGAGACGTAACACGTGTAAGAAAGGATACGATAGAGTTCCTTGGTCATTTGTGTTTTTCAAAATACCATTGCCTTCTTCTGTGCCTAGAGTAAGTCTGGTTCAAAGACAGAATGTAGCTTCTTAGATCTGTCATCACCCCCCACACTCAGTCTTGGGTGTAGCCTACCTTGTACTCACTTAAAGCTGGCTGAACTCCATGATGGTGATGCTTCTAGGCCCGGGACCGTACTTTGAGCACCACGAGTGAAGAGCAGTGTGACTCACACTTGCTTGTGCATACACATCACCAGAGTATTTGTTAAAATGGAGACTCCGATGAAGCAGCTCTGGGGTGGGGCTGGCATTGCTGTCTGCCACCACACTTTGAGTAGCAAGGGTCTAGAGTAGATAATGAGTACCATAGGAGGAAGAGAGAGTGGGACTTGAAATGGGCTTTAAATCAGGGGTAGGAATGACGAAAAGGACAGAATGCATCCCAGGCTGGGCAAAGGGGGAATGTGTAAAGACAAGAAGCAGCGAACAGGGGGTAGATGGATTTGGCTGATGCCAAGGCTCTTACTGGGGGGTAGGAAACAGAGTGGAGAGACTGGCAGGGCCAGAATGCAGAGGGTCCTCAGGCAGGTGCAAGGTCTCCCTAGAAGTGGCAATTTTGGGGAATATGCCTGGGACACAGATGTCCTAAAACAATTCTCCATACCTATTGTCATTAAATCCTGATCTGATAAGGAGTAAAACTAGCAGTCCCTGAGGGACCAAATGCTCCAGGAGTTTAATTTCGTCTGGTGGACATGCCAGGTTGAGCTCTAAGGCAGCATGGCAGGGTAGCAGAGGCCTGAGTCAGGAGACATGGCTTCAAGATCTGGCTTGGGTAAGTGACTCTAGGTGTGGCCTGCTTCTCTGTGGATTTCTCTATACCGCTGGGAGTCTTAGATGACCTTTCAAGTGTCTTTCAACACTCCATGACATTGCGAACCTGTTTGATCCACCCCTGTCAATACCCTTGTCACGGAGGGTCTCCCTCCCCAACCCTGGTGTGCCGGGTCAGGGCTGAATAGGAGTGTGGGAAGTGGGTTCAGTAGTTCCCAGAACAAGAGGAGCTTCATGATGCTCTGCTCCCCACTCCTTGGTGTCTCTTTACAGGATTAGGTGTTGAGTCCCCAGGGACTGAGGCTGTTCCAGCTCTCAAAGCAACATTCCCAGGAAATTTACCTTGACCGCTAAGACCTAAAGCAGATCCAGGTGTGCCCAGGAAAGGGTAGAGGGTGGCATTGAGAACACATTACCAAATGGATGAGGCAGTGGCCTAAACTGGTGGAACACGTCCTACAGTGTCTCCCCAAATCCCTCTCTGCTCCCTGATGTCCCAGACTCAGAGGTGAGGGGGAGCTTCCAGTGCCCTTGGTGGGGACTCTTGCTTGGGTTTATCATGGGTGGGAGTGAAGTGAAGGTCATTGACCAAGAAATAAACATGACTCCAGCAACTTGTAGCTATTAAACGGCACAAAAGATCAGAAAATTTCTCTTTGAAGGCTGGAAGGCAGAGAAAGTTTATCTCCTCTGCTGCAAGAACAGAGAGAGAGCACCTTAAATTATCCTGGCTCCTGTTTGGCTCTGCTCTTGTCATCCAGAAAAGGCTGCAAACCTCGCCCTCACCCCCCAGGGAGGTGGGTAAACCCACTTCACTGAGGTTTTTAATTCCTGGGGTAATCCCTTCCTTCTGAGCCAAGTGGGGGGTAGGGAGACCCCTTGCATCCAAATCTTTGATCTGGGTGGAAGCAAAAGAGAAAACTGTCAGGGAGATGGGAAGGGACCTTGAAAGAGGGCTTGTAAATAAATGGGCAGTTCACCTTTGATCAGTCGCCTTAGACCCTTTTTACAGCCTAGGATTATGGCTTTAAGTGCCCTTCCCGTGTCCCTACGGGAATCATGTGACTTAAGAACAATTAGATTATTCTAAAAGTTTAGAGAGATTGTTCACAAAAGACTTTCATTTTCATTAGGGGAGAAAGAAAAAAAATAAAAGGAAAAGAAAACATCAATCCAAACCATGAAGTTGATTCCTGAGTTAGTAATAAACTGGAAACCCAGTCTGTTACTTTCCATGTAACAGGATACTCTCTGGCCTGGCAATTCCACTAAAATCTATTAATGACAGGGATATGAGATATAATTTTATTCCCCACTCCCTCCACCCCCCCAGAAAAAAGAAACAAAGCAGTTGCTATCTCTCATTGTTGGAGTTTTACTTCATGTTATTAAAAATGTCAGGAAAACAGAAACTTAACAGTCTGACTTTCTCCACTTGGATATAAACAGACAATAGGGCTGACTGCTGACTTCCAGTTAATGTAATGTGTGTGGTCAAATACCTCATAAAAGACTAATTCATCATGGCTGCATCTGTCTGTGTATGTTTCTATGAATTGCCTCCCACCCCAATACCACATGAAGAGGAAGAAGGTTTATAATCTGATGTTCATCTCGAAATCTGGCCAGCAAAAGATGAGATATAAACAGCTTCTTGTCAGTGTTTAGGGAAAGTCTGTGATTTGGAAGAAGGAAGAGACTTTTCTTTTTTAATATGAAATTTATTGTCAGATTGGTTTCCATACAACACCCAGTGCTCATTCCAACAGGTTCCTCCTCAATACCCATCACCCACCCACCCTTCCCTCCCACCCCCCATAAACCCTCAGTTTATTCTCAGTTTTTAAGAGTCTCTTATGGTTTGGCTCCCTCCCTCTCTAACTTTTTTTTTTCTCCTTCCCCTCCCCCATGGTCTTCTGTTAAGTTTCTCAGGATCCACATAAGAGTGAAAACATATGGCAGCCAAACTATGGAAAGAGCCTAAATGTCCATCAACTGACGAATGGATAAAGAAATTGTGGTTTATACACACAATGGAATACTATGTGGCAATGAGAAAGAATGAAATATGGCCTTTTGTAGCAACGTGGGTGGAACTGGAGACTGTTTGCTAAGTGAAATAAGTCATACAAAGGAAGAGACTTTTCAAATGTGGCTGGTTCTAAGCCCATCAGTCACGGCCTTCCGGCTTGCTCACTGAGCCCTCCTGTCACAGGCTGCATGACTACCAGCCCCTCACCCACACCAGCCATACTGGTAGCTGCAATCCCAGTGGGACTGGAAAGTCCCATTTTCTTGTGGCAGCCCTGGCTTCCTCTGCCTGGGCATCAGCTGGGAGGCAAAAGTCCCATCTCTGTGAAGCTGGCAGATTTGCCTGGCATCCACCCCACCTAAGTTGCTATGCAGACCCATTTGGAGCCCACCAGAGTCACATGGAACAGTCTCTTCCCCTTCTAAATAGGCACCTTTGTTATTTGGCTCTGGGTGCCTACCTCCTTCTCCAGCACTACTCCATTGGCCAATGCTGAGCCATGGGGCTCGGATGGGGGTTCCACCTTTTCTGCAGTGGGTATAGCCTTCATTACAGAATTACCTGACATGTCATCATCCCTGAAATGGGACAGCAAGCATCTGGGGGACAGTTAGGACACTCTTCCTTGTGGTGTGAGAGCCAGGGAATTAAGCACTCTCATCATTCCTGCACAAGGCCCTGACATCTGTATGGGAGGGCCAGAGCTGGGCAAGTAGACACCAACCTCTCGAGAACAGGTGTATCCCTGCAAACTCAGAGCAGACCCTAAAGATGATTGATGGGTGATGTGAACCACAAGGGAAGGGATGGGGTTCTCTTTAAGGGACCCAATTAGGGGAGTCCTCATAAAGAAGAACAGTTAAAACTTGAGATTTTCTATTTTTAAAATAGTTTTGTTTTCGGGGCGCCTGGGTGGCTCAGTCGGTTAAGCGGCTGACTTCGGCTCAGGTCATGATCTCGCGGTCCGTGAGTTTGAGCCCCGCGTCGGGCTCTGTGCTGACAGCTCAGAGCCTGGAGCCTGTTTCAGATTCTGTGTCTCCCTCTCTCTGACCCTCCCCCGTTCATGCTCTGTCTCTCTCTGTCTCAAAAATGAATAAACGTTAAAAAAATTTTTTTTTAATTTTGTTTTCTTCCCTGTCTTTAGCTATACACCTCCCTTCCCCACATATTCACTTTATGATTATCAGCAAGCACCAGAGACGTTTTTCTTGCCTCTGACCAGTAGAGCATAGTTTCCTATAGGGAAAGTGACAAGGAAATTTGTGATTGCTAGATACTTACATACGTATTTATATATTCAATGCCTGGGTCTTATGATCTCAAAATATCTAGTCAAGTAGTCAAAAACCTCAGACAGTTGGAGACCAATGAGTCTAAGTATTCACACATACATGTTCATCCAGCAAATAAATGCTGAGGTCTTACATGTGCCAAGGGGATCCCATCCTTATTCATGGAGAATCAACCATGCCAATCCCACCTTTCTAGGTAAATGCAAGAGTAAAACTCAATCTGTGACAGGATTCACAACACAGATTAGTACATCTTTATGATTTATGCCTTCCATTTTGGTTGCAATAGGGTAAAAAATAAAATACTTGCTGAGCACCTGCCTAATAAACTCTTCCTCATTCTCTCCCTCCTTGTCCCAGTCCCTGATCCTTGTCCTGAGCCATCCGCTTCCAAGTGAAGACTTCCTCAACTCCCCTCACATCCTTATACCATCAGAACTTGCTCTTTCCTCTCATGGTCCCCTGTGGCACCAGGGGACTTGGAAACATGCTCATTGGCTTGTTCCTCCATCACGTTTTTTGGTCCCTGGTGGTGAAAACCCTGACCTGTTTCTCTTTCATCTCTCTCAGTACCTAGCACTACACGCAGCACAGAGCGAGGGGCTCTGTTATGCATTTGCTGGACGAGTGAATGATATGCTGCTCTGGATGTCACGTGACCGTGGCAGACACCAACAGCCAGTTTGGCGTTAAGTGGGCCCAGTGCCCACTTCCTGCCAGGCACGGTGCTAAAAGGACATCGCTGCAGCTCGATCACCTTGCTCCCAGCCAGAAAAGCTTCCTTGCCTCTGGGGCTTGCCCCTGCTGGGGTACGGGTCCCCCTGCATCCCCAGGGCCTTGATGAACATGGAATGAATGCTCCTTCAGATGGCATACTCATCAGTTTCCGTTCAAATTGTCCTCTCCTGCAAATTAAATTGTCTTTTCCTCCCCTGGGGGTATAATAATCCCTGCAACAGATTGTTTCCTGTTCTAAAAAAGGACTCGCTTCTGCTTGCCACCTCCCTGCCGTGGTATTACCTTCTCGCAGTGTCTTTTGCAGTCCTTTCTTGGGCTCCTCCTTTCTCCTCAAATAAGCCTCCTTGTCCCTGAGCCGAGCACGGCTCCCCCAGCTGACCCTAGAACTCCTTGCCAGGCTCAGGTCAGCCCCCTTCTCTGTGTACAGATGATAAAAGAGGATGGTCGCCTCTGTCTCCTTGCATGCAGTCCTCTCCCTGCCACATTCCCAAGCCCTCAGCTCCAGGATCCTTTAGCCTGGGCAGTTTCTTCATCTAACGTCCCAGCAAACTTAGACTAGACAATTGAAGATTGGATCAAAGAGTGGGGAGCTCCACATGCTGTACCAGGGGGAGTCACTTAGGTCTGAACATCTCAGCCTAGGAAGAGCCCCCTGCCCTGCCAAGAACCCCCTCTCAGTATTCTGCTGGTAGCTAAAAGGGCACCAGGCACTAGAAGTTGGCCAGCAAAGAAACAGTACTGGAGTGGGGTGGGGTGGGCGGGAGGTATGGAACAAGAAGAGGCTAGGGCAGGTGGGAACCAGGACAGGATTCAAAGGAACCAGGCCACCAGCTGCACCGTGGGTCACCTCTGCAAGGCTAGAGGCATGAGGTTCAGGGAGCTCCTATCCAGGGCTAATACTGAAGGAAGCGTGTTCTGGGAGGGACTGAGAGTGTAACACATGCACGTTTGTGCACACGCACTCGTACAAATGCATAGCAACAAACCCTCTGAATTTACCCCAGGCTAGAAACCCAAATGGGATTGAGGTATTGGTGTTGGGTGCCCTGTAATTATTGTACCCCACTCAGTCATTGTAGGGGGCCAGTACTGGACACTAGTTACATTAGGAATAAGGTTACCAGGCTGACTTAGGATGAAGTTACGTGAGAAAAGTACCCGATAGCTATTTGCCGCTCTGGATTCACTCTCCCCCTTCACTCTACCATCTGCACTGAGAGAGACTCAGTCAGAGGGGTCTGCCCTCCTCTGGCTTCCAATCGGTTTCAGCCAATGAGAAGCCTCAGCCTTTGGAGGGAGGGAGGAGGGAGATGTCTCTGTCTGCCTGTTCCCTTCATTTCCATGCATCCCAGCTCTGCACGCTGTCTTTCCTGGTTCTGGGAACCTATCCCTCCCCTGTTCCCAGGGACAGTAACGGCCCGCTGCTGCTCCCCCTGGGTTTGTGAATTTCCTTTGTCGTTCTCCCACACTCCAACCTTTCATTTGCTATTAGTTAGCCCCTTTATAAATAAAACCTTGATTTTTCCTAAGTTGACAGTGCTGTTTGTCTCCTGTTGGGACCCCGACTGATACAGCTAGAAAATTGTAAGATCCCGATTTTGTTTTCAACAATACTGTCAGGAGCTCAGCTGAGCTGAGAGAGAGAGGTGAGCTGTCAGGTGTGGGCATAGCTGGTTAAAGCAACAATGAGCCAAAATGAAAGTAACAGTGAAGTCTTTAGTCACTGTGATAGTAGAAGCAAGAGGCAAAAACCAGAGAAGACGTTGGCTCCCTCGTGCTCCCTTCTCCCTGTGGAGGAGCACACAGGTGGAGGGTTCAGGTGGATCAGCGCAGATGGGTGTCCTCTCATGGCTGAGGGAGCCCCAAATAAAAGGCTCGGTCAGTTTTGTGGACCCTGGAGTGAAAGGGCTAGGAGTGGAAAAGTGCCGAGTACTAAGTCACAGTGGGCGAAGTGTCCTCAAGGCTCTCCCTCCTCCCTCCGTAAGGAAGTCTCTGCAGAGGTCCATGAAAAAGGTCTTTGCTCAAGGCCTCAGACAAAGAGACCTAGGAATATAAATATGGGAAGGCCATGGCTGGCCAGGGGGCCGGAGCCCTAGACCGCACCTCCCTCCAGAGACAGTGGTGCACTGGCAGCATGCCAAGGCTGGTGTGGGCAGGGCCGCCTTCCGGGTGAGGCCTGGGTGAGGCCTGCCTGCCGGGGAAAGCCTTCCTAACTGCCTAGGGTCAGGCTGGAAAAATCACACAGAGGTTTTTAACCAGGAGCCGGGCTCCTCAAAGACAGGAGCACACAAAATGGAAGAAATACAGCAAAATGTTGAGAAACAGTGGTTTCTCTCTATCAGGGCTATCCAACAGAAACATAATGAGTCACATGTATGTTTTTAAGGTTTTTAGTAGCTATATGAACAGAGAAACAGGTGAAATTCATTTTAATAATAAATTTTATTTCATCCAAATAGATCCCAAATATAATTTCAGGCATATGAGTATTTTTAAAGTTATTAACAATCTGTTTTATATTGGTCCGCTTGGACCAGGCTTGGAACCTCATGGAGAGGAGGCGTGGCTGCAGCAGACAGGCCTATGCCGGGGCAGACACCCGAGCTGGCTGATAGCCTTTTCTCTGCTTGACTTGCTCCCTGCATGGGCTGAGCACCACCCAGACCGAAGCCCCCCTGCCCCAAACTGTGATCTGACCCACTCGAAAACGGGCAACTCTAACTCTAGATGCTTTTCAAGGAGTAAGTGGAGCACTAAGTTTCAGTTCCAGAGATAGATGGAAAACTCAAAAGATGCAGGCGAACTCTGCTCTGTGCCAAAAAGGTGTTTGCTGTTGTATGGGACGGTAAAAAACATAATAATTATTGTTTGCAGCAGAGTGCATTGTCCTAAGTTCATGGAAAGCACTTGCACGTGGGTTAGCTGGTTGGAAGTCTGACTGGTTTGCACCTGCCATGAGAAGGTAGCAGAGAATTGGCCCTGGGGCTAGAGGCACTGCAGAAATAGAACCCTAAAGTGGGCATCAGGACCCGTTTCCCCTGAACTCCCCATGTGACCTTCAGCAAGGCCTTTCTTCCTGGGGCATGTCTGTTTCTCCACAGATGGGGGATTCAGTTAGGATCACAAGATGATTTCTAAGACCCATTCTAAAGAAAGCATTTTGTGATTTTGCCTCTGGAGGAAGCATTTAGACCTCAGACAGCCCAAAGATGAATTTGAAAATGACTTCCAAGTGTGAATCCTGGGGCCAGAAGAGGAGAGAGCCTGCAGTTGTCATTAGGACCAGCATCAGGTGGAAAAGCACTGCCCCAGAGCCGAGGACTTGAGTAGGCAGGGTTCAGTGAGAAGTGCCTGGGCAGACAGCCTTAGCAGACACAATACTCATGATTTTTTCTTTCCACTGGAAAAGTCCTTTCTGTCTGAGGCAATATTTTCCACAGCTCCAGGGGGCTGTGGTCATTTCCTAACAAGATTTTTCCTATTTTGTGCAGCTGTGGTCTGGCATTTGCAACACTGTTTTTAAGCTGAATCTCACTTGGGTCCTCCAGGGCTGAGGGCTGGTGGGTAAACGCAGGCCTGGTGCATTCTGGGCCCTCCAGCTGCAGGTGGTTCCCTTTCTCCAGTACCTTGGTATTGTGGCAATAGATGTATAAAATTACAAGGTGACAGGGGTATAAGGACCTTGAAAGGTCATTTAGTGTAATCTTCTTATTTCATGGGAAGGGGAAACTGAGGCCCGGAAGAGAGGGACTTGCCCCAGGCCACATGGTTGGTTAGACAGAAGACAGCTCTTGTGATTCTTGATCTCAGTCCCCTGGGCTCAGCCAAGGCTGCACTTCCTCCTTTGCGGATGTGGGGAGTGAGAGAATTTAACTTGCTGTGAATAGTTTAGTACGTTTCAAGACTATGCTTTTACCCCACTTATCACCTAATACCTCTTTCTCTGTCTCTTGATTACTCCATTCCTATCCTTTGGCTTTCAGTGTTTACTAGAGATGATAGATGGAATACACGGACACACAGGTTCATTTAATAGTTTGCCAAGAGCCTCGCGCTGCTGAGGATGAAGGGTAAGGGAGACACTGGTCTATTGTAGCCTGGGACGTTTGCTTTCCCTGCCAACCACAGTCCAAGGCAACAAGCTCCCTGACATCCCGGGAAGGCCCTGCTTAGGGAGCACAGGGAAGAGGTGGTTTGCACTGTCTGGAGCAGGTCAGAGATTGCAGAAGGAGATCGACCTCAGATTGGCAGATAGGGATCTACTTGTATATAATAGCAACTGACATCTTGCTTCTTCGGTAAAGGAGTTGAGTTCAGCCTCCAGTGTGGGTAGGGGTTTGTGTTTAATCCACGGCCGTCAGGCAAAGGCCATGTGAAACAGGACCTCCTCGGGCTTCAGTCTCATAAAGTTCTGCCTCAGTCTGCAATTACGCAGCCCCTTTCTCACCTTATCTTTCTGGTATTCAGTTTACACTGCTGATTAGATCCTCTTGGCTTATTCACAGTCTAAAAGCCTCAGCCAAAGCCTTTCTGAAAATCCCACCAAAGACACAGACCTTGGGGAGGAAGACCAGGCTAAGCCAAGGCCATGACTAAATATCATTCAGGAACCACAGTGGGTCTAGGGGATTCCCTTTCTACTGAGGCTGGGTCAGAGCTCGATGGGAGTGAAAGTTAATCTGGATCTCTTTGAATAGAGTCAGTTTGAAAATGTCAGGCATCCAGCATAGTTAGTCCTTTCTCCAGGTTGTCATTTACTTGTAAAAGGAGCACTATTCAAGCCCTAAATGTCAGCTTCTAGCCTCTGCACAAGTGGAATCAGGTCGCCCCTGAGTACTTCAGCCTGTACTCTTAACATCTAGGCCCGGGCTCCGTGGGGGGCTGTCCTGGAATCAGCCCCAGAGAAATGACCCTAGGTACTGAAGGTTTCTGGATTTTGGTCCTCTGTGACTTGAATGCTTCTACTTCCTGAGAGCAGTTCCTAACACTTTATTTACCCTTATACATGCAAAAGATGACAACTCTTTAAACACACAATTAGACTGGGGCTTTGATTCCCAAGCTTGGGTCTCTACCTGGCAGCTGTTCCAGTATCTGGCTCACTGCTCTCAACTGCCTTTTATTCCATGAGCTAATCTCTCTCTTGGCTCTTTGTTAATGGCCTTCCCCATCCCCCCGCGAGGCACCATATGCTTAATGACATCCTATAAAGAGGACCGATCTCCCTTAGCTGTCCTCTATCTTTTGGAATGCACCGTCCCCTCCCTTGTGTTAGAAAAAACAAATTAAGCTCCAAGAGGCAGCCAGAGAGCTAATGGACCTGACTCTGCCAGGGAAGGGAAAACAAAGTCTCCAACCCTTTGCAGCTCTCAAAGATCCTACGGAGAGGTGATCTGTCTCAGGTCCCTAACGAGCTTAAATTTGCCTACTCAGTCATTGTCCTTTGTTCACTTCTCCTCTGCTACCTGAATTGCCTTCCCCACTCCACCTCCAGACACACGGAACCAGAAGTTTATCTCAGGGGCAAGACCTGATGATTTGAGTCTCGAGTCATTGTAAATCACTAGAGTAATGTCTTGAAATTCAAGGCATAAATATAAATATAAATATAATAAATATGATATATTACAATATATTATATTTATATAGTATATAATATATATAAATAATATACACATATATAATCTAAATCTGTGCCTTTTGGCTTATTATGAAACATTTCCAGTGCAGATTGTTTTAAATGTGAGAATTCTTTTTTATTGTGTCCCATCCACTCAGATCATAGACGGATTATTATTGACTATTAATGGATGCTAACTATATTCACAAAACATGAGGTTCCCACTCGAATATTTCCAAACTACTGCGTTAGGTGAAATATACATACAGTAATGAGTCAGTTTTGGGAGAAATGGCTAACCCTCCAAACCTTACGTAACTGCACTATAATATTGGCTTTGTTCCTATCCAGATACTGGGCTGAACACAGATAAAACAAGCCAGCCAAATTCAAACTAAGATCTCATTTGACTGTCTCCCCCCCCACCCCACCCCCCAACACACACACTAAATTAGCACATTTCTCAGGCATCATTCAGAACGATGGTTCCCAATCCTGGCTGCAATTAGAATCATCTGGGGAGCTTTAAAAAAAAATCAATGCCCAGGCCCCACTCCAAATCAATTAAAATAGATTTTCTGGGGGTGGGCCTAAGGCATGGGAATTTTTATAAAGCTTCCCTGGTTATACCAACGTTGAGCCATGGATGTGAATCACTGGTTTAAACATGACCAAAATTAATGATTATAGGTTTTGTTTGCATAACAAACTGTTAGCTTAATATTTGTAATAAACCTAACATAGTTATGTTTTAAGTCAAATAAAGCCAACAGGAAGGCATATCCATGTAGTGAAAGGTCCAGCTGCTTTGTTCCAGTGCTACCTGGATTTGCCAGATCTTTGGAGGTCATAACACAATAACACAAACAAGTTTGGCCAAATAAGTTTTAGCAACCAGTTTCCTATTTGGCATGTTTCTAGTACAGCCAGGGCTGTATGAATGTGGGAGGTAGTCATGATTCACTCTTTATTCTCTCCATTGAGGGAGCCTGGACGAACGCCAATGGTCTGTCTGCAGTACCGGGGGCTGAGGACTACTGAGATTAGGCTCAGGACACAACTTCCTCACGCTGATGCTGGGACCCCAAGATGGCCATGGCGTCTTCTTGAGAATTGGATAACAATCTAAAGCACCCCTCTCAAGGACGTTTTCCTAACCACCGCATCTTCCCACCAAACACACGCCCTGGGCCAATCCTGAAGGCGACTGTTTACCGGGCACCACCACGCTTCCAGAAGAGACATCCTGGCTGCTGCAGGTCTGCCGCTTCCCTGCCGAGGCAGAGCCTGCCTTCCTGAGTTTCTTTGCCAAATCCACGTGTCCCCAAATGGTCCTTCTCACAGAGAAGTCCGATCGGCAAGCCTTACAACATCTTCATTGCTTTAAAAGAATGAAAGAAACGTGTGCTTCTAATTACCACATTTACAGCTCCTTTCTCTCTCTCTCTCTCTCTCTCTCTCTCTCTCTCAATCCTATAGAAAACAGACCCAGCTCCTTTTGAAAACTTGCAAATATTTCACATTTGTTTGGAGAGCAGATTTTTTTTCCAGGTTTTTGGAAAGCTGAAGTCACCGACACATGGCTGCTGGGTGATATTGTTGCTGAGTGCAAACATCACTTGTGCCTAGCACAGCCAAACCTGCCTTTTCAGCCATGCCAGTGCCTGGGAGGTGTAAGCCTAATGTGGAACAGTCCCAGGGCCTGTGGGAGTGGTATTCTTCTGTCTGCAGTGACCTCAAAGAGAACTGAGCAAGGTATCTAGTGCTTTGTCTTGAGTCTTTCCCCCACCCCAGTTTTGTCTCAGGCATCAGTTGATTCTAGTTCAGAGCTCTATGTAGCATGGGACTAAAAAAACACCTTGTGACCCTTTGGGAATAAAAGTGGAATGGCATAGATCCTGGGATATTAGGCCTCTGGTCTGATTCTGTGTCCATTCTGAGTCTGGTCCCAATTGCCATTTGGCTCCCATTCATTAGATACTTTTCTATAGAGAGCACAGATAAAGCAAGATCTAATCTGGGGTAACTGGCTACTGAGGACAGGTGCTTTGGTACCCTGTTCATTATTGTGATCACCTTGGTCCCCAGGTCCAGTCTTCATCTGTGCATGTTCATGATGATCAAGTGTCACGGGGATTGCATGACTAGTTAATATGGACACTAGAATGTTAGCACTAGAAGGAACCTCTTACATCACAGAGGGGAGTGTAAGGCTCAGCCAAGAGAAGTGACTTTCTCAAGGTCACACACTAGTTAGTGCCAAGAGACAGGATGAGAATCCAGAAATCCTAACTCCCAAATCAGTGTTCTTTCTATCACCTTTTGCTGTCAAAACTCATCACGTATGAGTTGATCAGCATATTTATTTCCCAGAAGAGAAGGCTACTTGGGGACCTAACATTATTAATAGAGTGTTATTTGGTATATACAGAAGACTAGTCCAGGGTTCGTGCTGGAAATAAATGGATGAAGCCAGGAGTCAGGGATACAAAAAGCCATGCTGAGAAAGCCACCCACGGAGATGCTTGTTCCCCATGTTGGGCCCAGGGAAGACCGAGGCAGCCAGGAAACTTTTTGGAACTGTAATGGATAGTCAAGGAAGAAGCAGGGCCCTGAGATGAACCTAAGTCCCTGAGTTAGAAGTGGAATTATTCTGAGAAAGAAGAGAGAAACCAACAGAGGGAAAAGTTAATCCCTTCTTAACTGCTCTTTGTTCCTGTACACACGCTGAAGCAAGTAGGAGGAATTTCCAGCCTAGCACCCCCAGTGAGAAAAGTCTGATCACTTGATTCATTTAACCTACAGCTAGTCCAAGAGGGGAGAGCTGCAGGGACTTAAAGGGACACAGCCATTTTATGGGGAGAAACCCGCTGTGGAATGAAGTTTCAGTCGTGTTTGTTCCCAGGTCAGTCTGGTGGCCACAGCTGGGAGGGAAAAGATTTCCTTGATACCAGGCACGGCGGAAGGGGGGGGGGGCGGTTGGGGGGGGCAGCATTTGCAGGGGCTGCTGGCAGGATACGGCTGCTCCCTCCCCGACTCTCTGGAAAAATACAAGCAGGCAAATTTGAACTTGGCCCTTGAATAGGCTCATTTTGTAGATCCATGTAATTTGAGCACCCAGCAACCCCTGGGGCCTGGTCTCAGGTGACTTGCCCCTTCAGCAGCTCTGGAGACTGCCAGAAAGGACTGGCCTCTCAGAGCCCAAGCTTAGTGTCTTCTAGCTCCAATCCAAGGAAACTGTGGAGGGTGACTAGAATGTGTCTGATGGCCTGGTGGTCAATCCTAGGGCACAGCCCTCCACTCCACACAGGAACCAGAGTCATATTTGATGGGATTCCCTCAAGGCACCCTCGTAACAAAGAAAATGAACTCGGCGGAAAATTTCTGAGAAAATGGTGAGGTGTGTGACAAAACCAGGGTGAGCTGGAGGTAACTAAAGTGGAGCCCCAAGCAGCTCCACAGGGACCAGACAGTGTGTTCATACAGGCCCACACTCACGGCAGACATTTGTCCCCACAGCAGGTGCAGGCCAACTGCCCAGGGACCCCCTCCACGGCAGTTCCTTCCCTCTTGCCCGCAGGCAAGATCAGGCTTGGCAGTTGCATTCCAGAGGCTGAGAGTAGAAAACCCAGTCTCTCCTTGTGTCGTCAGTTCTGGCCACAGTGCTGTGGAGAGCTCTTTTCCCAACCTTCTTGTTCATTCCCAGATCCTGAGTAACAGCACTGCAGAGCAAGGGTTTATTAGGAAAGGTGCAGTTGCCTGCTCAGGGACTCTGATGGAATACAAACACAAAGAGAAGACTAAGGGGTAAAATGAAGTTCCCAGGTGATGTCCTCTCAGTGGGCAGCCACCCCCCATTGCCTGGGAAGTAGCAGGAGGTATCCGTTCTTTCCCAAGCAAATCCTGGGTTGGAGAGCACTGGTTGGTGACCTCAGAGCTATGGAGTTCCACCCTGAGGAACTCTCAGGCCCTCAGGGGAGAGCTCCAAGTTAGTTGGTCAGCAGGGACATATGGCCCATCCACTCTGTGTCTAACTCTGGGTTGGCAATAGGGAGACTGCAGACGGGAAGCCAGACATAGCCCCACACTTGTGGAATTTACATTCTAGTCAGGACAACAGCAAACCAAAAACCACAGGTGCAACAAGTATCATGGAGGAGACGGGAGAAAACGAAGGGGCCTGGAGGGCCCGGGAAGGCGTCCCGAGGAAGTGACCTAAATCTCAGATCTGGGTATTAAAAAGTCATTAGATGAACAAAGGAGGGTTGGCAGGGACTGTATAATTATAGTCTTCCCCTCTTATTGCATAATCACAGAATTTTCAGTTGAGTATGTGGCTTCTCAGAAAGTGACTACATTTCCCAGCCTGTTCTACGGCTGGATGTGACTGTGTGACTGCATTCTGGCCAATGGGAGATGAGAGGAAGTAGGGTATCAAATTCTGAATCACTGGGAAGGGGCTTACCCTCCCATTGCCCCTTTGTCCCTTCTACTGGCTGCAATGTGGCAGTGGTGGGGAGCCTTCTTAGAACATGCGAAGGAGGGTAGGGCCTCTGGCGACCTCTCAGACCAGAGCTGCCATGCCGGCTTGGGGTTTTATACGAGAGAGAAATAAACCTCTATGTTGTTTAAGCCATTGTCACTTGGGTCTCTGCTATAGTAACCAAATGTCCTAACCTACCCATGGTTTGAGGGAATAGCGAAGGGCTTTTTTATATCTTAATTTCGTCCCATCTTCCCAAGAACCCCAGAAGTTGGAGATTATGATCAGCACTTTAGTGTTACAGAAACTGAAGCTGAGAAAATAATTGTCTTCTCCAAGGTCACACAGTGGTGGAGGCAAGGACCCCCAACTCAGTTTTTCACCCAAGTTCCAGGAATACGCACTGTGCCAGGCTGCCTCCCTCTCTCTAGAACGGATTTTAGCGCATCCTCCGTTCGTGAGATGAGTTCCCACCAAACCATCCACACTTTACCTTCACCTTCTCCCCTGTGCCAGTCTAGTCATCGGCTCATGGTCTTGATAGCACACGCCCTGACCAGCCCCGTCAGCAGGTTTAAGGACCTACATGATGTGGTGTTTTCGGGTCAGGGATGTCAGACTACTGTCACTTTTCTCAGGGAAGCTCTCACATTTTACTCTAAAAGGGAATGCTTGGAATAATCCCCCCTCCCCAGCTTAACCTGCCCTCCCTTGTGCAAAGGACCCACGAATTCTTGACACCAGCACTTAGAGAGCCCAGGGAACCCTCTGCTCCCTCATTAGGGCAAGTTGCTTCTTATTATGACAGTCTAGACTTCTCCTCCGGGCTCTCCTCAGGACAACGTGTAGGAACAATTCTGTTATTTTATCTTTTGCTGGCCCTTGACTGATTGCAGGAGGAATTGCAGGCTAAGCCATGTTCACACAAATCCTCAGTTGCTGTTCTCCAACTGAGGCGCTCCTTGGGTTATGAATCACCTCTGGGGATACAGCAGCTGAATAATTCAGATTTTAAAATATTGATTTTTATTCCTCACAGCCAGGAGACAGCTTTACATGTGCATTTGGCTTGATCAGGCCTTCGTGCGCCTCATGCCTGTAACTCGCAAAGATTTAATGGGGCCTCCAGTGTGCAGAAGACTGGAGCAGCCAGGGAGGAAGGGATGTGGCAGGCTCAAGTGGACACCCCCGGGAAGCCTGTGGCTTCACGTGGGACCCAAGGGCGGGGGCGGGGTACAGGCCGTGTCCTGAGGGCTGTCTCAAAGAAACAAAAAGCTATGTCAAGCAGACCTCCTCTGGAAGCCTTCCCCTTTTCTTTCATGGGGTGCCCTTCAGACTCCTTTGATGTCACTGCCCACAAAGGGACACCTAAAAATCCGGGTCCTCTCTCTGCACTGCTTTTTTTCTCTAATTGCTCTTCTCTTGACTTGTCATATTGCTTTGGGACAAGAGGCTGCTCTTAATTGGTACTAATTCTGAGGCACTCAGAGGAAATCTTCACAAAAGATGGTTGAGACTCACGGATGGCCCCTCCCTCTTCCCACCCGACGCTCCACCCTCTCCTTGGTGATTCACACCCTCACAGGCTGACCCTCTGTCCGTCTTCCTTCGACAGAGTCTGCATCATGGCCAGTTCCCTTCCTTGAACTCCTGACCCACATATTCATCTTCCTTGAACATCAGCCTGGATAGTCACCCTCCCCGTGCCCCAGATGGAACTCATTGTCTTCACCCCCAATCCCGCTCCTTATCCTGTTGTCTCTCTCGGATGAGGATGCCCCACCCACCCAGTCACCCAAGTCTCAGTGTAGCCATCTGGTCACTGAGTTCTGGCAGCTCCTTTTTAATGTCTTTTATGGCTAGTCTTCTCTATATTTGCTTTTCAAGTATGTTCCAAATAGTCTCCTAACTGTATCTGTCTTACAGCATTCTTATTCCTCCAAGCCACTTTCTGCACCACTATAAGAATAATTGTCTACAAGGCAAATCTAATCAGCGTGGGATTTTAGAATTCTTTCAATGGCTCCCTCATGCCCTCAAAGTAAAATCTAAATACCTCAACAGGGCCATTTGAGGCCTTTCCTGTTCTGGCCCTGCCTACATCTCTCTCTCCCTCCCACTTGCAGACACTGATCTCCCAAACTGCTGTGTTCTCACACCTCTGCGCTTCCGCCCATGTTGTTGCTCTGCCTTGAGTGGCGCTCCTCCATCTCAGTTTCACCCAGAGCTCAGTTCAGGCATCTCCTCTTTCAGGAAGCCTTCCTGACTCTCCAGCCCCTCATAGCACACCGTCAGACACACACATCACCAGCTAGCCCGGGAGTTCGTTGAGGTCAGGAACTGTGTCTCGTTTGTCTTGTCCTAGAGTCTGGCAGATGCATTGCATGGGAGCCGGTTTGCAAAAAATAGAATTTTCTGCTAGTAAAAGCTGTTTTTGGTATGGTATGGTGATAGTAAATAAGTGATAATACAGAAGCTTGTAGAAGAGATTCCTGCAGTGGCTTCGAGGAAGTTAAGCCAAAGGACCTTCGGTCCTTTCCAAATCTGAAATTTCATCATTTGAAAACACTGACATTTGTCCAAAATGTTCAGGGGCGCCTGGGTGGCTCAGTCGTTTAAGTGTCCGACTTCGGCTCAGGTCACGATCTCGCGGTCCGTGAGTTCGAGCCCCGCATCGGGCTCTGTGCTGACAGCTCAGAGCCTGGAGCCTGTTTCAGATTCTGTGTCTCCCTCTGTCTCTGGCCCTCCCCTGTTCATGCTCTGTCTCTCTCTGTCTCAAAAATAAAATAAACGTTAAAAAAATCAAAATGTTCAGCCATCAACATATGTGGCAAATTGGCCATTTTCTCCAGAAGGGGAAGCAAGCGCTGTCACTCATGGCAGTTTCACAGCACCTTTGCCCTAAACATTTGGGTGTGTGGGGACTTCTCCATCTCCTTTGGACCCTGAATCTCAGCTCCTGACCTACTCTGACTCTTGGGAGGAAATCAAAGGGCAAGAGGAGGAACTGGTGTTCTCAGAAGAAGAGAAATTCACGATCCCCCTGGAATGAATTAGGAGTCCATTTGGTAAAATATTATTGAGCTGTTATAAAGAATAAAGTAGGCTTATATATACATGAAAGATATAGGTTGAAAAAGAGCAAATTAGGGAATACCATAGATAGTTTGATCACTTCCACATATTTAAAAAAAAGAGGGGTGCCTGGGTGACTCAGTCAGTTGGACGTCTGACTGCGGCCTGGAGCCTGCTTCAGATTCTGTCTCTGTCTCTGTCCGTCCCTTGCTCATGCTCTGTCTCTAGCTCTCAAATATAAGTAAACATTTAAAAATTATCAATCAATCAATCAATCAATAAAAGAATATATGTAAGTATTATGCATAACTTTTCTGGATGAAATTACTTTGGGAAAGTAGTTATCTGCTGTGGACAGTGGGAATGGGAGAAAGTGACTTTCAGTTGTCACTTTGTATGTTTTTATGTCGCTTCTGTTTTCTAACATCTTATCTTTTTAACACCAACAGATTTGACCTAGAATGTAGGATTAGGCTAACCTTATACTTCTTTATAGTTTTCTGTTAAAATAATTAAAATCTAATATTTTGATTCTCTAGAGGCTGGAGAAAAGGGGATGGGGACTCACCTGGCCACAACCAAGATAGATTTTACTAGCTCCAATTCTAAACATGAAAAGCCAGAGTCAGGAAAGCAGAAGGCTAGGGGAAGGGAGAGCTTCTTGCCCGAGATCATTCTGTGAAAAGATGTCAGAGCCAAGAACAACGACCAGATCTTCTGGGTTCCAGTGTGACTCCTCAACTATACCTACAAGGAAGAAGGAAAACGGTGGTGGGGAAGGGCGATAACATTTGCAGAAGGCCTACTGTGAAGGCATTTTATACATTTGCCAGCCAACTTCTGTCCTTAGAAAGACTTTAAAACAGCAAGATCCAGCATTACCATGAGATTTCCAGAGTTAAAAGTCTTAAAGCAGGCACAGAAGTTTACTTTCTAGACCCAGAAGGAAACACAATAAAAATGGTAGCCATGCAAACTCCTTTACCATGTATCCTGGGCATCTTATTTTCCTGGGGATCCTATTTGCTGTAGACACTTGTTTGTGGAACATATGCTGGTGCCTCAAAGACCTTTCATGTGGTGATAACTGAAGAAGGTGTAGTCTGGGCAATTAAGGGTTAACCTGGGAGTCAGGGCCTCCTGCCAATCAGAAGATTGAGAGCAGTATTTTTGGCCATCTTGAAATTCTGGTTCCGCCTTACAACGCAGTTCTCTCAGCCTGCCCAGATCAGCTCTTCTCTGCATCCCTGGATCTTAATCTCTGTGTTCCTCACTTTGGACGGGTAACCTGACCTTGTCCTCAGTTGCTTATGGGATAGAGTTGGGGACTTCAGGGACAGCAGTCAAGGTTTGGAATAGCCACCATGGGGAATGGAACTCAAGACTGACTGATAAGCCTCATTATTCTTCTCAGGATCTCCAGTTTTTAAGGGACGGATGGGTCATGCAGGATAGATTTCATACTTTCCCCATTCCCCATTAGCAGAGAGGACTTGCCAGACCAGTGGATCAAAGTGAGCCCATTTCCCAATGGGATGAATGTCACCTCCCCATTCTGGGCACTCTCCCAAGTGGGCGAGATCTAAGACATCGCTCTGACTTAGCTGTGTTTCCTCTGTCTTTCATACTAGTTCTGATCAAAGAGGGGCATCAGCAGTTATGTCTGTGGCATCTCAGTTAAGGTGATGACTTTGATTGCAATCAGAGGTGGGAGAGTTCATGGGATGGAAAATGAAAAGGCATCCTGTGAACAAATCCGTTCTGCCTGAGAGAGGCATAAACCTTGATCCAGGTGCCAGCCTTTTCATCCCACGGAAGATTGGAGGTGGATGTCATTTCATTCACAGGTAAAAGCAGGGAGTTGTGTGTGGTAGGGCCCTGCAATTTCCCACTGACTCAGCCTGTGACCTTTCGGGAGAGATCTCAGAGAAAGAGAGGGTGAAGAATACAGGCTTGCCTTCCCAAGGCTCAAGTGGGGTTTGTCACTGGGGCTTGTTTTAGGAGGCGGGTGTCGGGAGTTGAGTTAATCTGACTACTTGGGTCCTGGATATTTGCATCACTGATCCTTGTGAGACCCCTCTCTTGGATTTATTTACTTCCTTATCCCTTTTACTCCTCATCTTGAAATTCCACCCCCCTCTCTCACACATAATGATTTTTGTGTTTGTCTCTTCATCCTTCTGCTTGCATGTTTTTATACAAATACTATATGTTTGCAGTATTTTTAATTTATGTAAATATTCTATCTCATTGTTTCTTATCTTTTTTCACTGTTTTTCCCCCTGTTCTTTTTTTTTTTTTTAGTTTATTTATTTATTTTGGGGGGGGAGAGGTGCAGAGAGAGAGGGAGATAGATGATCCCAAGCAGGCTCCATGCTGCCAGCACAGAGCCCGATGCAGGGCTCAATCCCAAGAACCGTGAGATCATGACCTGAGCAGAAGTCAAGAGCCAGACACTTAACAGGCCAAGCCACCCAGGCACCCGTCCCCCTGTTCATTTCACTGTCTTAAGCATCCACGTTGCTATGTGTACAACTGATCATTTGCTTCAGTCCTGCGGCATTGTACTCCCTGGTGTGTGTTCATTACATTTTATTTCTCGATCTCAGCGCCAGAAACTCAGGTAGCCCCCAACTTCCACTACAAGTAACTGTACACGAAGGAATTGCACATGTCCCCTAACACAGAGCTGTATGAGGATTTCTTGGGATGTATACCTAGCAGAGGAATTGCTAGTATGCTACACTGAAAATAGTGTAAAATTTTCAGTGAAAAAATACACTGACTCATAACACCAGATCGTTCCCCCAGAATGTTCTCCAGTGCCCCTTTCTGCTGTCTTCCCATGGGCGGTGTGCAAGCACCGTCATGTCCCACGTCTCTGCCACCACTGGGTGTGACCCTTCTTTCTATATGTTGCTAATGTAAAAGGCAAACAGTGATATCTCTGTCGTTTTAATTTGCATTTTTCAAATGTAATGCAGTAAGTCTGGTGTTCACAGCTCTTCATCTCAGGATCTGTTTCCCAGGAAAATTGACTTGTTTGTGGAGTTCTCTGTTCTGTATGATGCGTGTTTATATCCTTCCCCTGCTTTTTTAAAAAAAATTTTTAATGTTTATTTATTTTTGAGAGAGACAGACAGAGTGTGAGCGGGGGAGGGGCAGAGAGAGAGGGAGACACAGAATCCAAAGCAGGCTCCAGTCTCTGAGCTGTCAGCACAGAGCCTGACGCAGGGCTCAAACCCGCAAACTGCGAGATCATGACCTGAGCTAAAGTTGGACGCTTAACCAACTGAGCCACCCAGGCACCCCCCTTCCCCTGCTTTTCTATTGCTGTCATAAATGTTTAAGATCCTTGCATATTCTTCCTGTCAGCCTCTATTCCTATTTTGTCATCAGTCTGTTAATGTTATCTTTTGTTGGGGCGCCTGGGTGGTGCAGTCGGTTAAGCGTCCGACTTCAGCTCAGGTCACGATCTCGCAGTCTGTGAGTTCGAGCCCCGCGTCAGGCTCTGAGCTGAGGGCTCAGAGCCTGGAGCCTGTTTCCGATTCTGTGTCTCCCTCTCTCTCTGCCCCTCCCCTGTTCATGCTCTGTCTCTCTCTGTCCCAAAAATAAATAAACGTTGAAAAAAAAATTAAAAAAAAAGTTATCTTTTGTTGATTAGAGCTCTTTTGTTGATTAGAAATCCTTAATTTCGATGTGATCAAGTTAATAAAATTTTGTGTTATGGTTTATGTTTTTGAAATTTGGTTGTAAAAGAGCTTTCCCAGATTACAAAGATATTTCCCTTCACTTAATTCTACGAACTTTATTTCTACTATTTTTCTTTAACCTTTTATACTGTGGTCTTTAAACTGCCCAGAACCCTCTCTGTGTGTGGCATTAAGGAGGGATCCAATTTTCTTTTTCTCCATGTAGCGAGCCCATTTCCCAAACGCCATTTACTAAATGCTCTTCCCTTCCCCCACCATTTGTGGTACCACCTTCATTCGATATTAATTCCTGACATACACATGAGTGTATCTGAGCTCTCTCTTCTGTTGGCCTATTTGTATGTTTTTTCAACTACTGTTTTTTTTTATCATGTTGGCTTCATAATATGTCTGATTATCAGAAAGGGTAAGAGCTCCTCTTCTCTCCTTTTTAGAAGTTGACTTAGCTGTGCTCCCATGTCTTTCTCTGTCCTGTGCCACCATAGTTTGGGTATAAGCTGAGTTCAAGTGTTTTGGTTGAGCTGGGAGCAGTGGGCCTGCCAGCCGGCATGCCGGAACGTAACCTGCATCATCAGACAAGAGGCACAGGGGAGAAACTTCAGGAAGAAGTCAAGCCAAGAGATGATATCTGGCCAGCACTGGACACTAGAAAGTCCTGACAATTCTCTGCGAAGTGGAATCCAATCTGATCCGAGAGAAACAGTCAAAGGCACCCAGGTCTTAATGAGCCTGGGAACCTAATCAGAGGCATTAGTAACGCACGATATTAACAGTGCAGTCCTGCCAAGGAGAAAACCCTATCTGTGTCCTTGCTTGCTTGGCCTGTGCCTCCGAGGATTGCAAGGGCCTGTCAAAAGGTTAGCTCATTGCCACCTTGTCTCTCTGCTGCTTCTGCAGCTCTTCAAACGCGCTGTTCTCAAAACCTCAGCTTTCAGGCATGTAGCATTTTTGTTTTGTGATAATTAGGAGACTGTGAGCAGGCCATGGTTAGTCATCCGTGGTGTGAAGATGACGGCTGCTCCAGCTCTGGAGGTGCTTTCGGGTTCAGACACGTCAGGCTATAGTTAAAGAGAGAAGCTGATGCGGGAGAATGAGGTGACTCATCGTCAAAACCTTGAAAACCAAGTTCAAGGAGAGGGCCAAGGCTTTCCAAATGTAGAATCTGCTCGTTGGTGGTGCTGAAGCTTCGCCTGGGCATAGGTTACGCTGTTAACTTCCATTTCCTCCTCACCAAGGACTGGAAGGCCAGGAGAATCAGCCCTGTTTGGTTCAGTCTGAACAGCTGACTTAGCATTGACCCAATTCTGCAAAACCTGTTCTGGGTGTTTGTGTCTCCCTTTGGCCTCGTGATGTTTTTTTCACCCTTCATCCTCCACTGCTGTATGATGCTCGTGTCCCTTCCCTTGTGGGAAGGGGAGGCCTACATCATCTGCTCCCTCTGGAGAAGGGTCACATCCCGACTGGGGATTGACCTGGGCAGGGCTCTCATTTGACCCGTGGAGTTCTGCTGAACCCCAGAAGGCCAGAATTCAGTGGCCTTATTGCTTTGCCTCTCTGTATCTGGAGAAAAGGGGGGGAAGGCCTTAATCTCTCCTCTTCATTTACCCCTATTTCTTTTGCTCTGGGTACATGTTGAAAGCTCAAGAGAGTCCATTAACTATCCTTCTCTTTCCTTTAAGTCTTTTTTCAATGCAATGGTCGGTGTTCAGAACCTCTTCAGCCTGTGTCAGAGACTAGCACAGTGTCTTAAACAAATTCAGACTCAGCTGAAGGACTTTCAGAGGACTTTTGGGGTCCTTACTCTGAGGGCTCTAGGAGGGCTTTATCTGATGTTGGCCTGCCTGGAGTCATAGAAGGTAGGAAAGGGATTGGGGATGGCTTCATTTCTCAGAATCGGTGAGTGAAGGAAGCAGGCTAGGCTGTGTTTTAAGACACTTAGTGGGATTGTCTAGGAAGAATCCACTCAAAAGCCCTGGGACCTAACACACAGATGAGCAAAATATTCACAAAAAGAGGTATCTCGATGGTGGGGATCAAGATGTTGACTAACTCTGTGGAAAATTAGATCACCATTCTCCTTCTCCACTCTCTATCCCAGCCTTTCAGGGGGAAAGGAGGGTTGTAGTCCAGCCCTCGGTCAGGCCACTGGACGGGATGCTGGGCGGAATGAGACTTGTTCACACAGTCTGCTCTGTGCCAGTCAGAGGCTCATCAGATGTAGCAGGAGGACAATGACCTTGTGTAGGGCTTTGAAGATCCTGAAGTGTTCCTCTACCTCTAAAGCCTCTGCTTGTCCACATATCTAATTAAAGCCAGAGAATCTGCAGCCCAACTCTAGAGGGCTATGAGTTCATCAAACACTTAGGCAGAGATGCTTCTTACAAAAAGAGCAATTGCATCCCACAAATCGGCTTTCCCATATTTGGTCTTCTCCCAGGGATATTAAATATAACTTTTCATATGTTGCAGGCTTCACGTAGCCAACCATGTGGCTAACAGACTTCTTGGTACGGGCTCTAAATTTGGCCTAGCAGTCCCTGAGGGGATCTCTGAAAGTTAGGCTGTACTAAACCACTCTGAAAAAAGTTGCATGTGGGTGAGAACAGGTGGGCAAAGGCAGAGGTGGGTCCAAGTAAGTGTGTATCAGGGCTCTCCCTCCGGCCCACTGTTTCTGCTCCTTGGGCCACCACTCTCTCCCTGCAGCTTCTGAGAAGCTCAGTTCATTTCTTGTCAACTTGGCCAGACCAGATGCAACCAGGAAGAGCGATTTTTCCAGGAATGGCAGTTGGAAGCCACTCTGCTATGCTTTCTTGTGGGCTATGGGTGCTGTAGGTGAAGAGAAGCTGGGGAAGAAAGCTCCTTTATGATCCAGGGGCTCTGATTTTTGCTTGAGAAAGCAGGGGGAAGAGACCTCAGGACAAGGAATCAGAGATCGTGCACAGAAGGATTGCAGATAGTAAACTATCCACAGAAAGATGCATAGGTTTGCTAAAAAGGAAAAGAAATACGAAGACAGAAACAAGCCTCAGGCTCCACCACACAATTTGCCAAAGCGGGACCCACCCTGACTCTAAAGTTTCAACTCAGGTCAGTCCATCACATACCCCCAGGACAAGTGGTCACAAAAAATGAATCTCATTCACTTTCTCTCATGGGGAGCATTTGTCTTAGCTTCTGCGCAATTCTGCTTCTTGGTTTTATCTTGCAAATCCTCTCCCTTGACTCCTATCGTATATTCCTAACTGTTTTGGCTTCCCCAATTTGACATGGCAACAGTGACTACAAATGACAAAACTCAGTGATAGCACAGTTCTGTGCTGGGGAAAATGGCATATTTAATGGCGTTGGAGACCCTATAAATCAGTTGCGTCTTTCTGGAGAGTCATCTGGCAATAGCGAGAGCTGAGTCCTAGCCATGGCCCGTTCATTCCATGTAAGGAAGCACATCTGGAACAAATAAACACGAAAGGATGAAAGAACTATTGGTATGAAAATAACCATGTTGATGTTATTAATACTAATGAACTAGAAATGATACAAACGTTCACCCTGAGGCAAATTACGATGTGCCTGCATAATGGACACAGGATTACAATTAAAAGTGACAAACATGAGGACTTTGGACACACAAAAAAATCTGAATATGAAATAATAGTAGAGAAAAAACACACTGAGAAGTGTACACTCACTTTTATTGTACGACGTGAAAACCTGACAAGCATCAGAAGGGAACGAACAGAAACAGAAGCCCTCAATAACATGTGATGGGTGTTTTCCTCCAGAAAAGTTGTGTAAGTTCATAAGAAGAGGATCGCCTAAATAAAATGGAAAGGACAAGACCACTTTCTGGTAGGTGTTCCCATGCTGGCTTGGGTGAGGGGCTTGACTCCTTTTAAAGTTTTGTTTCTTCCCTGGATGTGCTCAGCTCAAGGAGAGGACAGGAGCCTTTCTAAGATCTCTCACCTCAGTGGCACTGCACTCCACACTCTGCTCCTGCCGCCCAACAGTCTGGTCTGCAGAAACTCCTCGGCTTCCTTTTCCCAATCCTACCTCATTTTTCATAACCCGAGCCAAGAGCCTACTGGAAAACACCTGGAGAATGTTTGTCTGCAGCAGTGGGTAATTGAGATGGCACCAGACTGGGGGGCCGAGGGCCATGGTTCTAGTTCCAGCTTTGCCACCACCTTGCTGGGTAGTCGTGGGCAAGTCATTCTAGACTTGGGCAAGTCAGGGTCATGGTTTCTCACTTGTGAAATGGAAATGTTGGATCAGGTTTTTTCTTTGTTTGTTTCTTTCTTTCCTTCCTTCCTTCCGTCCATCCATACTTCCTCCCTCCTTTCCTCCTTCCTTCTCCTTTCTTTCTTTCTTTCTTTCTTTCTTTCTTTCTGCAGGGGAGAGGGGCAGAGGGAGAGAGAGAAATAATCTTAAACAGGTTGCACTCCATGAAGAGTGCAGAGTCTGACGATGGCTCGATCTCACAACTGTGAGATCATGACCTGAGTCGAAATCAAGGGTCGAATGCCTAACCAACTGAGCTGTCCAGGTGCCCCATGGACCAGGTAATTCCTAAAGTCCTTGAATTTCTTTTTTTTTTTTTAATTTTTTTGTTTAACGTTTATTTATTATTGAGAGACAGAGAGACACAGAGCGTGAGCAGGGGAGGGGCAGCGAGAGGGGGAGACAGAATCTGAAGTAGGCTTCAGGCTCTGAGCTGTCTGCACAGAGCCTGACACAGGACCCGAACTCACAAAGTGCAAGATCACGACCTGAGCAGAAGTCGGTCGCTCAACACGAGCCACCCAGGCGCCCAAGTCCTTGAATTTCTGACATGTCTGTGGTTCTATCTTTATTGACTCAGAACTAGGAAGAGTCCTGAAATGGGATTCACGTCACTCTGAGGCAGGGAATCAATTCTGCCATCCAAGGCCACTGCCTAGAAACCCTGGAGGCCAGGGTACCTCTCTCTGTAGGCGCAAAGGCTCATCAAGGAGATTAAAAGAAAAAAAAAGTGCATGTTTTGGGTCTTTGTCAATTAATAACAATGAATAACAGTTCAATGTTTCTTAAAAGGGTTAAGGGCCTGAAGTTTCCAGAAAGAAGTAGGTCTCCTGTAAAAGAAGACCAGAAGAGTCCCTTTGACCTTGAGTTCCCAGATCGAGACACTCTGACCAGCTCTGAAACAGCTCATTGGGATGGCAATGATCAGAGTTTGGTATCAAACTATTCCTCTCATTGTGCCTGTCCAGAGAACCAAGCAAGCTAAACAGGAGTGGAGTCACAGAAGCTTCAGCCAACTGGAGAAAGGGCATTTGAAACAAGTCAGAACTCTTCTAGGTACACTGTGATCAAGAAGAAAAAGATTGGTGAGAGAAAGGTAGAAACTAAGAAAATGTGGCTGGCTGTGGTGTGCAGGGAAGGCCCATATGTCCACTTCGTATAAATCTAATGAGTGCATCTGTCCTTTTGCAGTGAAAAGTGGATGATGAGGGGTGGACAAAGGGATGGAAAGAGGGAAAGCTTTTGTCTGCACTTGACAGAGAGGATGAATGGCCTCTTGGCTGCTTCAGAGGCTGGGCTGCAATAAAAGAGTAGGTAAAGCTCTTCTCACTGAGAAGAGGGGCACTTGAGCCCAGGAATGTCCTGCCCGCAGCAAAGATCTTATGGGAACAATGAATAGAGCATATTTTACGACATGGAGCTGTATGAATTAGTTTTCACAAAGTAACAAATCATCTCCAAAAGTGGCTTAAAACAACGATCAACAAAGTAACAAATCATCTCCAAAAGTGGCTTAAAACAACGACCATTTATTTAGGTCATAGTTCTGCGGGCTGGCTGGGCAGTTCTGGTCCGGGCCAGCTTGGCTGAGCTCTGCTAGGCTGTTGTGCATCTGTGGTCAGCTGGTGAGTCGGCTGGCAGTTGAATGATTCAGGATGGCTTCACTCACATGTCTGGAGGCTAACAGGCTGTTAGTAAGAATTATGGAGCAACTGGGCCACATGCCTCTCATCAGCCAGCAGACTAACATGGGTTTGTTTATGTGGCAGCAGATTTCCAAGAGTAGCAAGAGAGGAAGCTGCAATGCCCTTTGAGGCCTAGGCTTGAAACCTGTACATTGTCATTTCTAAAGCATTCTATTGATCAAAGCAAGACACAAGGCCGGCTAGAGTGACTGCCTGTCCCAGTAAGCCTGGGACTGAGGGATTTCCCAGGACACGGGACTTTCAGTACAAAAACTTGGAAAGTTCTGGATAAACTGGGACAGACAGTCGCCCTAATGGTCAGCCCAGATTCAAAGAATGGGGAACTTGACTAGACATTTCTCCAAAGGAGATATACAAATGGCTGGTGAACACACAAAAAGATTTGCAACCTCACTAATCATTAGAGAAATGTAAATCAAGCCACAACAAGATACCACTTCATACTCATTAGGATAGCTATTATCCCAAAACCAGAGAATCAGAAGTGTTGCAGAAGATGTGGGAAAAACGCGACTCTGGTGCATTGCTGCTGGGAATGTCAAATGGGGCAGCCCATAAAATTACGCTATGGATCCAGCAATTCCAGTTCTGGGTATATGCCCCCAAGAATTGAAAGCAGGGGTTCAAACAGATATTTGTACACCTATGTATGTTCACAGCAGCATTATTCAACCAACAGGTTGAAGTAACCCAAGTTTTTGACCAACAGGTCAAAGTAACCCAAGTGTCTAATGGAGAACCCAAGTATGAATGAATAAACAAAATGTGGTCTGTGCATACACTTGAATATTATTCAGCCTTAAAAAGGAAGGGAATTTTTTTTTAATTTTTAATGTTTATTTTTGAGACAGAAAGAGACAGAGTGTGAGCGGAGGAGGGGCAGAGAGAGAGAGGGAGACACAGAATCCGAAGCGGGCCCCAGGCTCTGAGCTGTCAGCACAGAGCCCGACGTGGGGCTCGAACCCATGAGCCATGAGATCATGACCTGAGCCGAAGTCAGACCCTCAACCAACTGAGCCACCCAGGTGCCCCACAAAGAAAGGGAATTCTGATACATGCTACAACTTGGTTGAAACTTGAAGGTGCTACACTGAGCGAAATAAGCCAGGCACAGCATGAAAATACTGTATGATTCCACTTACGTGTCGTACCTAGAGGAGTCAAATGCAGGGCGATAGAAGAATGGTGGTTGTCAGGGGCGAAGGGAGGAGAGAAGGAGTCAGTGTTTCATGAGTCTAGTATTTCAGCTGGGGAAGATGAAGAGTTCTGGAGATGGATGGTGGTGATGGCTATGTAACAATGTGAAGGTGCTTAATGCCACAGTGCTGTGCATTTAAAAAGGGTTAAAATAGAAAATTTTATGTTATGTATATGTTACCACAATAAAAAAAGGGAACAAGGAAATGAGCTATCCTAGAAATGAGAGGAGCTACAAACTCTTGTGGCCATTTTTGCCCTCTGCCACAGGGGTGAGCAGGAATATAATTCAATAAGGCTGAGCTTTTGCAGGAGATCATAGTTTTTGAGGAAGTGTTCTGGGAGACAGCAACCAACATCCAAATATTGGCTATTTTGATACTTACTCTTTCCTTTGGGAGCCAGTTGTGACTTGTGGTTTTTCATCTGGGTAGGAAAACAAGAGGGAATGAGAGAAGTTACATGCTGATGAGTGAATGGGATGGGGAGGACATGTGGTAAGACTTTGGAACCGACCAGAAAAGTAAGATAAAATCAAAATAAGTCAGAGCCCTAAAGAAATCACTCACCTATTTAGAGGGGTCCCAGTTGCCCTGTCCGGCTTCCTGGATGCCGCTGGTAAATTGCAGCAGACAGAGCAGGCGGTCAATAAGGACACACCTGAGGCACCCGAGGAGCTGAGCCCACGGCAGCCTGGCTCGTGTGCTGCCTCCCCTCCTAGTCTCTCTCTGTTTGGTGTTCATAAGAGTCTGTGTTTATGGGAAACTCTGAGTATGCCTGTTCCTCTAGTCCAGTGGTGAGAGAAGCAGACGATGGGGAGGAGTGAGGAAAGGCATCAGTGCATGTGGGTGGCCAGACGGGGTGGAGGCAGAGGAGGCACAGGAAGCCGTGAAGCAGATGACCATGAGAAAAAACCAATCTCCCAAGAATGCTGTGGCTGGAAGGGACTTGGAGAGCATCTCGTCTACTCTACCCATCAGAGGATAAGAAAAATGAGTCCAGAAAGCTTCACAGACTTGTCTAAGGCTACCCACCCAGGTGAGCAGGAAGTGTCACAGCTGGTAGTTGAGACCCATTTCTAAGCTGGAGCTCCATCTCTGCCTCCAGTGGCTTCCAATGTCTCACTGAATCTTCTCCACACTAGTCACTGGAAGAGAGAGTGGCAAAACCTGACCATGATGTGCCTTTACTGCCCCAGATTTGATCTACTGCAGGGGAACCATGCCCTCAGGTACACACACACACACACACACACACACACACACAGAGACACACATGTCTTCTAGTTCCCTCGGCCCTGCAAAGTCTGGTACAGCAGTGTACCTGTCCTCTTATCAGCTTTTTAATTAAAGTCTTCTATATTTCCCAATTTCCCCACTCAAGTCCATAGGGAGAAGTTATTTTTAGGTGTTACAGAAAGTACAGTGCAGACCAAGTCTTTCTTCCGAGCTCCGTGACTAAGATTTAGCTTGCTCTGGGTTTGTTGCTTAACACTTAAAGGTCATCAGTGGGTGGACATAGCTTGTCTCAGGAGGCTGAAGTGCTAGGGGATTAAGTAGCACTGAATGCCATAACCTCCTCCCCTTTTTTTGTCCAGGGAGGAAAACTTCTTGGACAAACCCCAATGAAGAATCATCTGGTGAATTAATTTACTGATCCAGTTGCCTTTTCCAGCTGGGAAGGTTTCAACATTGGTAAAAGGTAGTAGCAGGTCCCCTGAACTCTGCAATGTCCAGGGCTCATTGTGGTGCCCTGGGAATCCCAAGACGTGAATCTACACACATTCATTAGGAACCTACTATGGACAAGTGACTGTAGGCTTTTCAAGAGGGGACAGATACAGTGACTGCCCTTGGTGAGCTTACAGTCTTGTTGCAAGGAAATAAGGCAAGGACCCAACTCAAGACAAATGGACAAGATGAGGGTTCAGAAGGCAGCAAGCACTTGTATCTGAAACACAAGTGGTATAGGCTGGAACCAGAGAGCAAACAACCTGGAAATGCCAGCTTGGCCACCACCACCGTCCTTTCCCTAATGCTTGCCTGTCAGGGCAGTGCCAGAGAAAGGATCCAAGGCTACCTTGAGAGATCAGGTCAGGCCAAGTGGGGAGGGAC
The DNA here is from genome assembly GCF_027475565.1 of Acinonyx jubatus. Taxonomy (NCBI): domain Eukaryota; kingdom Metazoa; phylum Chordata; class Mammalia; order Carnivora; family Felidae; genus Acinonyx; species Acinonyx jubatus. Next base: position 71,799,717 of record NC_069384.1, on the reverse strand, counting down.
ATGCCAAGAAGCTTGAAAATGAAGCTGTGGGCTAAAAGGAAGGCAGGGAAAGGGCAGAAGCAGAACAGGAAGCCAAGAATTAAGTGGGGTGGAACACTATATTAGTTAGGGTGCAGATTTAGCTACGTGGGACAGAGACCCAGAGTAACTGTGGTCTGTTTAAACAAAATAGAAGTGTATTTATCAAGTAAACTCTGAGCTGATAAAATGGTTCTGCTCAGTGAATCATCAGAGGCACAGGCTTCTTTTCTGCTCCATCATCTCTGGGTTGTTGTCCTCATTTGCATGGTTCAATATGGCTCACCACCACCACACATGGTTCAATATGGCTCACCATCCACACTTCAACCAATAGATAGGGGGAAAGGAACCATGGCCAGGCAGCCCCCTTCCCTAGAAAGGCAAAGAAATTGCTCTTGCCATTTCCACTCACATCCCAATAGCCAGAATCTGGTCACATGGCAATGCCTAGTTACAAAGGAAGAATGGGGATTGTCACCTTTATTGTGCATGAGAAAGTGCTCTGCTAAAATTTTTTTTTTAATTTTTAATGTTTACTCATTTTTTGAGAGAGATAGAGACAGAGCATGAGCTGAGGAGGAGCAGAGAGAGACGGAGACACAGAATCTGAACAGGCTCCAGGCTCTGAGCTGTCAGCAAAGAGCCCTACATGGGGCTCAAACTCACGAACCGTGAGATCATGACCTGAGCCGAAGTTGGACGCTTAACCGACTGAACTACCCAGGCAGCCGTCTGCTAAAATTTCTAAGAAGGGAAGAATAGGTATTGGAGGACACCAAGCACTCTCTGCTACAGAGACTTGGGCTCTAGACTTGAATTTAACCCTCCCCAAGAAGAGCTGGACCTCACTGATTTTACATAAGCAGATACTCTGTCCCACTCTGCTCTAAAGAACCTGAAAGGCTTGCCTTCTCATTTAGTAGGCGAGACGGCTCTGCCCTCTAATGTCCCACGGAGGCATCCTCCCTGTCTCCCTGAGCCCTGGGTACAGAGGCTTGACACTGAGCCTTAACCTGATGCGTCTCTATGGGGATAGGGAATGAGAACAGGAGCCAGGCTGGCATCATTCTGCGTACGTAATAGAGCCGGAAGAGTTGTGAAACCCAGGAGGTTCTGCAAGGCTGTTCTGCAGTAAATACTTGTTATAAAAATAAACCTATCTTGCTATTCAACAACAATGAGCAATACCCTAGGGTTGCCAGCGCTAGAAGTACTCGTACGTCTCTGGGCACAGTGCTACAGGATGCGGGCCAACCACGGCAGCACTCACAAGCACACACCCTCTCCCTCAGTCTTCTGCACCTCACTACAGACTCAGCCCTCCTTCAGGGTTTCAATCAGCGAGAGGTTAGGACCACAGCAGGTACAGAGAAATGTAAAGTCCCACCTTCGAGTGAAAATCAAAACAAAACAAAATAATTGGCAAGGTAGGGGATGGGGAGCTTGGCTGCAGCTGGTGTACCAAAAAGATCCAAGGGTTTTCATGGATTCTGCCATTAATATGAGCCAATGGTTGGGAGTTAGCATAAAAATGCTAATGTGGTCTTTAACTGCGTTGGAAACAGTGGAGTGTCCAGGACAAAGGGGGTTGTTAATCCTGTTTCAGATCAGAGTAACACACGAGGTACATTCAGAAAAAAAGGCTCTAGAATGGCAGGAGAATTCAACACTATGGAAGTGAGAGAACTGGACCCCTGCAGCCTGGTGAAGGCCCAGATGGACACATGACCATCTTCACATACCTGAAAGGTTGTGGGATAAGAGAGCAACTTGTTCTGTGTGGGCTCCAAGGGGAAAGTTACAGCCCGGCCAGTCTTGTTTCAGAATAGAATTAGAATTGTCTAGAAATGGAATGCTCTTTCTGATGAGAGAATGAGTTCTCCATTGCTGGGGTTTGAAAAAAGCTAGGTAAATCTCCATGTGGGATGCTTGGCAGAAATTCACACATTGGGTAAAGACAGCACTAGCTGATCTCTTGAGTTTTTTCCACCTCTGAGGCCTTATGGTTCCGTGTGTTTTGCTTTTTAATTAAGCTTTTTTTATTTGGAGGTAATTATAGGTGTATATGCAGTTATAAGATATAATACAGGGAGATCCTATGTACCCTTTACCCAGTTTCCCTCAAAGACTGGCAAGACTGTAATATAATCTCACAACCAGATTATTGGCCATTCCAATAAAGTCTGTCCTACCTACCTGCCCTTAAGGAGGTACCAGTCTAAAGTAGAATAGATGTATACATAACCAAAAATAGTGCAAGTTTGGGTATAAGATACCCAACTGAGTAGAGCCAACCAAATGCCATGGATGACCAGAAGACAAAAAAGATCACATCTGCCAAGGGATGTCCGGGATGGGGGGTGGGGATGGGATGGAATTGAGGAGCCTTGAAGGAAGAATAGGAACCTGACAGAGGTGGGCATCCTTAGTTAAGGACCTCTGGGCACCAGGCTCATTAAAAGCTAGAAGATAAGCCGACTTGTGAATGACTTCCTCTTGTTACAGATCTACTACAGAACCCAAAAGTGCCAAAGAAGTGAACATAGAAGCCTGAGGAGTCTTTGGCAGACTCCGGGCTGTGCTTCATCCTGTTCCTACTTCCTCCCTAGGGCCCACGCGTTTTGGGTGTTAGCGTCTGCTGAATGAATGCTGGGTGAAGAAATGAATGAATAGATCTCTGGCCCTGTTGCCCCAATTGTGCCCTCCTTCCTGCTCTTCCTTGCTTTCGTTCTCCCACAAAGCGTGCAAGAGCATGAAATCAATGGCATTGGTTTAATCTGGGTGACTGCCTAAAACCCATGTGGTTTTCTGGTGTTATAGGAGAGCATGTGATGCTGATTAAGTCCGAGGTCACAGGTGCCCCACAAAACCCCCAGAGGCCAGTTAACTTTTTTCTCCTCTGTGGCTACAGGTTCTACACTGCTTTCAAGGCATACCCCTGTTCAAAGGAATCTCATATTCCACAATAATCATCTTTCCCTTAAACGTTTTAACAATCAAGCCTGCAGAGCAAGTCTCTGTACTTGCTTACCTTTGCCCCTGCCTAATCTGCCTCACCTCTGGGTTTGTGGTGTGAGAAAGGAATGTGTTTCCTAGAATGGCAGAGCTTGGGGTGTTGAGGAGGAAGTCTTTGAAATTTAGAAATCATCTGGCCCTACCCCCTTATTTGAAGACTGGAAAATGGAGGTCAGGCGGGGGCATGTCCTGCCCAGTGTCATCTTGTGAGCCACTGTGCAGTGGGGAGCAGAGCGCCAGCCTCTTCCGACGTTCAGTCCAAGGCATCCAGCTGTCTCCTCCTCCGACAAAGCCAGCCCCTCTCAAGCCTCCTACCCGTGGCCATGTGCCAAGAGTTTCTAATGCTTATGACAACACGGCATAGGAATTAGGTGTACTTGGTTTTCCTTATGTACAGAAGCATAAAAAAGATCAAAGCATTTACAGTTTGATGACGTTCCCAAATGCAAGTTCAAATTGCTGAGTTAAACAGCCAGCAATTTTTTTTAGAGGGCTTTCCGGAGTAATTACTCAAGATGGAATTAAACCATATTTGCATTTGGCTCCTTCCCATTCCCTCCCACTGCCTGGAAAGGGGAGGAGGGGCGAACCAACAAAGAAAATCTTGAGAGGCTATTGCTAATTACAGATTTTTACCTGCCTGATGTTCTTTTGCTTTGCACATTAATTAAATCAAGACCAGGTGTCTTGCAGATGGGTTAGCTGCTGGCTATCGGAAGAGATTAATAGATCCCTGCAAATGGGTAGGGGAAAAAGCTCTCGAGTTTTATGGGTCATTGAGGCTGCTTCTCTCAGCGGAAATCAAGAGTGAGAGAGACAGAACTTGAGCTGAAGTGGCCTAGTTCATTAGAGACGTCAGTAGCTGCTCACATGTTCACCATCTCTAGAGCCCCTGACAGCAGGCAGAGCCCCTCTGCCCCCAGATCTGGCCAAACCATCAGATTGGAAGGAAGTCAGACCTCAGATTCTTATTCTGAAGGAAATTGGTTCAGGACAATTGGAGGTTTGTGTCTGGGATCAGAGGCTGCGACAGGGCCCTGAGCAGGTCAGCGATGTGATCAGGAGCCAAGTCTCCTGCCTCCCTACTTTCACTACTGACTCTGACGAGGTTCCCCACTGCGGTCAAAGCTGAGAAGTAAGAGGGGTGCTTGGGTGGCTCAACCAGTTAAGTGTCTGACTTCAGCTCAGGTCATGATCTTGCGGTTTGTGAGTTCGAGCCCTGTGTTGGGCTCTGTGCTGACATCTTAGATCCTGGAGCCTGCTTCAGATTTGGTGTCTCCATCTCTCTCTCTGCCCTTCCTCCACTCGCTCAAAAATAAATAAACGTTAAAAACAAAAAAAGCTGAGAAGGAAGAGATGCCGGAAACAGACTAGACTTTAAAAGGTCCTCCAACATGGTTGAGAACACAGCTGTACTCCTAAAGGCCAGGGCCCTTGTCCCTACCCCTGTAAAAAGGACTTTGGGTTAAAACACAGAATGACACCCGGTCCCAGTTGTGTCGTGGCTCAGAGTTCCTGATTCCATTGGTTGAGGCCAGGTCAGGTTTCCTTCTGGAGGACCCCGGATCCGTGCTGAGGCCAAGATGAAGCAGGGTGGGGGAGGAGGCCGGGCAGAGGGAAACAAAGGTCACTTATTATTTACAAAGAACGCATTTGTCCTAGCGTGTGAAGCCCTGAGTTTTTGCACAGTACTGGGCCATTCACTGGAGCCCTGAGCTCACACTAACAAACTAATTGGTTCCAAATGCTCCTAAAAAATCTGCCTTCCGTGGTGCCGATCTCTGATTCACTGCCACTGAGACTGATTTCTGGGTGAGGCAAAGGATGAGCAACCAAGGGCTGTGCAGGGGCCCCCTGAGTTTCGCCCACACACTATTTGGAGGCAGGCACACACTCTGTCTTTGTGACTGTAACAGAACATGAACACACATTGGGTTTTGTGTAACTTGAATCCCTCTCTGAAGAACTCTGGATCCAGTCCACCCTCCCCCACAGTGAGTTAACCACACTGTCCTGGCTTCAGGGGGGCTGGCAGAAATGACTAAGCTGTATTTTGCAGCCAAAAGTCATGTCATGTCATTCTTGTCCCGGAAACCAACAAAGCACTTAAGGTAATGATTTGGTCTGTTCATTCTTTGTTTTTTTGCCCACTCTCTTCTCAAGCCCATTCCCCAACAGGTCCCTCGGCCCCAGGACACTTGTATCTGCAACCTTCTGGTACCTTCCAGAAGAAAGGGGCTCATGGCCTGAGATGCCTCTTCAAATCAGGCCAGGGAAAGAACCTACCTGGAAAGGAGGTGGAGCAGAGCTAGGGTGAGGCATGAGTATTCAGCACCTGGGGCCACATGGAAGAAGGGGCATGCCACCCCCCCCTGCACTTGCATGACCTTAACAGTAAGCACCTGCCTAGGTTTTACATCCTGCGGGGCTCACTTGCCTCACCTTCATCCGGCATTGGTGTGAAGGATATTACTAACCCTGAAGGAAGTTGTTCACTTCCCTGGTTCACAAGCCCAGAATCCTTTTTTTAAAGATACCAGTGCCACAGTTTCACCCAGTCCAATGAAATTAGAACCTTTGGGTGTGGAGCCTGGGTTCACGCATCCCAGGTGACTCTCTTATGCAAGCATGGTTGAGAGTTGCTGGTCTGAAGGCTCACCTTAGGCCACAGGTACTGGATGCGTGCTCTGCCGATGTCTGCTGCAATTTGGCCAGGGCTCAGTTACCTCTGTGCTGACTTGGCCCCTCCAGGATTTTCTCTGGGCCCTCAAGACCTGAGGTCTGGCTGGACTTTCAGGCAGACTTACCCAGGCAGTCCAATCTTGGCTACAGTACCAAGCACCCCCACTCCCAACTCCCCAGCCAGACTTTTGGCCAAGTTCCTCACCAGCCTCTGGAAACCACAGAGATTCCCATGCTACGCCACACTTCCTGTGATGTGGCCAACCCCGTGGTGGCTCAGGGAATGTGTGAGGTTGTCCTTGCAGATCCCAGAAAGAGGACTTTGACAAAGTGTTTTCCTCAACTTTCCAAACACGTATCCCCCAGACTGAAAGCTAGGGTGGGGAGACGGAAACCCATGCCTGTCTGACTGCCTGATTGCCTTCTCTGTCTCCCCTTTTCTCATGATCTGTCGGAAATAAAGGGATGGGCTTCTCCTCCTCCTTTTCCTGCCTTGTGAGGACCGTTCATTGATAAAGTTCCATAATTGGATCATCCAGGCCTTGAAAAATCTGAAAAAAAGTCTTCTCTACTTAGCATCTGACTCTCAAGCCTACTGTCATTTTGGGGACTCACAAAAATCTGACGTGACAAGTGAAACCTGAGGAATGGCAGAGATGTGTGCTGCCCCACCCTCTGAAGCATTGACATTCCCTGCTATAACCAGCAGGAAGCCCAGAGCAACAAGATTTATAGGGTATAGAAACACTTCGGAAAATATTTCAGACAACATCATCACTACTTTATACATTTTGTGCCAAGATTCAACATCTTATACAGAGCCTTGGAAAGCCTCTTCCCAGGTCTCAGCTCCTTCTCCCAGCATTGGAGAGGCAGGTAGAGGGGCACATTTTTATTCCCACTTTCTATTTGTACAAAGAGACAGAGGAGAGAATCACATGAATACTGGGGCCCCGAGGGCAGGGGGTAGAGTTGTCAGGCCAAAGGGACAGAAACAGGAGCTCTGAAGTGGGTCTTGAGTTTCTGTTAATGTACTTATTAGCCTCCTTAAGCCTCTGAGCAGATGTGGTATATTTTAAGAAAGTTGAAGTCTTTGTCTCAGCTATGAAAACTGACAAATGCATAAGCCATCTCTTCCTAAACCTGGGTGAGCCGTCTCGACTGACTTCATGGGTGTAGGCTTGCGTGACTCTTCCCCCACCCCCACCCCCACACTCTGTCTCTCTGTCAGGCCCTTCTGCAAACCCTCCTGTCACAGGCTGGTCTAGGCTCCCCCCTTTCTCTCTAAAAGGGTTCATCCTGCCTCTCACTGTTCTCTCTCACTCTGCCCGGCTCTCTCGCCTTCCCGCTCATGGCCAGGCAGGGTTTCCTGCCAGCCCACAGGCCCTGTGTCTATAGCTGCACAAACACCACTAAGCCCTCTAGGCTTCTAGGAGCTGGGCCTGCACTCCACGGGAGATTAAGGGTCCACCGTGAGTCAGCAGCTCAGCTGGGCTCAAAGCCCAAGACTCTTGGCTGGGCCTCTATCAGCCGAGACATTCCGCGTCCCCCACTACTACCCTCTCTCCCGTGGACCCCTTCTCTTCATTCCCCCAGACCTTAGGTGGGCATCTGCCCCCACATGGGGCTGTCAGAGTCCCAGTGTGCCCCCTTCCCACCCCGTCCCAGCTCTGGAGCTATCCTGCCCAAAACCCTTGGCCTCGATGGTTGGCCACGTCTATAAGGCAGAGAAGCCTGAGTTTGGTGGCAAGAGTGGCCTTCCGGAAGAGTGGGCTGTACGTACCTCCTCTCCTTGGCTGTGACTCTCTGGGTTCTAGGAGGGCGAGCAGAGCAGCTGCCAAGACTCACCCACGGGCCTTTGGCGCCCACACTGTGAATCACAGCTACTGTACGGTACGCTGAGTCACCACCAGGAATCTGGGGAGGCAACTTGGGCCTATTTTTAAAAGATTTGCTTGTGTACCCAGGCTCTTACAAGATGCTTGATAATTAGCGCCAAACATAGGTATTGGCCCGGGGTCTCCAGTGCTGTAGCAGGCAGGTCCTCTGATGAGGGGCCTGGATACCACGTGTGCAGCCCAGCCCTTGCCCCGGGGGCGGGGGGGGGGGTGCCCTGGGTTTCAGGGAGTAGGGTGCCCCTGGCCTTCAGCGGGAGTATCGTCGACCTGGCCTTTGCTTCTTGAGGGGAGGTAGGCGAACTACAGGGGAAGCCCTTAGCACCACCTTCGAAGAACAGAGATAGCATCTCTATGCCAACTGTTCTCTGAGTCACCTGTTACCATTCCCATTCATGGGAAGGCAGAGATCTGATGTGTGAGAGTAACCGGTTCACATGTCCAATTTCTTGGCAATCGGAGAATGTTTAGGTTTTGATAAACAAGAAGTCCCCAAAGCACTCCCTCTTCTGGTGGGGGAATGTCCTCTTCCTGATCTTCTAGCCAGTCAGTGAGCCTTTAGCAGGCTATAGACCATGGTCCTCAGAGCCACCGTGCTCCTAAACATCACCTCGTCCAACCCCTCACATAGTGATGAGCAAAACTGAACCTCAGAGCGGGGATGGGACTTGTCCACGTTGCGGAGTGAAATCCCAGGTGCTCAGCCCTGGAGTGAACACTGTGGAGAGGAACTTGGACAAGACACAGCCTCTGCCCTCAAGGCGTCCCAGATTAGCAGGGGAAGTAGTCATTTGCTAATACAGTAATGATATAGTTAGAATGTAATCAGATGCATAAAAAATTGAAATGAATTTGCATGGGCAAGCAAAGATCATTCCTGCTCAAGGAATCAGAACAGGTATCATGGGGAAGAGTATTAGAGTTGAAGTTCCAGAGATGGGTTAGATCTGGACACTCAGGGACAGGAGGAGGAGAGGGTATGCCGATGAAAGAAACAACTTCAGATCAGGTGCCCAAGGAACGTAGGCCATCTTGGCTCTTGGACAGAATGCTGAAGCTGAATAATGGCAGGTGGGGAGGGGAGGAGGTTGGGGAGGTCAGAAGATGGAAGATCTGGAAAGCTCGGGGCGAGGAATTCAAACTTCATCATCGTTATTATTGTCTAAAAGCACCAGGTGGCAATGTGCCAGGCATTTTACTGAGCAATATTAATCCTGTAATGCAGAGTCTGCATTTTCTAGGGCCTTAGAATTTAAGACAAAGAATGAAACTATGGACAGATATTAAAGGCACATATTAAACATACGCATAAATCAAAAACTACTTAACACATAAGTATTTAAGTGCAAGTAAAGGAGTAAGTGCATTTAATGGGCGAGTGAGGGAAGAAGCCATCTGGGGATTTGTTCCTGGAAGGTCTCTCACTGTCCTCAGACTTCCCTGTGCTCTGTGGCTCTGAGAAAGGCCCAGAAGGGCCAAGCCATCAGTCTTAGTATGAGACCCTGGCTTAGTGTGGCTTTGTCTTCCAGATGGCTGACTTCTGATACAGAACTATCTCTGGAGCCTCCCACTCATTCTCATTAATTGATCCAGTTTTCTGCTATGTCCTGTCCTGAGCTCATAGCACACAGGAGACACAGCTTGGAGGGGGCAGGCAGTAGACACCAGGGCCACTGAGTACAGTGGTGCATATTATCCACTGCACAAGAGGAAGAAAGTGGGAGCTAAAATCCAGACCTCCTCCTTGCTTCAAATCAAAAGACTGTGGGCACTGTGTCCACCTGAGCAGGGGGCGCCTGTTTCTAATCCACACAAATGCACTACATGGGCTTGTGGCTCTGATGGGGATGTGGCCAAATAGCTTCTCTAGATAACGCTTTTCTGCCTTACCCTCCCCTCCATCTCCCACCGTGGAACATGGGAAATATTTCCAGCCTGATGCTCTGGGCCGGGTGCCAGCATGGAGATGACTCTGAGCCACCCAGCTCTCCACACTGGACCCCGAGCTCATTGTATGCTTCCTTAGGCTGGAGATCGGAGAAAAGGCAGAAGAAAATCATTACTCAAATAGATCAAAGAACAAGAAGAATGCACACGCATGCTCCAAGCACCTATTGGGTCAGGCCCTGTCCTCGAGCTGTTAAACAGACCTCTGACCGTCCTGGTGCACTGTGGCAAACACAGTGCTCAACAGTTCAATACACTTACGAGTGGGAAGCGCCTCAGAGCCCCCAATCAACAGAAGTCACCCTCACCACTGCCTCCCCCCAACACCATCCCTGACTGGAGCCACTCAGCCTCTCTCTGAGTATTTTAGATGACTTTGAGCTCCCCTGACCCCAGACAGCCCCTTTTATTACGAGTGAGCCCTGGCAGTGTTGTGTTAGCATCTCCGCCTTTTGTTTAGCTGCAGTTTGACCCCGGTAATTTCCAGCGTTAGCTCTGGCTCTCACCCCTGTGACTATACAGATTTCTGGGTAAGAGGAAAAGAAAAAGGAAGACACTGTCCCCCAAACAATTTCTTTTTACTCCTCATGCATCTGTCCCTGTACCAGGAAGTCAAACCCCATAAGAAGAAGCCCTCAATCCTCCCAGCCAAACCTTTGCCCATTGCCCATGTAACGTGCCATTCTTTGCCCTGTTCCTATTCTCAGCTCCTGACTCTTGGGCTGGTTTCTTGATTATAGGCTGGCAAGACTCATTTGGACCTCACCTCCTTTTTTTTTTTTTTTTTCTGGACGTGACCTCCTTAAACATTGGTCCCTGACTTACTTCCTCAAAGCCTCCCACCCTCCTGTTGCTGCTCCTCCAAGCAGCTCATGATAAATACCTTGCTTGGATCAGCACCAGGGTTCTCGTGAACAGTTGCACAGGTTGTGCATTGCTCTGCTGCGCATCAGCCTCTAGACCCTATTTTTATTCCCTGAAGTTCCTGCTGTGGCATTCAGTGTCCCTGCTGAGTTCACTGGATCCCTTTTGAGGGGGCAAGACACAGACCTCAAAATGAGGTCTCCTTTTCTGGGGCCTCTTGGTCCTCCAACTACCCACCTACTTTTGTCAAATGGACTGTGAAGTCTCAGAGGGCAGAGTACGCCTCTTACCTATCTCTGGGTCATGAACAGTAAATTCCAACATGAGGCCCTAGCTTCAGCATTCAAGAAGTGTTACTTGAATGGATGGATAAATGAATAAATGAATAAGTGAGTAAGATTTGACTGGTAGGGTGACCGAGGAGCTATGGAACAGCAAGAAGAGAGGAACATGTGCGTTGCCTAACCTCCCTATGCTTTAGAGACTCTAAAGAGCCAATGCGCTTTCTGTATCAGTATTAATCAGATATCAACAAAGGGCTAGATCTAAGACACATACCTCAAAGAAGTAGCTTTCTTGTAGGTCAGCAATAACCAGTTACAAGACCCAACAAGTTCTCCTTGTCCCCCAGGTGCGTCCTTGTGCCACCCTGGAGCCCAGCATTTGTGCCTTTTTCTGGCCCAGGTGCAGGGCTGGGTGGCCTGTGCGTACCCAGGGGAAAGACTGGGAGGTCTTGCAAAGGAAACCAGCCCCCAGGCTGGAACTTTTCTTTGGGGTTCTAGGACCGTCTAACGCCCTGAGGAATAACAGGCAAGACCTTCTCTGCCATTTTGGCTTTTCTTTTTCAGGAGGAAATAAAAGACAGGAGAATAGGATGCTGGCAGGGGCTGGACAGTGTCTTACCATAAAAGCAGCCAAACAGAGTGGAAATGCCCTGTGAAATTTGAACCCAGAAGATCTAAGGCGGGCTAAGGCTCTGGCACTATTCACTTGAGGAAATTATACACCTTTCCAGTCTCCACTTTCTATACCAAAGAGGAAGACTCCCTTCCTTGTAAGGATTGTGGGGAGAACGCAATATGATAATGAGCAGGAAAAGTGCTTTGGAAACTAAAGAACAATGGAAATAGAAAGTAAGACGGCTGGTATTGATGAGGGCTCGCAGCCAGCCTACTGACAAAGTCACATGCTGTGCCAGCTCCCTGACTGTCCCCAGGGTGCATTTGACCCTGTGTAACACTACACCGAGGCCCCACACAGGCCTCAGGCTTTGGTGAACTGACCATACTGAGCTGCTTCAAACCCCTGTTGAGTCATGTGGTTTGTGAGGGCAGGCACAGGAACGCAATGATCTTGCAGGTTTACCGAGCTCAGTTTTCTAATCCATAGGTGGGCTTTGATGTCTCTGATGGGTTTGTTTAAATTCCATCTTCGGCTTTGAGTTCCTAGGGACCTAGGGGCAGCATTTTTTTAGGTATCACCTTCCTTTCCAACAGAGAGATGGTCGCACATCCCCCGGAACCTTGAGGCAATCCCTGATGCCCTTGTCGGGTATGGGTCTGCCCAGCATCAGAGCTGGCCACCTGCAATAGGGTCCCGGGGACGAAGACCGGCCCCTGAAGTCTGAGGTGGTAGCGGTGGGCAAACACTGGGAGGGAAGGAGAGCAAGCGTGGAGGAAGAGAAGCCTCGGTAGTCCTCGGGAGCATGAAGGGGAGTAGGAGAGAGGGGAACACAGGGCAGGTCAGGGAGTGAGGATGAGGCAGAAGCGAGCCAGAGGCTCTGGGAACAGGGCCTCCAAATAATCTCTTAGTATCTCAGGTGCTTGGGGGTGATTCCCCCGCCCAGAGTTCCTGTCTCTGGGGGCCTCTGGGAGTTTCCATGCTGAAACCAATCAGATTTCCTAGGTGAAGCATTTTCCCTGACTTTGCCCCACTATGCAATGGCTGACTTGAATTATTAAATCCTCTCTGTGTAACAGGAGCCATTCCCCCAGCAGACTGGAAAGAGTATGCTTATGTGGACCTGTTCTCGCCTGGCGGGGAGGAGTCTGCATAGGAAATGGGCTGGCGGCTCCCTGCATTCCCGAGATGACGAGGGCCTGCACCCACAGCCAGGGCCGGCCCAGAAGCTGCAGGGTGCAGGCCGCACGTCTCTTGCAGGCTCCTGGCTAGCAGATGTATGCAGACACACTCCTGTCTGTCAGCCGCACCATCCCTGGCACGCGGGGCCCAGGGTCCTGGTCGAGGTCCCATGGGGAGCTGTGGGGAGAGCGCCCTGAGCTCCCAGGCCTCGCCCGCAGCCCCAGCCCATGGGCTGAAGTGTTGGCCGCTGCAAACCACAGCCGAAGCCCAGCTGTCCCCGCTGGTCGGCCCAGCCCGCTGTCTGAAGCATGTCATCTGCACATGACTCTCAGCGGGCTGCTCAGAGCTGCGAAACCACTTCGGTGTGAAGGCTGCTGGGTGCCAGCCGCTCACATTTCCAGCAAAGCGGCTGCTCGTCCTGTCCTGCCTTCCTGCCTCCCTGCCTCCCCTGAGTCTGGCTTCTTTCTCTAGCCTCATTTCCCTCTACGCTGTTTTCTCTCCCTCTCCTGTCTGTCTATAGCTCTTTCTTCTTGCTACAGTTCTGTCTTCCCATCTCCCAGTGGCCTCTCTGTGGCTTTCCCCACATTTCTGTCATTC